>NC_090810.1:21692531-22292531 GCF_036512215.1 Solanum lycopersicum | reverse complement strand
AAGCATGTATTGTGGGCATGGACTTAGGGGCTTGTATATAGTATAGTATTTATTTACTCTTAGTGTTTAGAGTAGTATAAATAGGTAGTCATTGTATTTGTAATACATCCACCAACATTTGAATACAAGTCTTTTCTTCCAAAATAGTCTTTTGTCTTTCCTTCTATTTTTCTTAGCGATCCAATGTAGTGAAAGGCTTACTTGAGTTTGTGAGATCGTGAAAGAATCGTGAGCAAACCGTCAAGTGCCGCACGGAGTATTGTCCGAATTGAAAAGTCAGTGACAATTGGTATCAGAGCAGGTTCATCGTAAGAGAATGACGAACGAAGGATACGGCGCTAGCAGCACCCCCAACGTCCGCACTGATGATGGCAAGAAGAACAAGAAAGGGAAGAAGTAGCAGACGGGTAATGAACCCAATCTGCCTGGTCTTCCACCAAATGTTCCTCCATAAAGTGTTCCTATCCCAAGCGAAGGGCAAACATCTCTCCCTCCCCAGATTGTCGATGGAAGTGACGAAGACACCGGCGAGGAGTCCGTGGACGTTACTGTCGGGCCGGAGAGGATTGCAAGGGTCGAAATGGCGAGGAAAGCTGTTGAGATCATAGGCCAGCGCTTGAACAGAACGGACAGAAATCTCAATACTCTTGAAGAGTACTCCCTTGAGGAAGTTGAGAGCGTCCGAAAGGAATTGGAGGCACGCCAGCGAGCCGAGTATGAGATAAAGGAGGCCATTACTTTCTTAGAGTTCAGGCTTAGGGAAGCACTTGGTGCAGTTGAGTCGCTTAAGGCCGAAGTGGCAGCACTCCAGGAGGATAGAGAGGTTGGTGGATCCTCATCACGTTACCGGGAAAGGGAAGCCAGAGTTCAGGCGCCCAAGCCACCTGCCTTCAAAGGAGTCCATGACGCGCAAGACGTGGATAATTTCCTTTGGCACTTGGAAAATTACTTCAAGTGTATGCGGGTTCGTAGTGATGTGAACAAGATCAACACGGCTATGTTGTATCTTTCGGAGTCTGCCATGCTATGGTGGAAGCATAAAGAGTCTGACATCGCAAAGGGGACATGCGCGTTGAACACATGGGAGCAGTTTCATGTGGAGTTCAAGAAGGCGTTCTTCCCTAGTAACGTTGTGTATAAGGCAAAGCGGAAGATGCGGGAGTTGAGATAGAAGGGCAGCATACGCGCGTATGTGCAGGAGTTTACCACCCTTACATTTCAGATTCCCAACCTCAGGGACGACGACGCATTATTCTACTTCATGGATGGGCTGCAAAATTGGGCCAGAACGGATTTGGAACTGCGGCAAGTCAGGACTATAGACGACGCCATCACGCAGCCTGAAGCCTTGACAGACTTCAGGCAGGAGAAGTCTTTTAGTGCCGATGAGGACGACGAGGTAGGCAGTCATGATGATAGTGGGGAAGACAGTGGCGAAGGCTAGGAGCAAAGGCCACAACCCAAGAGGCGTCACACCTACGGGTCCAGCGGCAAGAAGCCCGGTGATCATGGCAACACGGTAAAGGATTCCAAGGATGGTTGCTTCATATGCAAAGGGCTGAATGGTTACGAAAAATGCCCTGAACTGAAAAGTATTGGTGCTATCCTTCGTGAGCGGAAGGAAGAGAAAGCCCAAGAGGAAGTCGGGGAGACTAAGCAGTTGGGCGTTGTAAGCTTATGCGGAGCTGTGATTGACAACCATCGATGAGGCCAAGTCAAGATAAGCCAAGGCAAGCAGAGCCGAAGCATGCAGAGAAGGGACTTGCGAAGTCTAAGGCGTGGGCTCAAACAGTCGACATCACGGTCAATGGGAAGATTGCTCGTGCGTTGGTCGACACCGGTGCGGAGGTCAATGTTATGACTAAGACGGCAGCAAAGAGGTTGGGGTTGCGATATACTGCAAGCAACGCCCAAATCAGAACTGTTAACGCTTCACCGAGTCCTATAGTTGGAGTTGCGCACGGGGTGAACATCATGGTAGGCGATTGGCAAGGGAAAACCATGTTTATCGTCGCCCCCATCAATATGTTTGATGTTATTCTTGGGCAGAAGTTCTTCCAGCAGTGCCATAAAGTAATCGATCCTCATCTCAAAAAATTTACAATCATGGAGAAAGGAAGGGAATATGCAATTCCCATGGTGAAGGCGCATGCAACGGAGGGACAGGGTAGACTGACAGCCATGAAGCTCGAGAGGGTCGACGTGAAAAGAAGGTTAACACTAGCAGCGACCATTGCAAGTTCGAGAGAAGACAATGGTGCTGGAAAGACCTTGCCACCGCGTAGGAAGAGGGTTCCGAGTAGGAACGCTGACTTGATGAAGAAGCCGCCGGAGCACTTGCCTCCGTTGAAGGAGGAAGTTTGGAAGATCGGTTCGAGAAAGGTCGGGACATCGACGAAGAGGCTGCTCGAAGGGAATGATCGAGTACGCGAGTTGATGGTCGCCCGGCAGAACTCAACGCCGATACGGATGCAATGCGATGCGGTCGTCGCATCATCAGGTGGGGGAGTTTTTCACGACCCGCCAGATACCCAGGTAGATCGCGACCCGTCTAGGCAGCCAGCAGCCTGTGCAAGGGGGATAGACAGCCCAAAACGGCCAGCAGGCAAAGGGGCAGGCGTCCAAGCAGGCAGCAGACAGAGGGTCAGGCGTTTCAGCCGTTACAGGCAGTTTCAGCAGTTACAACTATTTCATCAGTTACGGCCGTTTCAGCAGTTACAGCATGTGGGGAGGCGGCAGGTTCAAGCCTTGGAGGGGCTTGTGCAGGGCCTCTGGAACGTGGGGCAGACTAGGAAGCAGCTAGGAGTCCCTTTTTGTAAGACTTAGAAGCATTTCTTTTGGGCATGGACATAGAAGATTGTATATAGCATAGTATTTATTTACTCTTAGTGTTTAGAGTAGTATAAATAGGTATTCATTGTATTTGTAATACATCCACCAACATTTGAATACAAGTCTTTTCTTCCAAAACAGTCTTTTGTCTTTCCTTCTATTTCTCTTAGCGATCCAAAGTAGTGAAAGGCTTACTTGAGTTTGTGAAATCGTGAAAAAATCGTGAGCAAACCGTCAAGTGCCGCACGGAGTATTGTCCGAATTGAAAAGTCCGTGACAACACACTGTCAAATGACGTCGGGAGTGACATGCCATCACCGCCTTTTGACAGCACACACGGTCGAACGACGTCGGGCCTGGCATGCCATCACCGCCCTTGGAAAGCACACACGGTCCAACGATGTCGGGCGTGGCATGACATCACCGCCCTTGGTCTCCACGCACGGTCGGACGACGTCGGGCATGGCATGACATCACCGCCCTTGGACAGCATACACGGTCAAAAGACTTTTGGCGTGGCATTACATCACCGCCCTTGGGCAGCACACACGGTTAGACTACGTCAGGCGTGGCATGCCATCATCGCGTTGGGCAGCACACACGGTTGAACGACGTCGGGCGTGGAATGCCATCATCGCGTTGAGGCAGCACACACGGTCGAACAACGTCTGGCGTGGCATACAATCATCGCCTTAAGGCAGCACAAACGGTCAAACAACGTCAGGCGTGGCATGACATCACCGCCCTTGGACTGCACGCACGGTCGACAACGTTGGGCATGGCATGACATCACCGCCCTTGGACAGCACACACGGTCGATAACGTCGGGCGTGGTATGGCATCACCGCCCTTGGAAAGAACACACAGTCGGCAATGTCGGGCGTGGCATGCCATCACCGCCCTTTGGCAGCACACACGATCGGCAGCATCGGGCGTGGCATGACATTACCGCCCTTGGAAAGCACACGGTCGGCAACGTCGGGCGTGGCATGACATCACTGCCCTTGGACAGCACACACAATCGGTAACATCGGGTGTGGCATGCCATCATCGACTTTGGGCAGCACACATGATCGAAAGACGTCGGGCTTGGCATGCCATCATCGCCTTTGGGCAGAACAAACGGTCGAACGACGTCGGGCATGGCATCCCATCATCGCCTTTGGACTAGCTCACACAGTCGGACGACGTCGGGCTTGGCATACCATTATCTCCCTTTAACGGCAAACACGGTTAAACGACTTCGGGCTTGGCATGCCATCATCGCCTTTGGGCAGCACACACGGTCGAACGACGTTGGGCATGGCATGACATCACCGCCTTTGGACAGCACACACGGTCGAATGACGTCGGGCGTGGCATGCCATCATCGCCTTTGGGCAGCACATACTGTCGAACGACGTCGGGCAAGGCATGCCATCAGAGCCCTTGGACAGCACACATGGTCGAACGACGTCGGGTGTGGCATTCCATCATGGACCTTCGACAACACACACGGTTGAACGACGTCGGGCATGGCATGCCATCATAGCCCTTGGACGAATAGGGTCGAACGACGTTGGGCGTAGCATGCCATCATCGCTTTTAAACTAGCTGACACAGTCGGACGCCGTCGGTCGTGGCTTGCAATCATTTCCCATGGACGGCAAACACGGTCGAACGACGTCGGTGGTGGCATGCTATCACCTCCTTTGGACAGCACACACAGTCGGACGACATCGGGTGTGGCATCCATCATCTGCTTTGGGCAGCACAGACGGTCGGACGGCTTCAGGCGTGGCATGCCATCATCGCCCTTGGACAGCACAAACTATCGTTCGTTTTCGGGCATGGTATGCCATCATAGCCTTTGGACAACACACACGGTCGGCAACGTCGTGCGTGGAATAACATCACCGCCCTTGGAAAGAACACAGCCAGCAACGTCGGGCGTGGCATGACATCACCGCCCTTGGACAACACACACGGTCGTTAACGTCGGGCATGGCATGACATCACCGCCCTTGGACACCACACGTGGTCAGACAACGTCAGGCGTGGCTTGACATCACCGCCCTTGGACAGAACACACGGTCGAACGATGTCGGGTGTGGCATGACATCACCGCCCTTGGACTGCACGCACGGTCGGATGACATTGGGCGTGGCATGATATCACTGCCTTTAGATGGCACACACGGTTGGACTTCGTCGGGCGTGGCATGACATCACCGCCTTTCGACAACACACACATTGGAATGACGTCGGGCATGGCATGCCATCATCGCCTTTGGGCAGCACAAACGATCGAACGACGTCGGGCGTGGCATGCTATCATGGACCTTGGTCAACACACACGGTTGAACGACGTCGGCCGTGGCATGCCATCATAGCCTTTGGACGGCAAACAGGGTCGAACGACGTGAGGCGTGGCATGCCATCATCGCTTTTAAACCAGCTGACACAGTCAGACGGCATCGGGCGTGGCATTCCATCATCTCCCTAGGACGGCAAACACAGTCGAACAACGTCGAGGGTTGCATGCCATAACCGCCTTTGGACAGCACACACAGTCGGACGACGTCGGGCGTGCCATGCAATCATCTCATTTGGGCAGCACTGACCGTCAAACGGCGTCGGGCGTGGCAAGCCATCATCGCCCTTGGACAGCACAAATGGTCGGCCGTCGTCGGGCGTGGAATGCCATCATAGCCCTTGGACAACACACATGGTCGGCAATGTCGGGCAAGGCATTAAATCACCGCCCTTGGAAAGTACACACGGTCAAACGACGTCCAACATGGCATGACATCACCGATCTTGGACTACACGCACGATCGGATGACGTTGGGCGTGGCATGACATCACCGCCCTTGAATAGCACACAGCCGGCAACGTCGGGCGTGGCATGACATCACCACCCTTGGACAACACACACGGTCGTCAACGTCGGGTGTGGCATGACATCACGCCCTTGGACAGCACACACGGTCGGACGACGTCGGGCGTGTCATGATATCACCGCCCTTGATTAGCATACACGGTCGAACGATGTCGAGAGTGGAATGACATCACTGCCCTTGGACTGCATGCACGGTCAGACGACATTGGGCGTGGCATGACATCACCGCCCTTGGACAACACACAACTGGCAACGTCGGGCGTGCATGACATCACCACCATTGGACAACACACACGATCGTCAACGTCGGGCGTGGCATGACATCACCGCCCTTGGACAGCACACACGGTCGGACGACGTCGGGCGTGGCATGACATCACCGCCCTTGAACAGCACACAAGGTCGAACGATGTCGAGCATGGAATGACATCGGCGCCCTTGGACAGCACACACAGTCGGACGACGTCGGGCGTGGCATGCCATCATCTCCTTTTGGCAGCACAGACGGTCGGACGGCTTCGGGTGTGGCATGCCATCATCGCCCTTAGACAACACAAACTATCGGCCATCGTCGGGCGTGAACAACACACACTATCGACCGTCATCGGGCGTGACATAACATCATCGCCCTTGGATAGCACACACGATCGAACGACGTCTACCGTGGCATGACATCACCGCCCTTGGACTGCACGCACAATCAAACGAATTCGGGCATGGCTTGATATCACTGCCCTTGGAAAGCACACAGCCGACAACATCAAGCGTCGCATGACATCACCGCCCTTAGACAACACACACGGTCGTTAACGTCAGGCGTGGCATGACATCAGCGCCCTTGGACAGCACACACGATCGGACGACGTCAAGCGTGGCTTGATATCACCGCCCTAGGAAATAACACACGGTCGAAACAATATCGGGCGTGGCATGACATCACCGCCCTTGGACTGCACTTACGGTCAGACGACGTCGGGCGTGGCATGACATCACTGCCCTTGGACAGCACACACGGTCGAACTTCATCGGGCGTGGCATGACATCACCGCCTTTGGACAACACACACGGTCGACCGACGTCGGGCATGGCATGCCATCATCGCCTTTGGGCAGCACACACAGTCGAACGACGTTGGGCGTGGCATGACATCACCGCCTTTGGACAGCACACAGTGGAACGACATCGAGCTTAACATGCCATCACCGCCTTTAGACAGCACACACGGTCGAACGATGTCGGGCGTGGCATGCCATCATCACCGTAAGGCAGAACAAATGGTCAAACGACGTCAGGCGTGGCAGGACATCACCGCCCTTGGATAACACACACGGTCGTTAACGTCGGGCATGGCATGACATCACCGCCCTTGGACACCACACGCGGTCAGACGACGTCAGGCGTGGCTTGATATCACCGCCCTTGGACAGAACACACGGTCGAACGATGTAGGGTGTGGCATGACATCACCGCCCTTGGACTGCACGCACAGTCGAATGACATTGGGCGTGGCATGATATCATTGCCTTTAGATGGCACACACGCTCGGACTTCGTCGGGCGTGGCATGACATCACCGCCTTTCAACAACACACACGGTGGAATGACGTCGGGCATGGCATGCCATCATCCCCTTTGGGCAGCACAAACGATCGAACGACGTCGGGCGTGGCATGCCATCATAGCCTTTGGACAGCAAACAGGGTCGAACGACGTGAGGCGTGGCATGCCATCATCGCTTTTAAACAAGCTGACACAGTCAGACGGCGTCGGGCGTGGCATGCCATCATCTCCCTAGGACGGCAAACACAGTCAAACAACGTCGAGGGTTGCATGCCATAACCGCCTTTGGACAGCACACACAGTCGGACGACGTCGGGCGTGGCATGCCATCATCTCATTTGGGCAGCACAGACCGTCAGACGGCGTCGGGCGTGGCAAGCCATCATCGCCCTTGGATAGCACAAATGGTCGGCCGTCGTCGGGCGTGGAATACCATCATAGCCCTTGGACAGCACACACGGTCGGCAACGTCGGGCGAGGAATTAAATCTCCGCTCTTGGACAGTACACACGGTTAAACGATGTCCAGCATGGCATGACATCACCGACCTTGGATTGCACGCACGATCGGACGACGTTGGGCGTGGCATGAAATCACCACCCTTGGATAGCACACAGCCGGCAATGTCGGGCGTGGCATGACATCACCACCCTTGGACAACACACACGGTCGTCAACGTCGGGCGTGGCATGACATCACCGCCCTTGGACAGAACACACGATCGGACGACGTCGGGCTTGTCATGATATCACCGCCCTTGAACAGCAAACACGGTCGAAGGATGTCGAGAGTGGAATGACATCACAACCCTTGGACTGCATGCACGGTCAGACGACATTGGGCGTGGCATGACATCACCGCCCTTGGACAGCATACAACCGGCAACGTCGGGCGTGGCATGACATCACCACCGTTGGACAACACACACGGTCGTCAACGTCGGGCGTGGCATGACATCACCGCCCTTGGACAGCACACACGGTCAGACGACATCGGGCGTGGCATGACATCACCGCCCTTGAACAGCACACACGGTCGAACGATGTCGAGCATGGAATGACATCGGCGCCCTTGGACAGCACACACAGTCGGACGACGTCGGGCGTGGCATGCCATCATCTCCTTTTGGCAGCACAAACGGTCGGACGGCTTCGGGTGTGGCATGCCATCATCGCCCTTAGACAACACAAACTATCGGCCATCGTAGAGCGTGGCATGCCATCATCCCCTTTGGACTAGCTGACACAGTCAGACGGCGTCGGGCGTGGCATGCCATCATCGCCCTTGGACGGCAAACACGGTCGACAACGTAGAGCGTGGCATGCCATCAACGCCTAGGGACAACACACACGGAAGGACGATGTTGGGCGTGTCATGCTATCATCGCCTTTCGGTAGCACAGACGGTCAGACGACGTCGGGCGTGGCATGCCATCACCGCCCTTGGACAGGACACATGGTGGGATGACGTTGGGCGTGGCATGCCATCACCGCCCTTGGACAGCACACACGGTAGGACTACATCGGGCGTGGCATGACATCACCGCCTTTGGACAGCACACACACTCGAACGACGTCGGCCATGGCATGCCATCATCGCCTTTGGGCAGCACACACGGTCGAACAACGTCGGGCGTGGCATGCCATCATAGCTTATCGACGGCAAACACGATCGAACGACGTCAAGTGTGACATGCCATTACCGCCTTTGGACAGCACACATGGTCGAATGACGTCAGGTAGGGCAGGCCATCATCGCCTTTGGGCCGCACACACGGTCGAAAGACGTCGGTTGTGGCATGAAATCACAGCCTTTGGACAGCACACACGGTCAAACGACGTCGGGCGTGACATGCCATCACCGCCTTTGGACATCACACACGGTCGGCAACGTCGGTCGTGGCATGACATCTCCACTCTTGAACAGCACGCATGGTCGGACGACATCGGACATGGCATGTCATCACCGCCCTTGGGCAGCACACACGGTCGGACTACGTCGGGCGTGGCATGTGATCACCTCCTTTGGACAGCACACACGGTCAAACTACGTCGGGCGTGGCAAACCATAATCGCCTTTGGGCAGCACAAATGCTCAAACGACGTCGATCGTGGCATGCCATCATCACCTTTGGGCATCACACACAGTCGAACGACGTCGGGCGTGGCATGCCAGCATCGCCTTAAGGCAGCACACACAGTCGAAAGAAATCGGGCGTGGCATGACATCACTGGCTTTGGATAGCACACACGGTCGAATGACTTTGGGCGTAACATGCCATCACGTCCTTTGGACAGCACACACGGTCGAACGACGCTGGGCATGGCATGCCATCATCACCTTTGGGCAGCACATACGGTCTGACAGCGTCGGGCGTGGCATTCCTTTGGCGCCCTTGGACGGAAAACCAGTCGAACGACGTCAGGCGTAGAATGCCATCATCTCCTTTAGGCAGAATGCATGGTCGACATCATCGGGCGTGGCATGCCATCATGGCCATTGGACACCACACACGATCGAACGAAGTCGGTCGTCGCATGCCATCATAGTCCTTGAACGGCAAACAAGGTTGAATGACGTCGGGCGTGGCATGCCATCATCACCCTTGGACTAGCTGACACCATCGGACTGTGTCGGGCGTGGCATGCCATCATCGCCCTTGGACGGGAAACACGGTAGAACGACATAGAGCGTGGAATGCTATCAACTCCTTGGGATGGCACAAACGAAAGGATGACGTCGGGCGTGGCATGCCATCACTGCCCTTGGACAGCACACACGGTGGGACGACGTCGGGCGTGGCATGAGATCACCGCTCTTGGACTGCACGCATGGTCGGACTACGTCGCGCATTGCATGACATCACCAACTTTGGACAGCACACACGGTCGAACGACGCGTGGCATGGCATGACATGACCGCCCTTAAACTGCACGCACGGTCACACGACATCGGGCGTGGCATGACATCACCGCCTTTGGACAGCACACACGATCGGCAACGTCGGGCGTGGCATGACATCTCCGCTCTTGGACTGCATGCATGGTCGGACGAAATCGGACATGGCATGTCATCACCGCCCTTGGGCAGCACACACGGTCGGACTACGTCGGGCGTGGCATGACATCACCTCCTTTGGACAACACACACGGTTGAACGACGTCGTGCATGGCATGCCATCATCGCCTTTGGGCAGCACACATGGTCGAATGACGTTGGGCGTGGCATACCATCATAGCCCATAGATGGCAAACACGGTCGAACGATGTCGGGCGTGGAATTCCATCATCGCCTTTGGGCAGCACACACGGTCGAACGACGTCGGTAGTGGCCTGACATCACCGCCTATGGACAGCACACACGGTAGAACGACGTCAGGCGTGACATGACATCACCGAATTTAGACAACACACATGGTGGAACGACGTCAGGCGTGGCATGCCATCATCGCCTTTGGACTAGCTGACACAGTCGGACGGCGTCGGGCGTGGCATGCCATCATCGCCCTTGGACGGGAAACACGGTCGACAAACTAGAGCGTGGCATGCCATCAACGCCTAGGGACAGCACATATGGAAGGACGACGTTGGGCGTGTCATGCTATTATCGCCTTTCGGCAGCACAGACGGTCAGACAACGTCGGGCGTGGCATGCCATCACCGCCCTTGGAGAGCACATATGGTCAAATGACGTTGGGCGTCGCATGCCATAACCGCCCTTGGACTGCACACACAGTAGGACTACGTCGGGCGTGGCATGACATCACCGCCTTTGGACAGCACACACAGTCGAACGACGTCGACCATGGTATGCCATCATCGCCTTTGGGCAGCACACACGGTCGAACGACGTCGGGCGTGGCATGCCATCATAGCCTATGGACGGCAAACACGATCGAACGACATCAACTGTGACATGCCATCACCGCCTTTGGACAGCACACACGGTCGAATGACATCAGGTAGGGCATGCCACCATCGCCTTTGGGCCGCACACACGGTCGAAAGACGTCGGGCGTGGCATGAAATCACCGCCTTTGGACAGCACACACGGTCAAACGACGTTGGGCGTGACATTCCATCACCGCCTTTGGACATCACACACGGTCGGCAACGTCGGGCGTGGCATGACATCTTCGCTCTTGGACAGCACGCATGGTCGGACGACATCGGACATGGCATTTCATCACCGCCCTTGGGCAGCACACACGGTCAAACTACGTCGGGCGTGGCATGTGATCACCTCCTTTGGACAGCACACACTGTCAAACTATGTCGGGCGTGGCAAGCCATAATCGCCTTTGGGTAGCACAAACGCTCGAACGACATCGATCGTGGCATGCCATCATCACCTTTGGGCAGCACACACGGTCGAACGACGTCGAGCGTGGCATGACATCACCGCCTTTGGACAACACACACGGTAGAACGACGTCAGGCGTGACATGATATCACCGACTTTAGACAACACACACGGTGGAACGACGTCAGGCGTGACATGCCATCATCGCCTTTGGACTAGCTGACACAGTCAGACGGCGTCGGGCGTGGCATGCCATCATCGCCCTTGGACGGGAAACATGGTCGACAACGTAGAGCGCGGCATGCCATCAATGCCTAGGGACAGCACACATGGAAGGACGACGTTGGGCGTGTCATGCTATCATTGCCTTCTGGCAGCACAGACGGTCAGACGAGGTCGGGCATTGCATGCCATAACCGCCCTTGGACAGCACACATGGTCAAATGACGTTGGAAGTGGCATGCCATCACCGCCCTTGGACAGCACACACGGAAGGACTACGTCGGGCGTGGCATGACATCACCACCTTTGGACAGCACACACGATCGAACGACGTCGGTCGTGGCATGCAATCATCGCCTTTGGGCAGCATACACGGTCGAACGATGTCAGGCGTGGCATGCCATCATCGCGTATGGACGGCAAACACGGTCGAACGACGTCAAGTGTGACATGCCATCACCGCCTTTGGACAGCACACACGGTCGAATGATGTCAGGTAGGGCATGCCATCATCGCTTTTGGGCCGCACACACGGTCGAAAGACATCGGGCATGGCATGAAATCTCCACCTTTGGACAGCACACACGGTCAAACGACGTCAGGCGTGACATGCCATCACCGCCTTTGGACAGCACACACGATCGAACGACGTCGGGCGTGTAATGCCATCATCTCCTTTGGGCAGCACACACGGTCGAACTAGATCGGGCGTGGCAAGCTGTAATCGCCTTTGGGCAGCACAAATGCTCGAACGACGTCGGGCGTGGCATGCCATCATTACATTTGGGCAGCACACACGGTCGAAAGAAATCGGGTGTGGCATGACATCACCGCCTTTGGACATCACACACGGTCGAACGACGTCGGGCGTGACATGCCATCACGTCCTTTGAACAGCACACACGGTCAAACGACGCTGGGCGTGGCATGCCATCATCACCTTTGGGCAGCACAAACTGTCGGACGGCGTCGGGCGTGGCATTCCATCGTCGCCCTTGGACGGCAAACCAGTCGAACGACGTCGGGCGTGGAATGCCATCATCTCCTTTGGGCGTGTCATGCTATCATCGCCTTTCGGCAGCACAGACGGTCAGACGATGTCGGGCGTGGCATGCCATCACCGCCCTTGGACAGCACACATGGTCAAAGGACATTAGGCGTGGCATGCCATCACCGCCCTTGGACAGCACACACCGTAGGACTACGTCGGGCATGGCATGACATCACCGCCTTTGGACAGCACACACGGTCGAATGACGTCGGGCGTGGAATTCCGTCATCGCCTTTGGGCAGCACACACGGTCGAACAACGTCGGGCGTGGCATGCCGTCATGAACCTTGGACACCACACACGGTCGAACGAAGTCGGGCATGGCATGCCATCATAGCCCTTGAACGACAAACAAGGTTGAACGACGTCAGGTGTGGCATGCCATCATCGCCTTTGGACTAGCTGACACACTCAGACGGCGTCGGTTGTGGCATGCCATCATTGCTTTTGGATGGGAAACATGGTCGAACGACGTAGAGCGTGGCATGCCATCAACGCCTTGGGACAGCACACACGGAAGAACGACGTCGGGCGTGGCATGACATCATCACCTTTGGGCAACACACAAGGTGGAACTACGTCGGGAGTGGCATGCCATCATCGCCTTTGGGCAGCACAAAACGGTCGAACGACGTCGGGCGTGGATGCAATCATCACCTTTGGGCAGCACACACGGTCGAACGACGTCGGGCGTGGCATGCCATAATCGCCTTAAGGCAGCACACACAATCGAAAGACGTCGGGCGTGGCATGATATCACCGCGTTTGAACAACACACATGGTCGAACAACGTCGAGCGTGACATGCCATCACCGCCATAGGACAGCACATGATCGGACGACGTCGGGCATGGCATGACATCACCTCCCTTGGGCAGCACACATGGTCAAACGACGTCGGGCTTGGCATGCCATCATCGCCTTTGGACAGCACACACGGTCAAACGACGTCGAGCGTGGCATTCCATTATCGCTTTTGGGCAGCACATACGGTCGAACTACGTCGGGCATGGCATGCCATTATCGCCATTGGGAAGAACAAAAAGTTGAACGACGTCGGGAGTGGCATGCCAACATCACCTTTGGGCAGCACACACGGTCAAACGACATCGGGCGTAGCATGCTAGCATTGCCTTTGGGCAGCACACGGTCGAAAGATGTCGGGCGTGGCATGACATCACCTCCTTTAAATAGCACACACGGTCGAACGACGTCGAGTGCGACATGCCATCACCGCCATTAGAAAGCACACACGGTCGTACGATGTCGAGCGTGACATGCCATCACCGCCATTAGAAAGCACACACGTTCGAACGACGTCGGGCGTGGCATACCAACATCACCTTTGGGCAGCACAAACGATCAAACGACATCGGGCGTGGCATGCCATCTTGCCTTTGGGAAGCACACACGGTCGAACGACGTCGGGCGTGGCATGACATCACCGCCCTTGGACGGCACGAACGATCAAAAGACGTTGGGCGTGGCATGACATCACCACCCTTGGACAACACAGACAATCGGCAACATAGGGCGTGGCATGACATCACCGCCATAAGACAACACACGGTCGGACGACGTCAGGCATGGCATAACATCACCGCCCTTGGGCAACACACACGGTTGGACTATGTCAGGCATGGCATGACATCACTGCCTTTGTACAACACACACGGTTGAACGACGTCGGGCGTGGCATGCCATCATCGCCTTTGGGCAGCACACACGATCGAATGATGTCTGGTGGAGCATGCCATAATAGCCCATGGATGGCAAACACGGTCGAACGACGTTCGGCGTGACATGCCATCACCGCCTTTCGACAACACACACGGTTGAATGACGTCGGCGTGGCATGCTATCTTGCCTTTGGAGAGCACACACGATCGAAAGACGTCGGGCATGGTATGACATCACCGCCTTTGAGCAGCGCACATGGTCAAACGACGTCGGGCGTGACATGCCATCACCGCCTTTAGACAGCACACAAGGAAGGACGACGTCGGGCGTGGCATGCTATCATCTCTTTTGGGCAGCACAGACGGTCGGACGACGTCTGGCGTGGCATGCCATCACCGCCCTTGGACAGCACACATGGTCGGATGACATCGGGCGTGGCATGCCATCACCGCCCTTGGACAACATACACGGTAGGACGACGTCGGGCGTGGCATGACATCGCCGTTCTTGGACAGCACGCATGGTCGGACGGCGTTGGGCAAGGCATGACATCATCGCCCTTGGGCAGAACACACGGTCGGAATACGTCGGGTGTGGCATGACATCATCGCCTTTGGACAGCACACACGGTTGAACTACGTCGTGCGTGGCATACAATCATCGTCTTTGGGCAGCACACACGATCGAAAGACGTCGGGCGTGGCATACCATCATAGCCCATGGATGGCAAACATTGTCGAACGACGTCGGGCGTGGAATGCCATCATCGCCTTTGGGCAGCACACACGGTCGAATGACGTCAGGCGTGGCATTCCATCATGGCCCTGGACACCACACACAGTCGAACAACGTCGGGCGTGGCATGACATCACCGCCCTAGGACTGCACGCACTGTCGGACGACGTTGGGCGTGGCATGACATTACCGCCCTTAAATAGAACACACGGTCGATCGACGTCGGGCGTGGAATGCCATCACCAGCCTTGGACGACACGTTTGGTCGAACGACGTCGGGCGTGGCATGACATCACCACCCTTCGACAGCACAGATAATTGGCAACGTCAGGCATGGCATGACATCACCGCCCTTGGGCAGCACACACGGTCGAACTACGTCAGGCGTGGCATGACATCACCGCCTTTGTACAGCACACACAGTCGAACCACGTCGGGCGTGGCATGCCATTATCGCCTTAGGGAAGCACACACGATCAAACGATGTCGGGCGAGGCAAGCCATAATAGCCCATGGACGGCAAACACTGTTGAACGACGTTAGGCGTGACATGCCATCACCGCCTTTGGACAGCACACACGATCGATAGACGTCGGGCGTGGCATGCCATCTTACCCTTGGGAAGAAGACACGGTCGAAAGACGTCGGGCGTGGTACGATATCACTGCCTTTGGGCAGCACACACGGTCAAACAATGTCGGGTGTGACATCACATCACCGCCTTTAGACAGCACACACGGTCGAACGAATTCGGGCGTGGCATGCTATTATAGCCCTTGAATGGCAAACAAGGTTGACTGACGTCAGGCGTGGCATGCCATCATCGCCTTTGGACTAGCTGACACAGTCGGACGGAGTCGGGCGTGGCCTGCCATGATCGCCCTTGGACGGGAAACACGGTCAAATGACGTAGAGTGTGGCATGCCATCAATGCCTAAGGACAGCACATAAGAAAGGACGATGTCGAGCGTGGCATGCTATCATCTCCTTCGGGCAGCACAGACGGTCGGACGACGTCGGGCGTGGCATGCCATCACGGCCCTTGGATAGCACACACGGTTGAACGATGTTGGGCGTAGCATGATATCACCGCCTTTGTACAGCACACACGGTTGAATGACGTCGGGCGTGGCATGACATCACCGCCCTTGGACTGCACGCATGGTCGGACAACATCGCGCATGGCATGACATCACCGCCCTTGGACGGCAAACACGATCGAATGACGTCGGGCGTGGCATGCTATCATCGCCTTTGGACTAGCTGACACAGTTGGACAGCGTCAGGCGTGGTATGCCATCATCGCCCTTGGACGACAAACACGATCGAATGACGTCGGGCGTGGTATGCCAACGCCACCTTTGGATAGCACACACAGTCGAATGACGTCGGGCGTGGCATGCCATCATCGCCTTTGGGAAGCACACACGGTCGAACGACGTCAGGCGTGGCATGCAACCATGGCCCTTTGACAGCAGACACGGTCGAAAGATGTCTAGCGTGGCATGCCATCATAGCTCTTGAACGGCAAACAAGGTTGAACGACGTCGGGTGTGGCATACCATCATCACCTCCCTTGGACAGCACACACGGTCGAACGACGTCGGGCGTGGCATGACATCACAGCCATAGGAATACACGCACAATCGGACGACGTCAAGCGTGGCATGACATCACTGCCCTTGGACAGCACACACGGTCGAAACGACGTCGGGCATGGCATGCCATCATCGCCTTTGGGCAGCATACACAGTCGAATGACGTTGGGCGTGGCATGCCATCTTGGACCTTGGACAACATACACGGTTGAACGACATCAGGCGTGGCATGCCATCATCGCTTTTAAACCAGCTGACACAGTCAGACGGCGTCGGGCATGGCATGCCATCATCTCCCAAGGACGACACAGTCGAATGACGTCGAGGGTTGCATGCCATAACCACCTTTGGAAAGCACACAAAGTCGGACGACGACGGGCGTGGCATGCCATCATCTCATTTGGGCAGCACAGACCGTCAGACGGCGTCAGGCGTGGCATGCCAACATCGCCGTTGGGCAGCACAAACGATCAACCGTCGTCGGGCGTGGCATGCCATCATAGCCCTTGGACAGCACACACGGTCAAATGACGTCCAGCATGGCATGACATCCCCACCCTTGGACTACACGCACGATCGGACGACATCGGGCGTGGCATGACATCACCACCTTTGGACACCACACACGGTAGAACGACGCGTGGCATGGCATGACATCATTGCCCTTGAACTGCACGCACGGTCAGACGACATCAAGCATGGCATGAAATCACCGCCTTTGGATAGCACACACAGTCGGCAACGTCGGTATCACCGCTATTGGACAGCACGCATGGTCAGACGACATCGGGCATGGCATGACATCACCGTCCTTGGGCAGAACACACGGTCGGACTACGTCGAGCATGGCATGACATCACCGCCTTTGGACGACACACACGATCGGACGACATCGGGCGTGGCATGCCTTCACCGCTCTTGGAATGCACGCATGGTCGGGCATGGCATGACATCACCGCCATAGGAGAGCACACAATCGGACGACATCGGGCATGGCATGACATCACCGCCCTTGGGCAGCACACACGGTCAGACTACGTCAGGCATGGCATGACATCACTGCCTTTGTACCGCACACCCGGTCGAACGACGTCGGGCGTGGCATGCCATTATCGCCTTTGGGCAGCACACACGATCGAACAACATCGGGCGGGGCATGCCATAATAGCCCATGGACGCCAAACAGGGTCGAACGACATCTGGCATGACATGCCATCACCGCCTTTGGACAGCACACACGGTCGAACGATGTCGGGCGTGGCATGCCATCTTGCCTTTGGGAACCACACACGGTCGAAAGACGTTGGGCGTGGTATGACATCACCGCCTTTGGGCATCACACACGGTCAAACATCGTCGGGCGTGACATGCCATCATCGCCTTTAGACAGCACACACGGTCGGACGACGTCGGGCATGGCATGACATCACCGCCCTTGGGCAGCACACACGGTCGGACTACGTCAGGCATGGCATGACATCACTGCATTTGTACAACACACTCGGTCGAACGACATCGAGCGTGGTATGCCATTATCGCCTTAGGGCAGCACACACGATCAAACGAAGTCGGGCGGGGCATGCCAGAATAGCCCATGGACGGCAAACACGGTCGAACAACGTCTGGCGTGACATGCCATCTTGCCTTTGGGAAGCACACACAGTCGAAAGACGTCGGGCGTGGTATGACTTCACCGCCTTTGGGCATCACACACAGTCAAACATCGTCGGGCGTGACATGCCATCATCGCCTTTAGACAGCACACACGGTCGAACGAAGTCAGGCGTGGCATGCCATCATAGCCCTTGAACGGCAAACAAGGTTGAATGACGTCAGGCGTGGAATGCCATCATCGCCTTTGGACTAGTTGACACAGTCGGACGGCATCGGGCATGGCATGCCATCATCGCCCTTGGACGGGAAACACGGTCGAACAACGTAGAGTGTGGCATGCCATCAACGCCTAAGGACAGCACACAAAGAAGGACGACGTCGGGCGTGGCATGCTATCATCTCAATTGGGTAGTACATACGGTCAGACTACGTCGGGCGTGGCATGAAATCACCTCCCTTAGACAGCACACATGGTCGGATGACGTCGGGCGTGGCATGCCATCATCTTCTTTGGGAAGCACAAATGGTCGAACGACGCCGACGTGGCATGCCAACATCACCTTTGGGCAGCACACACGGTCGAACAACGTCGGGCGTGGCATGCCAGCATCGCCTTTTGGAAGCACACACGGTCGAAAGACGTTGAGCGTGGCATGACATCACCTCCTTTGGAAAGCACACACAGTCGAACAACGTCGAGCGCGACATGCCATCACCGCCTTTTGAAAGCACACACGGTCGAACGACGTCGGGCGTGGCATGCGATCATCACCTTTGGGCAGCACAAACAGTCGGACCTGCAATCAAAGTTGAACGACGTCGAGCGTGGCATACATTATCGCCTTTGGACTAGCTGACACATTTGGCCGGCGTAAGGTGTGGCATGCCATCATCGCCCATGGACGGGAAACACGGTCGAATGACGTAGAGCGTGGCATGCCATCACCGCCTTGGGACAGCACACACGGTCAAACGACGTCGGGTGTGGCATGCTATCATCGCCTTTGGGCAACACAAACAGTCGGACGACATCGGGTGTGGCATGCCATCACCGCCCTTGGATAGCACACAAGGTCGGATGACGTCTGGCGTGGCATGCCATCGCCGCCCTTGGACTGCACCCATGGTAGGACGATGCGGGGCATGGAATGAGATCATCGCTGTAGGACTGCACCGTGGTCTGTCATGGCATGACATCACCGCGATAGGACAGAACACGATATGACGACATCGGGCATGGCATGATATCACCACCCTTGGGCAGCACACACGTTCGGACTACGTCTGGCGTGGCATGACATCACCGCCTTTGTACAGCACACACGATCGAACGATGTCAGGCGTGGCATGCCATCATTGCCTTTGGGCAGCACAGACGATCGAACGACGTCGGGCGGGGCATGCCATAATAGCCCTTGGACGGGAAACACGGTTGAACAACGTCAGGCGTGACATGCCATCATCGTCTTTGGACAGCACACACGGTCGAACGACGTCGGGCGTGGCATGCCATCTTGCCTTTGGGAAGCACACACGGTCGAAATACGTCGGGTGTGGTATGACATCACCGCCTTTGGGAATCACACACGGTCAAACATCGTCGGGCATGACATGCGATCATCGCCTTTTGACTAGCTGACACATTCGGACGGCGTCGGGCGTGGCATGCTATCATCGCCCTTGGACGGGAAACACGATCGAACGATGTAGATCGTGGCATGCCATCAACGCCTAAGGACAACACACAAGGAAGGACCACATCGGGCGTGGCATGCCATCACCGCCCTTGGACAGCACACATGGTCGGATGACGTCGAGCGTGGCATGCCATAACCGCCCTTGGACAGCACACACGGTAGGACGACGTCGGGCGTGGTATGAGATCACCGCTCTTAAACTGCACGCATGATTAGACTACGGCGGGCGTGGCATGACATCACCACCTTTGGACAGCACACACAGTAGAACGACGCGTGGCATGGCATGACATCATCGCCCTTGAGCTGCACGCACGGTCAGACGACATCGGGCGTGGCATAATATCATATCCCTTGGAGGGCAAACACGGTCGAATGACATCAGGCGTGACATGCCATCACCACCTTTGGGCAGCACACACGATCGAATGACGTTAGGCGTGGCATGCCATCATATCCCTTGGACGGCTAACACGGTCGAACGACGTCAGGCGTGACATGCTATCATCGCCTTTGGGCAGCACACACGGTCGAACGACGTTGGGCGTGGCATGACATCACCACCTTTGGACAGCACACACGGTCGAACGACGTCGGGCGTGACATGCCAACACCGCCTCTGGACAGCCGACACGGTCGAGCGACGTCGAGCATGGCATTCCATTAGCGCCTTTGGGCAGCAAACACGATCGAACGACGTCTAGCGTGGCATGCCATTATTGCCTTTAGGCAGCACAAACGGTCCAACGACGTCGGGCGTTGCATGACATCACCGCCCTAGGACTGTACGCACGATCGGACGACGTCAGGCATGGCATGACATCACTGCCCTAGGACAGCACACACGGCCGAACAACGTCGAGCCTGGCATGACATCACCACCCTTTGACGGCATGCACGGTCGAACAACGTCGGGAGTGGAATGACATCACCACCCTTGGACGTCACACACGGTCGAACGTCGTTGGGTGTGGCATGCCATCATCGCCTTTGGGCAGCACAGACGATCGAATGACGTCTGGCGTGGCATGACATCACCACCTTTGGGCAGCACACACGGTCAAACGACATCGGGCGTGACATGCCATCACCGCCTTTGGACAGCACACATGGTCGAATGACGTCGGGCGTGGCATGCCATCATCACCTTTGGGCAGCACACATGGTCGAACTACGTCGGGCGTGGCATGCCATCATCGCCTTTGCGAAGCACAAACGGTCTAACCACGTCGGGCGTGGACTGCCAACATCACCTTTGGGCAGCACACACAGTCGAACGACGTCGGGCGTGGCATGCCATAATAGCCCTTGGACAGCACACACGGTTGAACGACGTTAGGCGTGACATGCCATCACCGCCTTTGGACAGCACACACGATCGAACGACGCTGGGCATGGCATGCCATCACCACCTTTAGGCAGCACAAATGGTCGAACGGCGTCGGGCGTGGCATGCCATTGTCGCCCTTGGACGGCAAACACGGTCGAACAAAGTCTGTCGTCGCATGCCATCATAGCCCTTGAACGGCAACCAAGGTTGAATAACGTCGGGCGTGGCATGCAATCATCGCCTTTGGACTAGCTGACACCATTGGACTGCGCCTGGCGTGGCATACCATCATTGCCCTTGGACGGGAAACACGGTAGAACGACGTAGAGTGTGGAATGCCATCAAATCCTTGGGACAACACAAATGAAAGGACGACGTCGGGCGTGGCATGCCATCACCGCCCTTGGACAGCACACATGGTCGGATGACGTCGGGCGTGGCATGCCATCACTGCCCTTGGACAGCACACACGGTAGGACGACGTCGGGCGTGGCATGAGATCTCCGTTCTTGGACTGCACTTATGGTCAGACTATGTCGGGCGTGGCATGACATCACCACCTTTGGACAGCACACACGGTCGAACGACGCGTGGGTTGGCATGACATCACCGCCCTTGAACTGCACGCACGGTTAGACGACATTGGGCGTGGCATGACATCACCGCCTTTGGACAGCATTCACGGTCGGCAACTTCGAGCAAGGCATGACATCTCCGCTCTTGGACAGCACGCATGGTCGGACGACATCGGACATGGCATGACATCACCGCCCTTGGGCAGCACACACGGTCGGACTACGTCGGGCGTGGCATGACATCACCTCCTTTGAACAGCACACACGGTCAAACAACGTCGTGCGTGGCGTGCCATCATCGCCTTTTGGCAGCACACACGGTCGAATGACGTCGAGCGTGGCATACCATCATAGCCCATAGATGGAAAACACGGTCGAACGACGTCGGGCGTGGAATGCCATCATCGCCTTTGGGCAGCACACCCGGTCGAACGACGACGGGCGTGGCATGCCGTCATGGCCCTTCGACACCACACACGGTTGAACGAAGTCGGGCGTGGCAGGCCATAATATCCCTTGAACGGCAAACAAGGTTGAACGACGTGAGGCGTGGCATGCCATCATCAGCTTTTGACTAGCTGACACACTCAGACGGCGTCGGGTGTGGCATGCCATCATTGCCCTTGGACGGGAAACATGGTCGAACGACGTAGAGCGTGGCATACCATCAGCACACACGGAAGAACGACATCGGGCGTGGCATGACATCATCACCTTTGGGCAGCACACACGGTTGAACTACGTCGGGCGTGGCAAGCCATCATCGCCTTTAGGCAGCACAAACGGTCGAACGAAGTCGGGCGTGGCATGCCATCATCACCTTTGGGCAGCACACACGATCGAACTACGTCGGGCGTGGCATGCCATAATCGCCTTAAGGCGACACACACAGTCGAAAGACGTCGGGCGTGGCATGACATCACCACCTTTGGACATCACCACCTTTGGACAGCACACACGGTTGAACGACGTCGGGTGTGACATGCAATCACCACCATAGGACAGCACACGATCGGACGACATCGGGCATGGCATGAGATCACCGCCCTTGGGCAGCACACACGGTCAGACTACGTCAGGTGTGGCATGACATCTCTGCCTTTGTACAGCACACACGGTCGAACGACGTCAGGCGTGGCATGCCATCATCGCCTTTGGACACCACACACGGTCAAACGACGTCGGGCGTGGCATGCCATCATCGCTTTTGGGAAGCACAAACAGATGAACGACGTCGGGCGTGGAATGCAAACATCACCTTTGGGCAACACACACGGTCAAACGACGTCGGGCGTGGCATGCCAGCATCGCCTTTGGACAGCACATGGTCGAAAGACGTCGGGCGTGGCATGACATCACCTCCTTTGGACAGCGCACATGGTCGAACGACGTCGAGCGCGACATGACATCACCGCCTTTGGAAAGCACACACGGTCGAACGACGTCGGGCGTGGCATGCCATCATCACCTTTGGGCAGCACAAACGGTCGAACGACGTCGGGCGTGGCATGCCATCTTGCCTTTGGGAAGCACACACGGTAGAACGACATCGGGCGTGGCATGACATCACCGCCCTTGGACGGCACGCACGGTCAAACGATATCAGGCGTGGCATGACATCACCACCCTTGGACAGCACAGACAATCGGCAACGTAGGGCGTGGTATGACATCAACGCCATAGGAACGCACACGGTCGGACGACGTCGGGCATGGCATAACATCACCACCCTTGGGCAACACAAATGGTTGGACTACGTCTGGCGTGGCATGACATCACTGCCTTTGTACAGCACTCACGGTCGAACGACGTCGGGCGTGGCATGCCATCATCGCCTTTGGGCAATACACACGATCGAACGACGTCTGGCGGGGCATGCCATAATAGCCCATGGACGGCAAACACGGTCGAACGACGTCAGGCGTGACATGCCATCACCGCCTTTGGAAAACGCACACAGTCGAACGACGTCGGGCGTGACATGCCATCTTGCCTTTGGGAAGCACACACGGTCGAATGACGTCGGGCGTGGTATGACATCACCGCCTTTGGGCAGCACACACTGTCAAACGACGTCGGGCATGACATGCCATCACCGCTTTTAGACAGCACAGACGGTCGAATTAAGTCGGGCGTGGCATGCCATCATAGCCCTTGAACGACAAACAAGGTTGAATGACGTCAGGCGTGGCATGCCATCATCGCCTTTGGACTAGCTGACACAGTCGGACGGCGTCGGGCGTGACATGCCATTATCGCCCTTTGACGGGAAACATGGTCGAACGACGTAGAGCGTGGCGTGCCATCAACGCCTAAGGACAGCACACAAGGAAGGACGACATCGGGCATGGCATGCTATTATCTCCTTTGGGCAGCACAGACGGTCGGACGACGTCTAGCATAGCATACCATCACCGCCCTTGGACAACACACATGGTCGGATGATGTCGGGCGTGGCATGCCATCACTGCCCTTGGACACCACACACATTCGAATTAAGTCGGGCGTGGCGTGCCATCATAGCCCTTGAACGGCAAACAAGGTTGAACGACGTCAGGCGTGGCATGCCATCATCGCCCTTCGACGGGAAACACGGTCGAACAATGTAGAGCGTGACATGCCATCAACGTCTTGGGACAACACACATGGAAAAAGGACATCGGGCGTGGCATTCTATCATTGCCTTTGGGCAGCACAAACAATCGAACGACGTCGGGCGTGGCATGCCATCACCGCCCTTGGACATCACACATGGTCAGATGACGTCGGGCGTGGCATGCCATCACCACCCTTCGACAACACACACGGTAGGACGACGTCGGGCGTGGCATGACCTCACTGCCCTTGGGCAGCACACACAGTCGGACTACGTCGGGCGTGGCATGACATCACCTCCTTTGGACAGCGCACACGGTCGAACGACGTCGAGCGCGACATTCCATCACCTCCTTTGGAAAGCACACACGGTCGAACGACGTCGGGCATGGCATGCCATCATCACCTTTGAGCAGCACAAATGGTCGAACGACGTCGGGCATGGCATGCCATCTTGTCTTTGGGAAGCACACACGATCGAATGACATCGGGCGTGTCATGACATCACCGCCCTTGGATGGCACGCACGGTCAAACGACATCGGGCGTGGCATGACATCACCACCCTTGGACAGCACAGACAATCGGCAACGTAGGGCGTGGTATGAAATCACCGCCATAGGACAGCACACGGTCGGACGACGTCGGGCATGGCATAACATCACCGCCCTTGGGCAACACACATGGTTGGACTACGTCAGGCGTGGCATGACATCACCGCCTTTGTACAGCACACACGGTCGAACGACGTCGGGCGTGGCATGCCATCATCGCCTCTGGGAAGCACACACGATCAAACGACGTCTGGCGGGGCATGCCATAATAGCCCATGGACGGCAAACACGGTCGAACGACGTCAGGTGTGACATGCCATCACCACCTTTTGACAACACAAACGGTCGAACGACGTCGGTAGTGGAATGCCATCTTGCCTTTGGGAAGCACACACGGTCGAAAGACGTTGGGTGTGGTATGACATCACCGCCTTTGGGCAGCACACACGGTCAAACGACGTCGGGCGTGACATGCCATCACCGCTTTTAGACAGCACACACGGTCGAACGAAGTCGGGCGTGGAATGCAATCATAGCCCATGAACAACAAACAAGGTTGAATGACGTCATGCGTGGCATGCGATCATCGCCTTTGGACTAGCTGCCACAGTCGGACGGCGTCGGGCGTGACATGCCATCATCGCCCTTGGACGGGAAACACGGTCGAACGACGTTGAGCGTGGCATGCCATGTACGCCTAAGGACAGCACACAAGGAAGGACAACGTCGGGCGTGGCATGCTATTATCTCCTTTGGGCAGCACAGACGGTCGGACGACGTCTGGAGTAGCATACCATCACCGCCCTTGGACAGCACACATGGTCTGATGACGTCAGGCGTGGCATGCCATCACTGTCCTTGGACAGCACACACGGTAGGACGACATCGGGCGTGGTATGAGATCATCGCTCTTGGACTGCATGCATGGACGGACTACGTCGGGCTTGGCATGACATCACCACCTTTGGACAACACACACGGTAGAACGACGCGTAGCATGGCATGACATCATCGCCCTTGAACTGCACGCATGGTCAGACGACATCAAGCGTGGCATGACATCACCGCCTTTGGACAGCACACACAGTCGGGAACGTCGGCATCGCCGCTATTGGACAGCACGCATGGTCGGACGACATCGGGCATGGCATGACATCACCGCCCTTGGGCAGCACACACGGTCGGACTACGTCGAGCATGGCATGACATCACCACCTTTGGACAGCACACACGATCGGACGACGTCGGGCGTGGCATGCCATCACCGCTCTTAGACTGCACGCATGGTAGGGCATGGCATGACATCACCGCGATAGGACAGCACATGATCGGATGACGTCGGGCATGGCATGACATCACTGCCCTTGGGCAGCACACACGGTCGGACTACGTCAGGCGTGGCATGCCATCACCACCATTGTACAGCACACCCGGTCGAACGACGTCGGGCGTGGCATGCCATCTTGCCTTTGGGAAGCACACACGGTCGAACGACGTCGGGCGTGGCATGACATCACCGCCCTTGGATGGCACGCACAGTCAAACGACATTGGGCGTGGCATGACATCACCACCCTTGGGAAACACACACGGCTGGACTACGTCAGGCGTGGTATGACATCACCGCCTTTGTACAGCACACACGGTCGAACTTCATCGGGCGTGGCATGCCATCATCGTCTTTGGGCAACACACACGATAGAACGACGTCTAGCGGGGCATGCCATAATAGCCCATGGTCGGCAAACACGGTCGAACGACGTCAGGCGTGACATGCCATCACCGCCTTTGGACAACACACACGGTCGAACGACGTCGGGCGTGGCATGCCATCTTGCTTTTAAGAAGCACACACGGTCGAAAGACGTCAGGCATGGTATGAAATCACCGCCTTTGGGCAGCACACACGGTCAAACGACGTCGGGCGTGACATGCCACCACCGCCTTTAGACAGCACACACGGTCGAACGAAGTCGGGCGTGGCATGCCATCATAGCCCTTGAACGACAAACAAGATTGAATGACGTCAGGCGTGGCATGCCATCATCGCCTTTGGACTAGCTGACATAGTCAGACGGTGTCGGGCGTGACATGCCATCATCGCCCTTGGACGGGAAACACGGTCGAACGACGTAGAGCGTGGCATGCCATCAATGCCTAAGGAAATCACACAAGGAAGGACGACGTCGGGCGTGGCATGCTATTATCTCCTTTGGGCAGCACAGACGGTCGGACGAAGTCTGGCGTAGCATACCGTCATCGCCCTTGGACAGCACACATGGTCGAATGACGTCAGGCGTGGCATGCCATCACTGCCCTTGGACAGCATACACGGTAGGATGACGTCGGGCATGGTATGTGATCACCGCTCTTGGACTGCACGCATGGACGGACTACGTCGGGCGTGGCATGACATCACCACCTTTGGACAGCACACACGGTAGAACGACGCGTGGTATGGCATAACATCATCGCCCTTGAATTGCACGCACGGTCAGACGACATCAAGCCTAGCATGACATCACCGCCTTTTGACAGCACACAGTCGGCAACGGCGGCATCGCCGCTATTGGACAGCACGCATGGTCGGACGACATCGGGCATGGCATGACATCACCGCCCTTGGGCAGCACCACACGGTCAGACTACGTCGAGTATGGCATGACATCACCGCCTTTGGACAGCACACACGGTCGAACGATGTCAGGAGTGGCATGCCATCATCGCCTTTGGGCAGCACACACGGTCGAATGACATCGGCATGGCATGCCATCAACGCCTAAGGACAGCACACAAGGAAGGATGACATCGGGCGTGGCATGCCATAACCGCCCTTGGACAGCACACACGGTAGGACGACGTCGGGCGTGGTATGATATCACCGCTCTTGGACTACAAGCATGGTCAGACTACAGCGGGCGTGGCATGACTTCACTACCTTTGGACAGCACACACGGTAGAACTACGCGTGGTATGGCATGACATCATCGCCCTTGAACTTCACGCATGGTCAGACGACATCGGGCGTGGCATGATATCATATCCCTTGGAGGGCAAACACGGTCGAACGACGTCAGGCGTGACATGCCATCACCGCTTTTGCGCACCATACACGATCGAATGACGTCGGGCGTGGCATGCCATAATATCCCTTGGACGGCAAACACGGTCGAACAACGTCAGGCGTGACATGCCATCACCTCCTTTGGACAGCACACACTGTCGAACGTCGTCGGGCGTGGCATACTATCATCGCCTTATGGCAGCATACATGGTCAAACGACGTTGGGCGTGGCATGACATCACCGCCTTTGGACAGCACACATGGTCGAACGACGTCGAGCGTGGCATTCCATTATCGCCTTTAGGCAGCACACACGGTCGAACGACGTCTGTAGTGGCATGCCATTATAGCTTTAAGGCAACACAAACGGTCGAACGATGTCAGGCGTGGCATGACATCACCGCCCTATGACTGAACACACGGTCGAGCGACGTCGAGCCTTGCATGACATCACCGCCCTTGGACGGCACGCACGGTCGAACGACATCGGGAGTGGCATGACATCACAACCCTTGGACGTCACACACGGTCGAACGTCATTGGGCGTGGCATGATATCATATCCCTTTGAGGGCAAACACGGTCGAACGACGTCAAGCGTGACATGCCATCACCGCCTTTGCGCACCATACACGATCGAATGACGTCGGGCGTGGCATGCCATAATATCCCTTGGACGGCAAACACGGTCGAACAACGTCAGGCGTGACATGCCATCACCTCCTTTGGACAGCACACACTGTCGAACGTCGTCGGGCGTGGCATACTATCATCGCCTTATGGCAGCATACATGGTAAAACGACGTTGGGCGTGGCATGACATCACCGCCTTTGGACAGCACACACGATCGAACGACGTCGAGCGTGGCATTCCATTATCGCCTTTGGGCAGCACACACGGTCGAACGACGTCTGTAGTGGCATGCCATTATAGCTTTAAGGCAACACAAACGGTCGAACGATGTCAGGCATGGCATGACATCACCGCCCTATGACTGAACACACGGTCGAGCGACGTCGAGCCTTGCATGAAATCACCGCCCTTGGACGGCACGCACGGTCGAACGACATCGGGAGTGGCATGACATCACAACCCTTGGACGTCACACACGGTCGAACGTCATTGGGCGTGGCATGATATCATATCCCTTGGAGGGCAAACACGGTCGAACGATGTCAGGCGTGACATGCCATCACCGCCTTTGGGCACCACACACGATCGAATGACGTCGGGCGTGGCATGCCATAATATCCCTTGGACGGCAAACACGGTCGAACAACATCAGGCGTGACATGCCATCACCGCCTTTGGACAGCACACACTGTCGAACGTCGTCGGGCGTGGCATACTATCATCGCCTTATGGCAGCATACATGGTAAAACGACGTTGGGCGTGGCATGACATCACCGCCTTTGGACAGCACACACGGTCGAACGACGTCAGGCGTGAAATGCCAACACCGCCTTTGGACAGCCCACACGGTCGAACGACGTCGAGCGTGGCATTCCATTATCGCCTTTGGGCAGCACACACGGTCGAACGACGTCTGTCGTGGCATGCCATTATAGCTTTAAGGCTGCACAAACGGTCGAACGATGTCAGGCGTGGCATGACATCACCGCCCTAGGACTGTACACACGATCGAGCGACGTCGAGCCTGGCATGACATCACCGCCCTTGGACGGCACGCACGGTCGAACGACGTCGGGAGTGGCATGACATCACAACCGTTGGACGTCACACACGGTCGAACGTCGTTGGTTGTGGTATGCCATCATCGCCTTTGGGCAGCACACACGATCGAATGACGTCGGGCGTGGCATGACATCACCGCCTTTGGGCAGCACACACAGTCAAACGAAGTTGGGCATGACATGTCATCACCGCCTTTGGACAGCACACAAGGTCGAATGACGTCGGGCGTGGCATGCCATCATCACCTTTGGGCAGCACACACGGTCGAACTACGTCGGGCGTGGCATTCCTTCATCGCCTTTGGGAAGCACACACGGTCGAACCACGTTGGGCGTGGCATGCCAACATCACGTTTGGGTAGCACACACGGTCAAACGACGTCGGGCGTGGCATGCCGGCATCGCCTTTGGGTAACACACACGGTTGAAAGACGTCAAGCATGGCATGACATCACCTCCTTTGGACAGCGCACACGGTCGAACAACGTCGGGCGCGACATGCCATCACAGCCTTTGGAAAGCACACACGGTCGAACGAAGTCGGGCGTGGCATGCCATCATCACCTTTGGGCAACACACACGGTTGAACTACGTCGGGCGTGTCATGCCATCATCGCCTATGGGCAGCACAAATGGTCGAACGACATCGGGCGCGAGATGCCATCACCGCCTTTGGAAAGCACACATGGTCGAATGACGTCGGGCGTGGCATGCCGTCATCACCTTTGGGCAACACACACAGTTGAACTACGTCAGGCGTGGCATGCCATCATCGCCTTTGGGCAGCACAAAAGGTTGAATGAAGTCGGGTGTGGCATGTCATCATCACCTTTGGGCAGAACACACGGTTGAACTAGGTCAGGCGTGGCATGCCATAATCTCCTTAACGCAGCACAAACGGTCGAACGACGTCGGGCGTAACATGCAATCACCGCCATAGGACAGCATACGATCGGACAACGTCGGGAATGGCATGACATCCCCGCCCTTGGGTAGCACACACGGTCAGACTATGTCAGGCAGGGCATGACATCACCTTTGTACAGCACACACGGTCGAATGACGTCGTGCGTGGCATGCCATCATCGCCTTTGGGAAGCACACACGGTCGAATGACGTCGGGCGTGGCATACCATCATAGCCCATAGATGGCAAACACGGTCGAACGAAATCGGGCGTGGAATGCCATCATCGCCTTTGGGCAGCACACCCAATCGAACGACGTCGGGCATGGCATGCTGTCAAGGCCCTTGGACACTACACACGGTCGAACGAAGTCGGGCGTGGCATGCCATCATTTCCCTTGAACGGCAAACAAGGTTGAACGACGTGAGGCGTGGCATGCCATCATCGCCTTTGGACTAGCTGAACTTAGACGGCGTCGGGTGTGGCATGCCATCAATACCCTTTGACAGGAAACATGATCGAACGATGTAGAGTGTGGCATGCTATCAAAACCTTGGGACAGCACACACGGAAGAACGACGTCAGGCGTAACATGACATTATCACCTTTGGGCAGCACACACGGTTGAACTACGTCGGGCGTGGCATGCCATCATCGCCTTTGGGCAGCACAAACAGTCGAAAGATGTCGGGCGTGGCATGACATCACCACCTTTGTACAGCACCCACGGTCGAACGACGTCATGCGTGGCATGCCATCATCACCTTTGGGCAGCACACACGGTCGAATGACTTCAGCATGGCATGCCATTATAGCCCATGGACGGCAAACACGGTCGAACGGCGTCGGGCGTAAAATGCCATCATCGCCTTTGGGCAGCACACACGATCAAACGACATCGGGCGTGGCATTCCGTCATGGCCCATAGACACCACACACATTCGAACGAAGTCGGGCGTGGCGTGCCATCATAGCCCTTGAACGGCAAACAAGGTTGTACGACGTCAGGCGTGGCATGCCATCATCGCCTTTGGACTAGCAGACACAGTCGGACGGCATCAGGTGTGGCATGCCATCATCGCCCTTGGACGGAAAAAATGGTCGAACGACGTAGAGCGTGACATGCCATCAACGCCTTGGGACAACACACACGGAAGAACGACATCGGGCGTGGCATTCTATCATCGCCTTTGGGCAGCACAAACGGTCGGACGACGTCGGGCGTGGCATGCCATCACCGCCCTAGGACATCACACATGGTCAGATGACGTCAGGCATGGCATGCCATCACCGCACTTTGACAACACACACGGTAGGACGACGTCGGGCGTGGCATGACCTCACCGCCCTTGGGCAGCACACACAGTCGGACTACGTCGGGCGTGGCATGACATCACCACCTTTGGATAGCACACACGGTCTAACGACGTCGGGAGTGGCATGCCATCATCGCCATTGGGCAGCACACACGATCGAATGACGTCGGGCGTGGCATGGCATCGTATCCCTTGGACGACAAACACGATCGAACGACGTCAGGCGTGACATGCAATCACTGCCTTTGGACAGCACACACGGTCGAACGTCGTCGGGTGTGGCATGCCATCATCGCCTTTGGGAAGCTCACACGGTCGAACGACGTTGGGCGTTGCATGACATCACCGCCTTTGGACAGAACACACTGTCGAACGACGTCGAGCGTGACATGCCAACACCGCCTTTGGACAGCACACACGGTCGATCGACGTCGAGCGTGGCATTCCATTATCGCCTTTGGGCAGCACACACGGTCGAACGACCTCTGGCGTGGCATGCAATTATTACCTTTGGGCAGCACAAACGGTCGAACGACGTCAGGCGTGGCATGACATCACCGTCCTAGGACTACATACACGGTAAAAAAACGTCGGGCGTGACATGCCATCACTGCCTTTGGACAACACACACGGTCAAATGACGACGAGCGTGGCATGCCATCATCCCCTTTGGGCAGCACACACGGTCGAACTACGTCGGCGTTGCATTCCATTATCTCCTTTGGGAAGCACAAACGGTAGAACGACGTCGGGCTTGGCATGCCAACATCACCTTTGGGCAGCACACCGTTGAACGACGTCGGGCGTGGCATGCCAGCATTGCCTTTGGGCAGCACACACGGTCGAAAGATGTTGAGCGTGGCATGACATCACCTCCTTTGAACAACGCATACGATCGAACAACGTAGAGCGTGGCATGCCATCACCGCCTTGGGACATCACACACGGTCAGACGATGTCGGGCGTGGTATGCTATCATCGCCTTTGGGCAGCACAAACAGTCGGACGACATCGGGTGTAGCATGCCATCACTGCCGTTGGATAGCACACAAGGTCAGATGACGTCTGGCGTGGCATGCCATCGCCTCCCTTGGACTGCACCCATGGTAGGACGACGTGGGGCATGACATGAGATTACCGCTCTTGGACTGCACGCATGGTCGGGCATGGCATGACATCACCGCCATCAAATAGCACACGATCGGACGACGTCGGGCATGGCATGACATCACCGCCCTTAGGCAGCACACACAGTCGGACTACGTTTGGCGTGGCATGCCATCACCGCCTTTGGATAGCACACATGGTCGAACAAAGTCGGGCGTGGCATGCCATCTTGCCTTTGGGAAGCACACACGGTCGAAAGACGTCGGGCGTGGTATGACATCACCGCCTTTGGGCATCATACACGGCCAAACGTCGTCAGGCGTGACATGCTATCATCGCCTTTAGACAGCACACACGGTCGAATGAAGTCAGGCGTGGCATGCCATCATAGCCCTTGAACGACAAACAATGTTGAATGACGTTAGGCGTGGCATGCCATCATTGCCTTTGGACTAGTTGAAACAGTCGGACGGCGTTGGGCGTGGCATGCCATCATCACCCTTGGACGGGAAACACGGTCGAACGATGTAAAGTGTGGCATGCCATCAACGCCTAAGGATAGCACACAAACAAGGACGACGTCGGGCGTGGCATGCTATCATCTCCTTTGGGCAGCACAGATGGTCAAACGACGTCGGGCGTGGCATGCCATCACCTCTCTTGGACAGTACACATAGTCGGATGACGTCGGGCGTGGCATGCCATCATCTTCTTTGGGAAGCACAAACGGTCGAACGACGCCGACGTGGCATGCAAACATCACCTTTGGGCAACACACACGGTCGAACGACGTTGAGCGTGGCATGACATCACCTCCTTTGGACAGCGCACACGGTCGAATAACGTCGGGCTTGACATGACATCACGGCCTTTGGAAAGCACACACGGTTGATCGACGTCGGGTGTGGTATGCGATCATCACCTTTTGGCAGCACAAACAGCCGGACCGGCAAACAAGGTTGAACGATGTCGGGTGTGGCATACAGTATCGCCTTTGGACTAGCTGACACAGTTGGCCGGTGTAAGGCGTGGCATGCCATCATCGCCCCTGGACGGGAAACACGGTCGAATGACGTAGAGCGTGGCATGCCATCACCGCCTTGGGACAGCACACACGAGCAGACGACGTCGGGTGTGGCATGCTATCATCGCCTTTGGGCAACACAAACAGTCGGACGACATCGGGTGTGGCATACAATCACCGCCCTTGGATAGCACATAAGGTCGGATGACCTCTCGCATGGCATGCCATCGCCGCCCTTGGACTTCACCCACGGTAGGACAACGTGGGGCATGGCATGAGATCACCGCTTTAGGACTGCACCGTGGTCGGTCATGGCATGACATCACCGCCATAGGACAGAACACGATCGGGCGGCGTCGGGCATGGCATGACATCACCACCCTTGGGCAGCACACACGGTCGGACTACGTGAGGCATGGCATGACATCACCGCCTTTGTACAGCACACACGGTCGAACGACGTCAGGCGTGGCATGCCATCATCGCCTTTGGGCAGTACAGACGATCAAACGGCATCGGGCGGGGCATGCAATAATAGCCCTTGGACGGCAAACACGGTTGAACGACGTCACGTGTGACATGACATCACCGTCTTTGGACAGCACACACGGTAGAACGATGTCGGACGTGGCATACCATCTTGCCTTTGAGAAGCATACACGGTCTAAATACGTCGGGCGTGGTATGACATCACCGACTTTGGGCATCACACACGGTCAAACGTCGTCGGGCATGACATGCCATCATCGCCTTTGGACTAGCTGACATAGTCGGACGGCATCGGGCGTGGCATGCCATCATCGCCCTTGGACGGGAAACACGGTCGAACAATGTAGATCATGGCATGCCATCAACGCCTAAGGACAGCATACAAGGAAGGACAACTTTGGGCGGCATACTATCATCTCCTTTGGGCAGCATAGACGGTCAGACGACGTCGGGCGTGGCATGCCATCACCGCCCTTGGACAGCACACATGGTCGGATGACGTCGAGCGTGGCATGCCATAACCGCCATATGGACAGCACACACGGTAGGACGACGTCGGGCTTGGTATGACATCACAGCTCTTGAACTGCACGCACGGTCAGATGTCGTTGGGCGTGGCATGATATCATATCCCTTTGAGGGCAAACACGGTCGAACGACGTCAGTCGTGACATGCCATCACCGCCTTTGGGCAGCACACACGATCGAATGACGTCGGGCGTGGCATGCCATCATATCCTTTGGACGGCAAACACGGTCAAACAACGTCAGGTGTGACATGCCATCACCGCCTTTGGACAGCACACACGGTCGAACGTCGTCGGACGTGGTATGCAATCATCGCCTTTGGGCAGCACACACGGTCAAACGACGTTGGGCGTGGCATGACATCACCGCCTTTGGACAGCACACACGATCGAACTACGTCGGGCTCGACATGCCAACACCGCCCTTGGATAGCCCACACGGTCGAACAACATCGAGCGTGGCATTCCATTATCTCTTTTGGGCAGCACACACGGTCGAACAACGTCTGGCATGGCATGACATTATTACCTTTAGGCAGCACAAACGGTCGAACGACGTCGGGCGTGGCATTACATCACCGCCCTAGGACTATAAGCACGATCGGACGACGTTGAGCCTGGCATGACATCACTGCCCTAGGACAGCACACACGGTCGAACGACGTTGAGCCTGGCATGACATCACCGCCCTTGTACGGCACGCATGGTCGAACGACGTTGGGAGTGGAATGACATCACCACCCTCGGACGTCACACACGGTCGAACATCGTTAGGCGTGGCATACCATCATCACCTCCCTTGGACAGCACACACGGTCGAACGACGTCGGCCGTGGCATGACATCACAGCCATAGGAATACACGCACAATCGGACGACGTCAAGCGTGGCATGACATCACCGCCCTTGGACAGCACACACGGTCGAAACGACGTCGGGCATGGCATGCCATCATCACCTTTGGAGAGCATACACAGTCGAACAACGTTGGGCGTGGCATGCCATCTTTGACCTTGGACAACATACACGGTTGAACGACATCAGGCGTGGCATGCCATCATCGCTTTTAAACCAGCTGACACAGTCAGACGGCGTCGGGCGTGGCATGCCATCATCGCCCAAGGACGACACAGTCGAATGACGTCGAGGGTTGCATGCCATAACCGCCTATTGAAAGCACACACAGTCGGACGACGACGGGCGTGGCATGCCATCATCTCATTTGGGCAGCACAGACCGTCAGACGGCGTCAGGCGTGGCATGCCAACATCGCCGTTGGGCAGCACAAACGATCGACCGTCGTCGGGCGTGGCATGCCATCATAGCCCTTGGACAGCACACACGGTCGGCAACGTCGGGCAAGGCATTAAATCACCGCCCTTGGACAGTACACACGGTCAAACGACGTCCAGCATGGCATGACATCACCACCCTTGGACTACACGCACGATCGGACGACATCGGGCGTGGCATGACATCACCACCTTTGGACACCACACACGGTAGAACGACGCGTGGCATGGCATGAAATCATTGCCCTTGAACTGCACGCACGGTCAGACGACATCAAGCATGGCATGAAATCACCGCCTTTGGATAGCAATCACAGTCGGCAACGTCAACATCACCGCCATTGGACAGCACGCATGGTCGGACGACATCGGGCATGGTATGACATCACCATCCTTGGGCAGAACACACGTTCGGACTACGTCGAGCATGGCATGACATCACCGCCTTTGGACGGCACACAAGATCGGACGACATCAGGCGTGGCATGCCTTCACCGCTCTTGGAATGCACGCATGGTCGGGCATGGCATGACATCACCGCCATAGGACAGCACACGATCGGACGACGTCGGGCATGGCATGACATCACCGCCCTTGGGCAGCACACACGATCAGACTACGTCAGGCATGGCATGACATCACAGCCTTTGTACCGCACACCCGGTTGAACGACGTCGGGCGTGGCATGCCATTATCGCCTTTGGGCAGCACACACGATCGAACAACATCGGGCGGGGCATGCCATAATAGCCCATGGACGGCAAACAGGGTCGAACGACATCTGGCGTGACATGCCATCACCGCCTTTGGACAGCACACACGGTCGAACAATGTCGGGCGTGGTATGCCATCTTGCCTTTGGGAACCACACACGGTCGAAAGACGTCGAGCGTGGTATGACATCACCGCCTTTGGGCATCACACACGGTCAAAAGTCGTCGGGCGTGACATGCCATCATCGCCTTTAGACAGCACACACGGTTGGACGACGTCGGGCATGGCATGACATCACCGCCCTTGGGCAGCACACACGGTCGGACTACGTCAGGCATGGCATGACATCACTACATTTGTACAACACACTCAGTCGAACAACATCAAGCGTGGCATGCCATTATCGCCTTAGGGAAGCACACACGATCAAACGAAGTTGGGCGGAGCATGCCAGAATAGCCCATGGACGGCAAAAATGGTCGAACAACGTCTTGCGTGACATGCCATCTTGCCTTTGGGAAGCACACACAGTCGAAAGACGTCGGGCGTGGTATGACTTCACCGCCTTTGAGCATCACACAGAGTCAAACGTCGTCGGGCGTGACATGCCATCATCGCCTTTAGACAGCACACACGGTCAAACGAAGTCAGGCGTGGCATGCCATCATAGCCCTTGAACGGCAAACAAGGTTGAATGACGTCAGGCGTGGAATGCCATCATCGCCTTTGGACTAGTTGACACAGTCGGACGGCATCGGGCATGGCATGCCATCATCGCCCTTGGACGGGAAACACGGTCGAAGAACGTAGAGCGTGGCATGCCTTCAACGCCTAAGGACAGCACACAAAGAAGGACGACGTCAGGCGTGGCATGCTATCATCTCCATTGGGTAGCAGATACGGTCAGACTACGTCGGGCGTGGCATGAAATCACCTCCCTTAGACAGCACACATGGTCGGATGACGTCGGGCGTGGCATGCCATCATCTTCTTTGGGAAGCACAAATGGTCGAACGACGCCGACGTGGCATGCCAACATCACCTTTGGGCAGCACATACGGTCGAACAACGTCGGGCGTGGCATGCCAGCATTGCCTTTGGGAAGCACACACGTCGAAAGACGTTGAGCGTGGCATAACATCACCTCCTTTGGAAAACACACACAGTCGAACAACGTCGGGCGCGACATGCCATCACCGCCTTTGGAAAGCACACATGGTCGAACGACGTCAGGCGTGGCATGCGATCATCACCTTTGGGCAGCACAAACAGTCGGACCTGCAATCAAGGTTGAACGACGTCGAGCGTGGGATACATTATCGCCTTTGGACTAGCTGACACAGTTGGCCGGCGTAAGGCGTGGCATGCCATCATCGCCCATGGACGGGAAACACGGTTGAATGACGTAGAGCGTGGCATGCCATCTCCGCCTTGGGATAGCACACACGGTCAGACGACGTCGGGTGTGGCATGCTATCATCGCCTTTGGGCAGCAAAAAAAGTCGGACGACATCGGGTGTGGCATGCCATCACCGCCCTTGGATAGCACACAAGGTCGGATGACGTCTTGCGTGGCATGCCATCGTCGCCCTTGGACTGCACCCACGGTAGGATGATGTGGGGCATGGAATGAGATCATCTCTCTAGGACTGCACCGTGGTCGGTCATGGCATGACATCACCGCCATAGGACAGAACACGATATGACGACGTCGGGCATGGCATGATATCACCACCCTTGGGCAGCACATACGGTCGAACGACGTTAGGCGTGGCATGCCATCATTGCCTTTCGGCAGCATAGACGATCGAACGACGTCGGGCGGGGCATGCCATAATAGCCTTTCGACGAGAAACATGGTTAAACGACGTCAGGCGTGACATGCCATCACCGTCTTTGGACAGTACACACGGTCGAACAACGTCGGGCGTGGCATGCCATCTTGCCTTTGGGATGCACACACGGTCGAAATATGTCGGGCGTGGTATGACATCACCGCCTTTGGGCATCACACACGGTCAAACATCGTCGGGCATGACATGCCATCATCGCCTTTGAACTAGCTGACACAGTCGGACGGCGTCGGGCGTGGCATGCTATCATCGCCCTTGGACGGGAAACACGATCGAATGATGTAGATCGTGGCATGCCATCAACGCCTAAGGACAACACACAAGGAAGGACGACATCGGGCGTGGCATGCTATCATCTCCTTTGGGCAGCACAGACGGTCTGACGACGTCAGGCGTGGCATGCCATCACCGCCCTTGGACAGCACACATGGTCGGATGACGTCGAGCGTGGCATGCCATAACCGCCCTTTGACAGCACACACGGTAGGACGACATCGGGCGTGGTATGAGATCACCGCTCTTAAACTGCACGCATGGTTAGACTACGGCGGTCGTGGCATGACATCACAACCTTTGGACAGCACACACAGTAAAACGACGCGTGGCATGGCATGACATCATCGCCCTTGAGCTGCACGCACGGTCAGACGACATCAGGCGTGGCATGATATCATATCCCTTGGAGGGCAAACACGGTCGAATGACGTCAGGCGTGACATGCCATCACCGCCTTTAGGCAGCACACACGATCGAATGACGTTAGGCGTGGCATGCCATCATATCCCTTGGACGGCAAACACGGTCGAACGACGTCAGGTGTGACATGCTATCATCGCCTTTGGGCAGCACACACGGTCGAACGATGTTGGGCGTGGCATGACATCACCGCCTTTGGACAGCACACACGGTCGAACGACGTCGGGCGTGACATGCCAACACCGCCTTTGGACAGCCCACACGGTCGAGCGACGTCGAGTATGGCATTCCATTAGCGCCTTTGGCCAGCACACACGGTCGAACGACGTCTAGCATGGCATGCCATTATTGCCTTTAGGCAGCACAAACGGTCCAACGACGTCGTGCGTTGCATGACATCACCGCCCTAGGACTGTACGCACGATCGAACGACGTCAGGCATAGCATGACATCACTGCCCTAGGACAACACACACGGCCGAACAACGTCGAGCCTGGCATGACATCACCGCCCTTTGACGGCATGCACGGTCGAACAACGTCGGGAGTGGAATGACATCACCACCCTTGGACGTCACACACGGTCGAACGTCGTTGGGTGTGGCATGCCATCATCGCCTTTGGGCAGCTCAGACGATCGAATGACGTCTGGCGTGGCATGACATCACCACCTTTGGGCAGCGCACACGGTCAAACGACATCGGGCGTGACATGCCATCACCGCCTTTGGACAGCACACATGGTCGAATGACGTCGGGCGTGGCATGCCATCATCACCTTTGGGCAGCACACATGGTCGAACTACGTCGGGCGTGGCATGCCATCATCGCCTTTGGGAAGCACAAACGGTCTAACCATATAGGGCGTGGACTGCCAACATCACCTTTGGGCAGCACACACAGTCGAACGACGTCGGGCGTGGCATGCCATAATAGCCCTTGGACAGCACACACGGTCGAACGACGTTAGGCGTGACATGCCATCACCGCCTTTGGACAGCACACACGATCGAACGACGCTGGGCATGGCATGCCATCATCACCTTTGGGCAGCACAAATGGTCGGATAGCGTCGGGCGTGGCATGCCATTGTCGCCCTTGGACGGCAAACACGGTCGAACAAAGTCTGTCGTCGCATGCCATCATAGCCCTTGAACGGCAACCAAGGTTGAATAACGTCGGGCGTGGCATGCAATCATCGCTTTTGGACTAGCTGACACCATTGGACTGCGCCGGGCGTGGCATGCCATCATTACCCTTGGACGGGAAACACGGTAGAACGAAGTATAGTGTGGAATGCCATCAACTCCTTGGGACAACACAAATGAAAAGACGACGTCGCGCGTGGCATGCCATCACCGCCCTTGGACAGCACACATGGTCGGATGACGTCGGGCGTGGCATGCCATCACTGCCCTTGGACAGCACACACGGTAGGACGACGTCGGGCGTGGCATGAGATCTCCGTTCTTGGACTGCACTTATGGTAAGACTATGTCGGGCGTGGCATGACATCACCACCTTTGGACAGCACACTAGGTCGAACGACGCGTGGCATGGCATCACATCGCCGCCCTGGAACTGCACGCACGGTCAGACGACATCGGGCGTGGCATGACATCACCGCCTTTGGACAGCATTCACGGTCGGCAACTTCGGGCGTGGCATGACATCTCCGCTCTTGGACAGCACGCATGGTCGGACGACATCGGACATGGCATGACATCACCGCCCTTGGGCAGCACACACGGTCGGACTACGTCGGGCGTGGCATGACTTCACCTCCTTTGAACAGCACACACGGTCGAACAACGTCGTGCGTGGCATGCCATCATCGCCTTTTGGCAGCACACACAGTCGAATGACGTCGAGCGTGGCATACCATCATAGCCCATAGATGGCAAACACAGTCGAACGACGTCGGGCGTGGAATGCCATCATTGCCTTTGGGCAGCACACCCGGTCGAACGACGTCGGGCGTGGCATGCCGTCATGGCCCTTGGACACCACACACGGTCGAACAAAGTAAGGCGTGGCAGGCCATAATATCCCTTGAACGGCAAACAAGGTTGAACGACGTGAGGCGTGGCATGCCATCATCGCCTTTTGACTAGCTGACACACTCAGACGGCGTCGGGTGTGTCATGCCATCATTGCCCTTGGACGGGAAACATGGTTGAACGACGTAGAGCGTGGCATACCATCAACGCCTTGGGACAGCACACACGGAAGAACGACATCGGGCGTGGCATGACATCATCACCTTTGGGCAGCACACACGGTTGAACTACGTCGGGCGTGGCAAGCCATCATCGCCTTTAGGCAGCACAAACGGTCGAACGACGTCGGGCGTGGAATGCCATCATCACCTTTGGGCAGCACACACGGTCGAACGACGTCGGGCGTGGCATGCCATAATCGCCTTAAGGCGGCACACAAAGTCGAAAGATGTCGGGCGTGGCATGACATCACCACCTTTGGACAGCACACACGGTCGAACGACGTCGGGCGTGACATGCAATCACCACCATAGAACAGCACACGATCGGACGACATCGGGCATGGCATGAGATCACCGCCCTTGGGCAGCACACACGGTCAGACTACGTCAGGTGTGGCATGACATCTCTGCCTTTGTACAGCACACACGGTCGAACGACGTCAGGCGTGGCATGCCATCATCGCCTTTGGACACCACACACGGTCAAACGACGTCGGGCGTGGCATGCCATCATCGCCTTTGGGAAGCACAAATAGATTAACGACGTCGGGCGTGGCATGCAAACATCACCTTTGGGCAACACACACGGTCAAACGACGTCGGGCGTGGCATAACAGCATCGCCTTTGGACAGCACATGGTCGAAAGACGTCGTGCGTGGCATCACATCACCTCCTTTGGACAGCGCACACGGTCGAACGACGTCAAGCGCGATATGCCATCACCGCCTTTGGAAAGCACACACGGTCGAACGACGTCGGGCGTGGCATGCCATCATCACCTTTGGGCAGCACAAACGGTCGAACGACGTCGGGCGTGGCATGCCATCTTGCCTTTGGGAAGCACACACGGTAGAACGACGTCGGGCGTGGCATGACATCACCGCCCTTGGACGGCACGCACGGTCAAACCATATCGGGCGTGGCATGACGTCACCACCCTTGGACAGCACAGACAATCGGCAACGTAGGGCGTGGTATGACATCACCGCCATAGGACAGCACACGGTCGGACGACGTCGGGCATGGCATAACATCACCGCCCTTGGGCAACACAAATGGTTGGACTACGTCTGGCGTGGCATGACATCACCGCCTGTGTACAGCACACACGGTCGAACGACGTCGGGCGTGGCATGCCATCATCGCCTTTGGGCAATACACACGATCGAACGACGTCTGGGCGGGGCATGCCATAATAGCCCATGGACGGCAAACACGGTCGAACGACGTTAGGCGTGACATGCCATCACAGCCTTTGGAAAAAGCACACGGTCGAACGACGTCGGGCGTAGCATGCCATCTTGCCTTTGGGAAGCACACACGGTCGAATGACGTCGGGCGTGGTATGACATCACCGCCTTTGGGCATCACACACGGTCAAACGACGTCGGGCATGACATGCCATCACCAATTTTAGACAGCACAGACGGTCGAATGAAGTCGGGCGTGGCATGCCATCATAGCCCTTGAACGACAAACAAGGTTGAATGACGTTAGGCGCGGCATGCCATCATCACCTTTGGACTAGCTGACACAGTCGGACGGCGTCGGGCGTGACATGCCATCATCGCCCTTTGACGGGAAACATGGTCGAACGACGTAGAGCGTGGCGTGCCATCAACGCCTAAGGACAGCACACAAGGAAGGACGACGTCGGGCATGGCATGCTATTATCTCCTTTGGGCAGCAAAGACGGTCGGACGACGTCTGGCATAGCATACCATCACCGCCCTTGGACAGCACACATGGTCGGATGATGTCGGGCGTGGCATGCCATCACTGCCCTTGGACAGCACACACATTCGAATGAAGTCGGGCGTGGCGTGCCATCATAGCCCTTGAACTGCAAACAAGGTTGAACGACGTCAGGCGTGGCATGCCATCATCGCCCTTGGACGGGAAACACGGTCGAACAATGTAGAGCATGACATGCCATCAACGCCTTGGGACAGCACACATGGAAGAACGACATCGGGCGTGGAATTATATCATTGCCTTTGGGCAGCACAAACTATCGGACGACGTCGGGCGTGGCATGCCATCACCGCCCTTGGACATCACACATAGTCAGATGACGTCGGGCATTGCATGCCATCACTGCCCTTCGACAACACACACGGTAGGACGACGTCGGGCGTGGCATGACCTCACTGCCCTTGGGCAGCACACACAGTCGGACTACGTCGGGCGTGACATGACATCACCTCCTTTGGACAGCGCACACGGTCGAACGACGTCGAGCGCGACATTCCATCACCTCCTTTGGAAAGCACACACGGTCGAACGACGTCGGGCGTGGCATGCCATCATCACCTTTGAGCAGCACAAATGGTCGAACGACGTCGGGCATGACATGCCATCTTGTCTTTGGGAAGCACACACGGTCGAACGACGTCGGGCGTGTCATGACATCACCGCCCTTGGACGGCACGCACGGTCAAACGACATCGGGCGTGGCATGACATCACAACCCTTGGACAGCATAGACAATCGGCAACGTAGGGCGTGGTATGACCTCACCGCCATAGGACAGTACACGGTCGGACGACGTCGGGCATGGCATAACATCACCGCCCTTTGGCAACACACATGGTTGGACTACGTCAGGCGTGGCATGACATCACCGCCTTTGTACAGCACACACGGTCGAACGACATCGGGCGTGGCATGCCATCATCGCCTCTGGGAAGCACACACGATCAAACGACGTCTGGCGGGGCATGCCAAAATAGCCCATGGACGGCAAACACGGTCGACCGACGTCAGGCGTGACATGCCATCACCACCTTTGGACAACACAAACGGTCGAACGACGTCGGTAGTGGAATGACATCTTGCCTTTGGGAAGCACACGCGGTCTAAAGACGTCGGGTGTGGTATGACATCACCGCCTTTGGGCAGCACACACGGTCAAACGACGTCGGGCGTGACATGCCATCACCGCTTTTAGACAGCACACACGGTCGAACGAAGTCGGGCGTGGCATGCAATCATAGCCCTTGAACAACAAACAAGGTTGAATGACGTCAGGCGTGGCATGCCATCATCGCCTTTGGACTAGCTGACACTGTCGGACGGCGTCGGGCGTGACATGCCATCATCGCCCTTGGACGGGAAACACGATCGAACGACATAGAGCGTGGCATGCCATGTACGCCTAAGGACAGCACACAAGGAAGGACAACGTCGGGCGTGGCATGCTATTATCTCCTTTGGGCAGCACAGACGGTCGGACGACGTCTGGAGTAGCATACCATCACCGCCCTTGGACAGCACACATGGTCTGATGACGTCAGGCGTGGCATGCCATCACTGTCCTTGGACAGCACACACGGTAGGACGACGTCGGGCGTGGTATGAGATCATCGCTCTTGGACTGCACGCATGGACGGACTACGTCAAGCTTGGCATGACATCACCACCTTTGGACAACACACACGGTAGAACGACGCGTAGCATGGCATGACATCATCGCCCTTGAACTGCACGCATGGTCAGACGACATTAAGCGTTGCATGACATCACCGCCTTTGGATAGCAAACACAGTCGAGAACGTCGGCATCGCCGCTATTGGAACGCACGCATGGACGGACGACATCGAGCATGGCATGACATCACCGCCCTTGGGTAGCACACACGGTCGGACTACGTCGAGCATGGCATGACATCACCGCATTTGGACAGCACACACGATCGGACGACGTCGGGCGTGGCATGCCATCACCGCTCTTAGACTGCACGCATGGTCGGGCATGGCATGACTTCACCGCCATAGGACAGCACATGATCGGATGACGTCGGGCATGGCATGACATCACTGCCCTTGGGCAGCACACACGGTCGGACTTCGTCAGGCTTGGCATGCCATCACCACCTTTGTACAGCACACCCGGTCGAACGACGTCGGGCGTGGCATGCCATCTTTCCTTTGGGAAGCACACACGGTCGAACGACGTCGGGCGTGGCATGACATCACCGCCTTTGGACGGCACGCACGGTCAAACGACATTGGCCGTGGCATGACATCACCACCCTTGGACAGCACAGACAATCGGCAACGTAGGGCGTGCCATGACATCACCGCCATAGGACATCACACGGTCAGACGACGTCGGGCATGGCATAACATCACCGCCCTTGGGAAACACACACGGCTGGACTACGTCAGGCGTGGCATGACATCACCGCCTTTGTACAGCACACACGGTCGAACTTCATCGGGCGTGGCATGCCATCATCGTCTTTGGGCAACACACACGATCGAACGACGTCTAGCGGGGCATGCCATAATAGCCCATGGTCGGCAAACACGGTCGAACGACGTCAGGCGTGACATACCATCACCGCCTTTGGACAACACACATGGTCGAACGACATCGGGCGTGGCATGCCATCTTGCCTTTGGGAAGCACACACGGTCGAAAGACGTCAGGCATGGTATGAAATCACCGCCTTTGGGCAGCACACACGGCCAAACGACGTCATGCGTGACATGCCATCACCGCCTTTAGACAGCACACACGGTCGAACAAAGTCGGGCGTGGCATGCCATCATAGCCCTTGAACGACAAACAAGGTTGAATGACGTCAGGCGTGGCATGCCATCATCGCCTTTGGACTAGCTGAAAAAGTCGAACGGTGTCGGGCGTGACATGTCATCATCGCCCTTGGACGGGAAACACGGTCGAACGACGTAGAGCGTGGCATGCCATCAATTCCTAAGGAAAGCACACAAGGAAGGTCGACGTCGGGCGTGGCATGCTATTATCTCCTTTGGGCAGCAAATACGGTCGGACGACGTCTGGCGTAGCATACCATCATCGCCCTTGGACAGCACACATGGTCGGATGACATCGGGCGTGGCATGCCATCACTGCCCTTGGACAGCACACACGGTAGGACACCGTCGGGCATGGTATGTGATCACCGCTCTTGGATTGCACGCATGGACGGACTACGTCGGGCGTGGCATGACATCACCACCTTTGGACAGCACACACGATAGAACGACGCGTGGTATGGCATAACATCATCGCCCTTGAACTGCACGCACGGTCAGACGACATCAAGCGTAGCATGACATCACCGCCTTTGGACAACACACACAGTCGGCAATGGCGGCATCGCCGCTATTGGACAGCACGCATGGTCGGACGACATCGGGCATGGCATGACATCACCGCCCTTGGGCAGCACACACGGTCAGACTACGTCGAGTATGACATGACATCACTGCCTTTGGACAGCACACACGGTCGAACGATGTCAGGAGTGGCATGCCATCATCGCCTTTGGGAAGCACACACGGTCGAATGACATCGGCATGGCATGCCATCAACGCCTAAGGACAGCACACAAGCAAGGACGACGTCGGGCGTGGCATGCCATAACCGCCCTTGGACAGCACACACGGTAGGACGACGTCGGGCGTGGTATGATATCACCACTCTTGGACTACACGCATGGTCAGACTACAGCGGGCGTGGCATGACTTCACTACCTTTGGACAGCACACACGGTAGAACTACGCGTGGCATGGCATGACATCATCGCCCTTGAACTTCACGCATGGTCAGACGAACAACGTAGAGCGTGGCATGCCATCACCGCCTTGGGACATCACACACGGTCAGACGATGTCGGGCGTGGTATGCTATCATCGCCTTTGGGCAGCACAAACAGTCGGAGGACATCGGGTGTAGCATGCCATCACTGCCGTTGGATAGCACACAAGGTCGGATGACGTCTGGCGTGGCATGCCATCGCCGCCCTTGGACTGCACCCATGGTAGGACGACGTGGGGCATGACATGAGATTACCGCTCTTGGACTGCACGCATGGTCGGGCATGGCATGACATCACCGCCATCAAACAGCACACGATCGGACGACGTCGGGCATGGCATGACATCACCGCCCATAGGCAGCACACACGGTCGGACTACATTTGGCGTGGCATGCCATCATCGCCTTTGGACAGCACACATGGTCGAACAAAGTCGGGCGTGGCATGCCATCTTGCCTTTGGGAAGCACACACGGTCGAAAGACGTCGGGCGTGGTATGACATCACCGCCTTTGGGCATCATACACGGCCAAACGTCGTCGGGCGTGACATGCTATCATCGCCTTTAGACAGCACACACGGTCGAATGAAGTCAGGCGTGGCATGCCATCATAGCCCTTGAAAGACAAACAATGTTGAATGACGTTAGGCGTGGCATGCCATCATTGCCTTTGGACTAGTTGAAACAGTCGGATGGCGTTGGGCGTGGCATGCCATCATCGCCCTTGGACGGGAAACACGGTCGAACGATGTAAAGTGTGGCATGCCATCAACGCCTAAGGATAGCACACAAAAAAGGACGACGTCGGGCGTGGCATGCTATCATCTCCTTTGGGCAGCACAGATTGTCAAACGACGTCGGGCGTGGCATGCCATCACCTCCCTTGGACAGTACACATAGTCGGATGACGTCGGGCGTGGCATGCCATCATCTTCTTTGGGAAGCACAAACGGTCGAACGACGCCGACGTGGCATGCAAACATCACCTTTGGGCAACACACACGGTCGAACGACGTTGAGCGTGGCATGACATCACCTCCTTTGGACAGCGCACACGGTCGAACAACGTCGGGCACGACATGCCATCACCGCCTTTGGAAAGCACACACGGTTGATCGACGTCGGGTGTGGTATGCGATCATCACCTTTTGGCAGCACAAACAGCCGGACCGGCAAACAAGGTTGAACGATGTCGGGCGTGGCATACAGTATCGCCTTTGGACTAGATGACACAGTTGGCCGGTGTAAGGCGTGGCATGCCATCATCGCCCCTGGACGGGAAACACGGTCGAATGACGTAGAGCGTGGCATGCCATCACCGCCTTGGGACAGCACACACGAGCAGACGACGTCAGGTGTGGCATGCTATCATCGCCTTTGGGCAACACAAACAGTCGGACGACATCGGGTGTGGCATACAATCACCGCCCTTGGATAGCACACAAGGTCGGATGACCTCTAGCGTGGCATGCCATCGCCGCCCTTGGACTTCACCCACGGTAGGACGACGTAGGGCATGGCATGAGATCACCGCTTTAGGACTGCACCATGGTCGGTCATGGCATGACATCACCGCCATAGGACAGAACACGATCGGGCGGCGTCGGGCTTGGCATGACATCACCACCCTTGGGCAGCACACACGGTCGGACTACGTGAGGCATGGCATGACATCACCGCCTTTGTACAGCACACACGGTCGAACGACGTCAGGCGTGGCATGCCATCATCGCCTTTGGGCAGTACAGACGATCAAACAACGTCGGGCGGGGCATGCAATAATAGCCCTTGGACGGCAAACACGGTTGAACGACGTCAGGCGTGACATGACATCACCGTCTTTGGACAGCACACACGGTAGAACGATGTCGGACGTGGCATACCATCTTGCCTTTGAGAAGCACACACGGTCTAAATACGTCGGGCGTGGTATGACATCACCGACTTTGGGCATCACACACGGTCAAACGTCGTCGGGCATGACATGCCATCATCGCCTTTGGACTAGCTGACATAGTCGGACGGCATCGGGCGTGGCATGCCATCATCGCCCTTGGACGGGAAACACGGTCGAACGATGTAGATCGTGGCATGCCATCAACGCCTAAGGACAGCATACAAGGAAGGACAACTTTGGGCGGCATACTATCATCTCCTTTGGGCAGCATAGACGGTCAGACGACGTCGGGCGTGGCATGCCATCACCGCCCTTGGACAGCACACATGGTCGGATGACGTCGAGCGTGGCATGCCATAACCGCCATATGGACAGCACACACGGTAGGACGACGTCGGGCTTGGTATGACATCACAGCTCTTGAACTGCACGCACGGTCAGATGTCGTTGGGCGTGGCATGATATCATATCCCTTTGAGGGCAAACACGGTCGAACGACGTCAGTCGTGACATGCCATCACCGCCTTTGGGCAGCACACACGATCGAATGACGTCGGGCGTGGCATGCCATCATATCCTTTGGACGGCAAACACGGTCGAACAACGTCAGGTGTGACATGCCATCACCGCCTTTGGACAGCACACACGGTCGAACGTCGTCGGACGTGGTATGCAATCATCGCCTTTGGGCAGCACACACGGTCAAACAACGTTGGGCGTGGCATGACATCACCGCCTTTGGACAGCACACACGATCGAACTACGTCGGGCTCGACATGCCAACACCGCCTTTGGATAGCCCACACGGTCGAACAACATCGAGCGTGGCATTCCATCATCGCTTTTGGGCAGCACACACGGTCGAACAACGTCTGGCATGGCATGACATTATTACCTTTAGGCAGCACAAACGGTCGAACGACGTCGGGCGTGGCATTACATCACCGCCCTAGGACTATAAGCACGATCGGACGACGTTGAGCCTGGCATGACATCACTGCCCTAGGACAGCACACACGGTCGAACGACGTTGAGCCTGGCATGACATCACCGCCCTTGTACGGCACGCATGGTCGAACGACGTTGGGAGTGGAATGACATCACCACCCTCGGACGTCACACACGGTCGAACGTCGTTAGGCGTGGCATACCATCATCACCTCCTTTGGACAGCACACACGGTCGAACGACGTCGGCCGTGGCATGACATCACAGCCATAGGAATACACGCACAATCGGACGACGTCAAGCGTGGCATGACATCACCGCCCTTGGACAGCACACACGGTCGAAACGACGTCGGGCATGGCATGCCATCATCGCCTTTGGGCAGCATACACAGTCGAACGACGTTGGGCGTGGCATGCCATCTTTGACCTTGGACAACATACACGATTGAATGACATCAGGCGTGGCATGCCATCATCGCTTTTAAACCAGCTGACACAGTCAGACGGCGTCGGGCGTGGCATGCCATCATCGCCCAAGGACGACACAGTCGAATGACGTCGAGGGTTGCATGCCATAACCGCCTATTGAAAGCACACACAGTCGGACGACGACGGGCGTGGCATGCCATCATCTCATTTGGGCAGCACAGACCGTCAGACGGCGTCAGGCGTGGCATGCCAACATCGCCGTTGGGCAGCACAAACGATCGACCGTCGTCGGGCGTGGCATGCCATCATAGCCCTTGGACAGCACACACGGTCGGCAACGTCGGGCAAGGCATTAAATCACCGCCCTTGGACAGTACACACGGTCAAACGACGTCCAGCATGGCATGACATCACCACCCTTGGACTACACGCACGATCGGACGACATCGGGCGTGGCATGACATCACCACCTTTGGACACCACACACGGTAGAACGACGCGTGGCATGGCATGAAATCATTGCCCTTGAACTGCACGCACGGTCAGACGACATCAAGCATGGCATGAAATCACCGCCTTTGGATAGCAATCACAGTCGGCAACGTCAACATCACCGCCATTGGACAGCACGCATGGTCGGACGACATCGGGCATGGCATGACATCACCATCCTTGGGCAGAACACACGTTCGGACTACGTCGAGCATGGCATGACATCACCGCCTTTGGACGGCACACAAGATCGGACGACATCAGGAGTGGCATGCCTTCACCGCTCTTGGAATGCACGCATGGTCGGGCATGGCATGACATCACCGCCATAGGACAGCACACGATCGGACGACGTCGGGCATGGCATGACATCACCGCCCTTGGGCAGCACACACGATCAGACTACGTCAGGCATGGCATGACATCACTGCCTTTGTACCGCACACCCGGTTGAACGACGTCGGGCGTGGCATGCCATTATCGCCTTTGGGCAGCACACACGATCGAACAACATCGGGCGGGGCATGCCATAATAGCCCATGGACGGCAAACAAGGTCGAACGACATCTGGCGTGACATGCCATCACCGCCTTTGGACAGCACACACGGTCGAACAATGTCAGGCGTGGTATGCCATCTTGCCTTTGGGAACCACACACGGTCGAAAGACGTCGAGCGTGGTATGACATCACCGCCTTTGGGCATCACACACGGTCAAAAGTCGTCGGGCGTGACATGCCATCATCGCCTTTAGACAGCACACACGGTTGGACGACGTCGGGCATGGCATGACATCACCGCCCTTGGGCAGCACACACGGTCGCCTTAGGGAAGCACACACGATCAAACGAAGTTGGGCGGGGCATGCCAGAATAGCCCATGGACGGCAAAAATGGTCGAACAACGTCTTGCGTGACATGCCATCTTGCCTTTGGGAAGCACACACAGTCGAAAGACGTCGGGCGTGGTATGACTTCACCGCCTTTGGGCATCACACACAGTCAAACGTCGTCGGGCGTGACATGCCATCATCGCCTTTAGACAGCACACACGGTCAAACGAAGTCAGGCGTGGCATGCCATCATAGCCCTTGAACGGCAAACAAGGTTGAATGACGTCAGGCGTGGAATGCCATCATCGCCTTTGGACTAGTTGACACAGTCGGACGGCATCGGGCATGGCATGCCATCATCGCCCTTGGAAGGGAAACACGGTCGAAGAACGTAGAGCGTGGAATGCCTTCAACGCCTAAGGACAGCACACAAAGAAGGACGACGTCAGGCGTGGCATGCTATCATCTCCATTGGGTAGCAGATACGGTCAGACTACGTCGGGCGTGGCATGAAATCACCTCCCTTAGACAGCACACATGGTCGGATGACGTCGGGCGTGGCATGCCATCATCTTCTTTGGGAAGCACAAATGGTCGAACGACACCGACGTGGCATGCCAACATCACCTTTGGGCAGCACATACGGTCGAACAACGTCGGGCGTGGCATGCCAACATTGCCTTTGGGAAGCACACACGTCGAAAGACGTTGAGCGTGGCATAACATCACCTCCTTTGGAAAACACACACAGTCGAACAACGTCGGGCGCGACATGCCATCACCGCCTTTGGAAAGCACACATGGTCGAACGACGTCAGGCGTGGCATGCGATCATCACCTTTGGGCAGCACAAACAGTCGGACCTGCAATCAAGGTTGAACGACGTCGAGCGTGGCATACATTATCGCCTTTGGACTAGCTGACACAGTTTGCCGGCGTAAGGTGTGGCATGCCATCATCGCCCATGGACGGGAAACACGGTTGAATGACGTAGAGCGTGGCATGCCATCACCTCCTTGGGATAGCACACACGGTCAGACGACGTCGGGTGTGGCATGCTATCATCGCCTTTGGGCAGCAAAAAAAGTCGAACGACATCGGGTGTGGCATGCCATCACCGCCCTTGGATAGCACACAAGGTCGGATGACGTCTTGCGTGGCATGCCGTCATCGCCCTTGGACTTCACCCACGGTAGGACGATGTGGGGCATGGAATGAGATCATCGCTCTAGGACTACACCGTGGTCGGTCATGGCATGACATCACCGCCATAAGACAGAACACGATATGACGACGTCGGGCATGGCATGATATCACCGCCCTTGGGCAGCACATACGGTCGAACGACGTTAGGCGTGGCATGCCATCATTGCCTTTCGGCAGCATAGACGATCGAACGACGTCGGGCGGGGCATGCCATAATAGCCTTTCGACAGGAAACATGGTTAAACGACGTCAGGCGTGACATGCCATCACCATCTTTGGACAGTACACACGGTCGAACAACGTCGGGCGTGGCATGCCATCTTGCCTTTGGGATGCACACACGGTCGAAATATGTCGGGCGTGGTATGACATCACCGCCTTTGGGCATCACACACGGTCGAAATATGTCGGGCGTGGCATGCCATCACCGCCCTTGGACAGCACACATGGTCGGATGACGTCGAGCGTGGCATGCCATAACCGCCCTTGGACAGCACACACGGTAGGACGACATCGGGCGTGGTATGAGATCACCGCTCTTAAACTGCACACATGGTTAGACTACGGTGGTCGTGGCATGACATCACAACCTTTGGACAGCACACACAGTAAAACGACGCGTGGCATGGCATGACATCATCGCCCTTGAGCTGCACGCACGGTCAGACGACATCGGGCGTGGCATGATATCATATCCCTTGGAGGGCAAACACGGTCGAATGACGTCAGGCGTGACATGCCATCACCGCCTTTGGGCAGCACACACGATCGAATGACGTTAGGCGTGGCATGCCATCATATCCCTTGGACGGCAAACACGGTCGAACGACGTCAGGCGTGACATGCTATCATCGCCTTTGGGCAGCACACACGGTCGAACGACGTTGGGCGTGGCATGACATCACCGCCTTTGGACAGCACACACGGTCGAACGACGTCGGGCGTGACATGCCAACACCGCCTTTGGACAGCCCACACGGTCGAGCGACGTCGAGCATGGCATTCCATTAGCGACTTTGGCCAGCACACACGGTCGAACGACGTCTAGCATGGCATGCCATTATTGCCTTTAGGCAGCACAAACGGTCCAACGACGTCGTGCGTTGCATGACATCACCGCCCTAGGACTGTACGCACGATCGGACGACGTCAGGCATGGCATGACATCACTGCCCTAGGACAGCACACACGGCCGAACAACGTCGAGCCTGGCATGACATCACCGCCCTTTGACGGCATGCACGGTCGAACAACGTCGGGAGTGGAATGACATCACCACCCTTGGACGTCACACACGGTCGAACGTCGTTGGGTGTGGCATGCCATCATCGCCTTTGGGCAGCTCAGACGATCGAATGACGTCTGGCGTGGCATGACATCACCACCTTTGGGCAGCACACACGGTCAAACGACATCGGGCGTGACATGCCATCACCGCCTTTGGACAGCACACATGGTCGAATGACGTCGGGCGTGGCATGCCATCATCAACTTTGGGAAGCACACATGGTCGAACTACGTCGGGCGTGGCATGCCATCATCGCCTTTGGGAAGCACAAACGGTCTAACCACATAGGGCGTGGACTGCCAACATCACCTTTGGGCAGCACACACAGTCGAACGACGTCGGGCGTGGCATGCCATAATAGCCCTTGGACAGCACACACGGTCGAACGACGTTAGGCGTGACATGCCATCACCGCCTTTGGACAGCACACACGATCGAACGACGCTGGGCATGGCATGCCATCATCACCTTTGGGCAGCACAAATGGTCGGACAGCGTCGGGCGTGGCATGCCATTGTCGCCCTTGGACGACAAACACGGTCGAACAAAGTCTGTCGTCGCATGCCATCATAGCCCTTGAACGGCAACCAAGGTTGAATAACGTCGGGCGTGCCATTGAATCATCGCCTTTGGACTAGCTGACACCATTGGACTGCGCCGGGCGTGGCATGCCATCATTACCCTTGGACGGGAAACACGGTAGAACGAAGTATAGTGTGGAATGCCATCAACTCCTTGGGACAACACAAATGAAAAGACGACGTCGCGCGTGGCATGCCATCACCGCCCTTGGACAGCACACTTGGTCGGATGACGTCGGGCGTGGCATGCCATCACTGCCCTTGGACAGCACACACGGTAGGACGACGTCGAGCGTGGCATGAGATCTCCGTTCTTGGACTGCACTTATGATAAGACTATGTCGGGCGTGGCATGACATCACCACCTTTGGACAGCACACTAGGTCGAACGACGCGTGGCATGGCATCACATCGCCGCCCTTGAACTGCACGCACGGTCAGACGACATCGGGCGTGGCATGACATCACCGCCTTTGGACAGCATTCACGGTCGGCAACTTCGGGCGTGGCATGACATCTCCGCTCTTGGACAGCACGCATGGTCGGACGACATCGGACATGGCATGACATCACCGCCCTTGGGCAGCACACACGGTCGGACTACGTCGGGCGTGGCATGACTTCACCTCCTTTGAACAGCACACACGGTCGAACAACGTCGTGCGTGGCATGCCATCATCGCCTTTTGGCAGCACACACAGTCGAATGACGTCGAGCGTGGCATACCATCATAGCCCATAGATGGCAAACACAGTCGAACGACGTCGGGCGTGGAATGCCATTATTGCCTTTGGGCAGCACACCCGGTCGAACGACGTCGGGCGTGGCATGCCGTCATGGCCCTTGGACATCACACACGGTCGAACAAAGTCAGGCGTGGCAGGCCATAATATCCCTTGAACGGCAAACAAGGTTGAACGACGTGAGGCGTGGCATGCCATCATCGCCTTTTGACTAGCTGACACACTCAGACGGCGTCGGGTGTGTCATGCCATCATTGCCCATGGACGGGAAACATGGTCGAACGACGTAGAGCGTGGCATACCATCAACGCCTTGGGACAGCACACACGGAAGAACGACATCGGGCGTGGCATGACATCATCACCTTTGGGCAGCACACACGGTTGAACTACGTCGGGCGTGGCAAGCCATCATCGCCTTTAGGCAGCACAAACGGTCGAACGACGTCGGGCGTGGAATGCCATCATCACCTTTGGGCAGCACACACGGTCGAACGACGTCGGGCGTGGCATGCCATAATCGCCTTAAGGCGGCACACAAAGTCGAAAGATGTCGGGCGTGGCATGACATCACCACCTTTGGACAGCACACACGGTCGAACGACGTCGGGCGTGACATGCAATCACCACCATAGAACAGCACACGGTCGGACGACATCGGGCATGGCATGAGATCACCGCCCTTGGGCAGCACACACGGTCAGACTACGTCAGGTGTGGCATGACATCTCTGCCTTTGTACAGCACACACGGTCGAACGACGTCAGGCGTGGCATGCCATCATCGCCTTTGGACACCACACACGGCCAAACGACGTCGGGCGTGGCATGCCATCATCGCCTTTGGGAAGCACAAACAGATGAACGACGTCGGGCGTGGCATGCAAACATCACCTTTGGGCAACACACACGGTCAAACGACGTCGGGCGTGGCATACCAGCATCGCCTTTGGACAGCACATGGTCGAAAGACGTCGTGCGTGGCATCACATCACCTCCTTTGGACAGCGCACACGGTCGAACGACGTCAAGCGCGATATGCCATCACCGCCTTTGGAAAGCACACATGGTCGAACGACGTCGGGCGTGGCATGCCATCATCACCTTTGGGCAGCACAAACGGTCGAACGACGTCGGGCGTGGCATGCCATCTTGCCGTTGGGAAGCACACACGGTAGAACGACGTCGGGCGTGGCATGACATCACCGCCCTTGGACGGCACGCACGGTCAAACGATATCGGGCGTGGCATGACGTCACCACCCTTGGACAGCACAGACAATCGGCAACGTAGGGCGTGGTATGACATCACCGCCATAGGACAGCACACGGTCGGACGACGTCGGGCATGGCATAACATCACCGCCCTTGGGCAACACAAATGGTTGGACTACGTCTGGCGTGGCATGACATCACCGCCTGTGTACAGCACACACGGTCGAACGACGTCGGGCGTGGCATGCCATCATCGCCTTTGGGCAATACACACGATCGAACGACGTCTGGGCGGGGCATGCCATAATAGCCCATGGACGGCGTACACGGTCGAACGACGTCAGGCGTGACATGCCATCACAGCCTTTGGAAAAAGCACACGGTCGAACGACGTCGGGCGTAGCATGCCATCTTGCCTTTGGGAAGCACACACGGTCGAATGACGTCGGGCGTGGTATGACATCACCGCCTTTGGGCAGCACACACGGTCAAACGACGTCGGGCATGACATGCCATCAGCAATTTTAGACAGCACAGACGGTCGAATGAAGTCGGGCGTGGCATGCCATCATAGCCCTTGAACGACAAACAAGGTTGAATGACGTTAGGCGCGGCATGCCATCATCGCCTTTGGACTAGCTGACACAGTCGGACGGCGTCGGGCGTGACATGCCATCATCGCCCTTTGACGGGAAACATGGTCGAACGACGTAGAGCATGGCGTGCCATCAATGCCTAAGGACAGCACACAAGGAAGGACGACGTCGGGCATGGCATGCTATTATCTCCTTTGGGCAGCACACATGGTCGGATGATGTCGGGCGTGGCATGCCATCACTGCCCTTGGACAGCACACACATTCGAATGAAGTCGGGCGTGGCGTGCCATCATAGCCCTTGAACTGCAAACAAGGTTGAACGACGTCAGGCGTGGCATGCCATCATCGCCCTTGGACGGGAAACACGGTCGAACAATGTAGAGCGTGACATGCCATCAACGCCTTGGGACAGCACACATGGAAGAACGACATCGGGCATGGAATTATATCATTGCCTTTGGGCAGCACAAACTATCGGACGACGTCGGGCGTGGCATGCCATCACCGCCCTTGGACATCACACATAGTCAGATGACGTCGGGCGTTGCATGCCATCACTGCCCTTCGACAACACACACGGTAGGACGACGTCGGGCGTGGCATGACCTCACTGCCCTTGGGCAGCACACACAGTCGGACTACGTCGGGCGTGACATGACATCACCTCCTTTGGACAGCGCACACGGTCGAACGACATCGAGCGCGACATTCCATCACCTCCTTTGAAAAGCACACACGGTCGAACGACGTCGGGCGTGGCATGCCATCATCACCTTTGAGCAGCACAAATGGTCGAACGACGTCGGGCATGACATGCCATCTTGTCTTTGGGAAGCGCACACGGTCGAACGACGTCGAGCGCGACATTCCATCACCTCCTTTGGAAAGCACACACGGTCGAACGACGTCGGGCGTGGCATGCCATCATCACCTTTGAGCAGCACAAATGGTCGAACGACGTCGGGCATGACATGCCATCTTGTCTTTGGGAAGCACCAACGATCGAACGACGTCGGGCGTGTCATGACATCACCGCCCTTGGATGGCATGCACGGTCAAATGACATCGGGCGTGGCATGACATCACAACCCTTGGACAGCATAGACAATCGGCAACGTAGGGCGTGGTATGACATCACCGCCATAGGACAGTACACGGTCGGACGACGTCGGGCATGGCATAACATCACCGCCCTTTGGCAACACACATGGTTGGACTACGTCAGGCGTGGCATGACATCACCGCCTTTGTACAGCACACACGGTCGAACGACATCGGGCGTGGCATGCCATCATCGCCTCTGGGAAGCACACACGATCAAACGACGTCTGGCGGGGCATGCCAAAATAGCCCATGGACGGCAAACACGGTCGACCGACGTCAGGCGTGACATGCCATCACCACCTTTGGACAACACAAACGGTCGAACGACGTCGGTAGTGGAATGACATCTTGCCTTTGGGAAGCACACGCGGTCTAAAGACGTCGGGTGTGGTATGCCATCATCGCCTTTGGACTAGCTGACACTGTCGGACGGCGTCGGGCGTGACATGCCATCATCGCCCTTGGACGGGAAACACGATCGAACGACATAGAGCGTGGCATGCCATGTACGCCTAAGGACAGCACACAAGGAAGGACAACATCGGGCGTTGCATGCTATTATCTCCTTTGGGCAGCACAGACGGTCGGACGACGTCTGGAGTAGCATACCATCACCACCCTTGGACAGCACACATGGTCTGCTGACGTCAGGCGTGGCATGCCATCACTGTCCTTGGACAGCACACACGGTAGGACGACGTCGGGCGCGGTATGAGATCATCGTTCTTGGACTGCACGCATGGACGGACTACGTCAAGCTTGGCATGACATCACCACCTTTGGACAACACACACGGTAGAACGACGCGTAGCATGGCATGACATCATCGCCCTTGAACTGCACGCATGGTCAGACGACATCAAGCGTTGCATGACATCACCGCCTTTGGACAGCACACACAGTCGAGAACGTCGGCATCGCCGCTATTGGACAGCACGCATGGTCGGACGACATCGGGCATGGCATGACATCACCGCCCTTGGGCAACACACACGGTCGGACTACGTCGAGCATGGCATGACATCACCGCATTTGGACAGCACACACGATCAGATGACGTCGGGCGTGGCATGCCATCACCGCTCTTAGACTGCACGCATGGTCGGGCATGGCATGACTTCACCGCCATAGGACAGCACATGATCGGATGACGTCGGGCATGGCATGACATCACTGCCCTTGGGCAGCACACACGGTCGGACTTCGTCAGGCGTGGCATGCCATCACCACCTTTGTACAGCACACCCGGTCGAACGACGTCGGGCGTGGCATGCCATCTTTCCTTTGGGAAGCACACACGGTCAAACGACGTCGGGCGTGGCATGACATCACCGCCCTTGGACGGCACGCACGGTCAAACGACATTGGCCGTGGCATGACATCACCACCCTTGGACAGCACAGACAATCGGCAACGTAGGGCGTGCCATGACATCACCGCCATAGGACATCACACGGTCAGACGACGTCGGGCATGGCATAACATCACCGCCCTTGGGAAACACACACGGCTGGACTACGTCAGGCGTGGCATGACATCACCGCCTTTGTACAGCACACACGGTCGAACTTCATCGGGCGTGGCATGCCATCATCGTCTTTGGGCAACACACACGATCGAACGACGTCTAGCGGGGCATGCCATAATAGCCCATGGTCGGCAAACACGGTCGAACGACGTCAGGCGTGACATACCATCACCGCCTTTGGACAACACACATGGTCGAACGACATAGGGCGTGGCATGCCATCTTGCCTTTGGGAAGCACACACGGTCGAAAGACGTCAGGCATGGTATGAAATCACCGCCATTGGGCAGCACACACGGTCAAACGACGTCGGGCGTGACATGCCATCACCGCCTTTAGACAGCACACACGGTCGAGCAAAGTCGGGCGTGGCATGCCATCATAGCCCTTGAACGACAAACAAGGTTGAATGACGTCAGGCGTGGCATGCCATCATCGCCTTTGGACTAGCTGAAAAAGTCGAACGGTGTCGGGCGTGACATGTCATCATCGCCCTTGGACGGGAAACACGGTCGAACGACGTAGAGCGTGGCATGCCATCAATTCCTAAGGAAAGCACACAAGGAAGGTCGACGTCGGGCGTGGCATGCTATTATCTCCTTTGGGCAGCAAATACGGTCGGACGACGTCTGGCGTAGCATACCATCATCGCCCTTGGACAGCACACATGGTCGGATGACATCGGGCGTGGCATGCCATCACTGCCCTTCGACAGCACACACGGTAGGACACCGTCGGGCATGGTATGTGATCACCGCTCTTGGATTGCACGCATGGACGGACTACGTCGGGCGTGGCATGACATCACCACCTTTGGACAGCACACACGATAGAACGACGCGTGGTATGGCATAACATCATCGCCCTTGAACTGCACGCACGGTCAGACGACATCAAGCGTAGCATGACATCACCGCCTTTGGACAACACACACAGTCGGCAATGGCGGCATCGCCGCTATTGGACAGCACGCATGGTCGGACGACATCGGGCATGGCATGACATCACCGCCCTTGGGCAGCACACACGGTAAGACTACGTCGAGTATGGCATGACATCACCGCCTTTGGACAGCACACACGGTCGAACGATGTCAGGAGTGGCATGCCATCATAGCCTTTGGGAAGCACACACGGTCGAATGACATCGGCATGGCATGCCATCAACGCCTAAGGACAGCACACAAGGAAGGACGACGTCGGGCGTGGCATGCCATAACCGCCCTTGGACAGCACACACGGTAGGACGACGTCGGGCGTGGTATGATATCACCACTCTTGGACTACACGCATGGTCAGACTACAGCGGGCGTGGCATGACTTCACTACCTTTGGACAGCACACACGGTAGAACTACGCGTGGCATGGCATGACATCATCGCCCTTGAACTTCACGCATGGTCAGACGAACAACGTAGAGCGTGGCATGCCATCACCGCCTTGGGACATCACACACGGTCAGACGATGTCAGGCGTGGTATGCTATCATCGCCTTTGGGCAGCACAAACAGTCGGACGACATCGGGTGTAGCATGCCATCACTGCCGTTGGATAGCACACAAGGTCGGATGACGTCTGGCGTGGCATGCCATCGCCGCCCTTGGACTGCACCCATGGTAGGACGACGTGGGGCATGACATGAGATTACCGCTCTTGGACTGCACGCATGGTCGGGCATGGCATGACATCACCGCCATCAAACAGCACACGATCGGACGACGTCGGGCATGGCATGACATCACCGCCCTTAGGCAGCACACACGGTCGGACTACGTTTGGCGTGGCATGCCATCATCGCCTTTGGACAGCACACATGGTCGAACAAAGTCGGGCGTGGCATGCCATCTTGCCTTTGGGAAGCACACACGGTCGAAAGACGTCGGGCGTGGTATGACATCACCGCCTTTGGGCATCATACACGGCCAAATGTCGTCGGGCGTGACATGCTATCATCGCCTTTAGACAGCACACACGATCGAATGAAGTCAGGCGTGGCATGCCATCATAGCCCTTGAACGACAAACAATGTTGAATGACGTTAGGCGTGGCATGCCATCATTGCCTTTGGACTAGTTGAAACAGTCGGATGGCGTTGGGCGTGGCATGCCATCATCGCCCTTGGACGGGAAACACGGTCGAATGATGTAAAGTGTGGCATGCCATCAACGCCTAAGGATAGCACACAAACAAGGACGACGTCGGGCGTGGCATGCTATCATCTCCTTTGGGCAGCACAGATTGTCAAACGACGTCGGGCGTGGCATGCCATCACCTCCCTTGGACAGTACACATAGTCGGATGACGTCGGGCGTGGCATGCCATCATCTTCTTTGGGAAGCACAAACGGTCGAACGATGCCGACGTGGCATGCAAACATCACCTTTGGGCAACACACACGGTCGAACGACGTTGAGCGTGGCATGACATCACCTCCTTTGGACAGCGCACACGGTCGAACAACGTCGGGCACGACATGGCATCACCGCCTTTGGAAAGCACACACGGTTGATCGACGTCGGGTGTGGTATGCGATCATCACCTTTTGGCAGCACAAACAGCCGGACCGGCAAACAAGGTTGAACGATGTCGGGCGTGGCATACAGTATCGCCTTTGGACTAGATGACACAGTTTGCCGGTGTAAGGCGTGGCATGCCATCATCGCCCCTGGACGGGAAACACGGTCGAATGACGTAGAGCGTGGCATGCCATCACCGCCTTGGGACAGCACACACGAGCAGACGACGTCAGGTGTGGCATGCTATCATCGCCTTTGGGCAACACAAACAGTCGGACGACATCGGGTGTGGCATACAATCACCGCCCTTGGATAGCACACAAGGTCGGATGACCTCTGGCGTGGCATGCCATCGCCGCCCTTGGACTTCACTCACGGTAGGACGACGTAGGACATGGCATGAGATCACCGCTTTAGGACTGCACCGTGGTCGGTCATGGCATGACATCACCGCCATAGGACAGAACACGATCGGGCGGCGTCGGGCTTGGCATGACATCACCACCCTTGGGCAGCACACACGGTCGGACTACGTGAGGCATGGCATGACATCACCGCCTTTGTACAGCACACACGGTCGAACGACGTCAGGCGTGGCATGCCATCATCGCCTTTGGGCAGTACAGACGATCAAACAACGTCGGGCGGGGCATGCAATAATAGCCCTTGGACGGCAAACACGGTTGAACGACGTCAGGCGTGACATGACATCACCGTCTTTGGACAGCACACACGGTAGAACGATGTCGGACGTGGCATACCATCTTGCCTTTGAGAAGCACACACGGTCTAAATACGTCGGGCGTGGTATGACATCACCGACTTTGGGCATCACACACGGTCAAACGTCGTCGGGCATGACATGCCATCATCGCCTTTGGACTAGCTGACATAGTCGGACGGCATCGGGCGTGGCATGCCATCATCGCCCTTGGACGGGAAACACGGTCGAACGATGTAGATCGTGGCATGCCATCAATGCCTAAGGACAGCATACAAGGAAGGACAACTTTGGGCGGCATACTATCATCTCCTTTGGGCAGCATAGACGGTCAGACGACGTCGGGCGTGGCATGCCATCACCGCCCTTGGACAGCACACATGGTCGGATGACGTCGAGCGTGGCATGCCATAACCGCCATATGGACAGCACACACGGTAGGACGACGTCGGGCTTGGTATGACATCACAGCTCTTGAACTGCACGCACGGTCAGATGTCGTTGGGCGTGGCATGATATCATATCCCTTTGAGGGCAAACACGGTCGAACGACGTCAGTCGTGACATGCCATCACCGCCTTTGGGCAGCACACACGATCGAATGACGTCGGGCGTGGCATGCCATCATATCCTTTGGACGGCAAACACGGTCGAACAACGTCAGGTGTGACATGCCATCACCGCCTTTGGACAGCACACACGGTCGAACGTCGTCGGACGTGGTATGCAATCATCGCCTTTGGGCAGCACACACGGTCAAACGACGTTGGGCGTGGCATGACATCACCGCCTTTGGACAGCACACACGATCGAACTACGTCGGGCTCGACATGCCAACACCGCCTTTGGATAGCCCACACGGTCGAACAACATCGAGCGTGGCATTCCATTATCGCTTTTGGGCAGCACACACGGTCGAACAACGTCTGGCATGGCATGACATTATTACCTTTAGGCAGCACAAACGGTCGAACGACGTCGGGCGTGGCATTACATCACCGCCCTAGGACTATAAGCACGATCGGACGACGTTGAGCCTGGCATGACATCACTGCCCTAGGACAGCACACACGGTCGAACGACGTTGAGCCTGGCATGACATCACCGCCCTTGTACGGCACGCATGGTCGAACGACGTTGGGAGTGGAATGACATCACCACCCTCGGACGTCACACACGGTCGAACGTCGTTAGGCGTGGCATACCATCATCACCTCCCTTGGACAGCACACACGGTCGAACGACGTCGGCCGTGGCATGACATCACAGCCATAGGAATACACGCACAATCGGACGACGTCAAGCGTGGCATGACATCACCGCCCTTGGACAGCACACACGGTCGAAACGACGTCGGGCATGGCATGCCATCATCGCCTTTGGGCAGCATACACAGTCGAACGACGTTGGGCGTGGCATGCCATCTTTGACCTTGGACAACATACACGGTTGAACGACATCAGGCGTGGCATGCCATCATCGCTTTTAAACCAGCTGACACAGTCAGACGGCGTCGGGCGTGGCATGCCATCATCGCCCAAGGACGACACAGTCGAATGACGTCGAGGGTTGCATGCCATAACCGCCTATTGAAAGCACACACAGTCGGACGACGACGGGCGTGGCATGCCATCATCTCATTTGGGCAGCACAGACCGTCAGACGGCGTCAGGCGTGGCATGCCAACATCGCCGTTGGGCAGCACAAACGATCGACCGTCGTCGGGCGTGGCATGCCATCATAGCCCTTGGACAGCACACACGGTCGGCAACGTCGGGCAAGGCATTAAATCACCGCCCTTGGACAGTACACACGGTCAAACGACGTCCAGCATGGCATGACATCACCACCCTTGGACTACACGCACGATCGGACGACATCGGGCGTGGCATGACATCACCACCTTTGGACACCACACACGGTAGAACGACGCGTGGCATGGCATGAAATCATTGCCCTTGAACTGCACGCACGGTCAGACGACATCAAGCATGGCATGAAATCACCGCCTTTGGATAGCAATCACAGTCGGCAACGTCAACATCACCGCCATTGGACAACACGCATGGTCGGACGACATCGGGCATGGCATGACATCACCATCCTTGGGCAGAACACACGTTCGGACTACGTCGAGTATGGCATGACATCACCGCCTTTGGACGGCACACAAGATCGGACGACATCAGGAGTGGCATGCCTTCACCGCTCTTGGAATGCACGCATGGTCGGGCATGTTATGACATCACCGCCATAGGACAGCACACGATCGGACGACGTCGGGCATGGCATGACATCACCGCCCTTGGGCAGCACACACGATCAGACTACGTCAGGCATGGCATGACATCACTGCCTTTGTACCGCACACCCGGTTGAACGACGTCGGGCGTGGCATGCCATTATCGCCTTTGGGCAGCACACACGATCGAACAACATCGGGCGGGGCATGCCATAATAGCCCATGGACGGCAAACAGGGTCGAACGACATCTGGCGTGACATGCCATCACCGCCTTTGGACAGCACACACGGTCGAACAATGTCGGGCGTGGTATGCCATCTTGCCTTTGGGAACCACACACGGTCGAAAGACGTCGAGCGTGGTATGACATCACCGCCTTTGGGCATCACACACGGTCAAAAGTCGTCGGGCGTGACATGCCATCATCGCCTTTAGACAGCACACACGGTTGGACGACGTCGGGCATGGCATGACATCACCGCCCTTGGGCAGCACACACGGTCGGACTACGTCAGGCATGGCATGACATCACTGCATTTGTACAACACACTCAGTCGAACAACATCAAGCGTGGCATGCCATTATCGCCTTAGGGAAGCACACACGATCAAACGAAGTTGGGCGGGGCATGCCAGAATAGCCCATGGACGGCAAAAATGGTCGAACAACGTCTTGCGTGACATGCCATCTTGCCTTTGGGAAGCACACACAGTCGAAAGACGTCGGGCGTGGTATGACTTCACCGCCTTTGGGCATCACACACAGTCAAACGTCGTCGGGCGTGACATGCCATCATCGCCTTTAGACAGCACACGGGGTCAAACGAAGTCAGGCGTGGCATGCCATCATAGCCCTTGAACGGCAAACAAGGTTGAATGACGTCAGGCGTGGAATGCCATCATCGCCTTTGGACTAGTTGACACAGTCGGACGGCATCGGGCATGGCATGCCATCATCGCCCTTGGACGGGAAACACGGTCGAAGAACGTAGAGCGTGGCATGCCTTCAACGCCTAAGGACAGCACACAAAGAAGGACGACGTCAGGCGTGGCATGGTATCATCTCGATTGGGTAGCAGATACGGTCAGACTACGTCGGGCGTGGCATGAAATCACCTCCCTTAGAAAGCACACATGGTCGGATGACGTCGGGCGTGGCATGCCATCATCTTCTTTGGGAAGCACAAATGGTCGAACGACGCCGACGTGGCATGCCAACATCACCTTTGGGCAGCACATACGGTCGAACAACGTCGGGCGTGGCATGCCAGCATTGCCTTTGGGAAGCACACACATCGAAAGACGTTGAGCGTGGCATAACATCACCTCCTTTGGAAAACACACACAGTCGAACAACGTCGGGCGCGACATGCCATCACCGCCTTTGGAAAGCACACATGGTCGAACGACGTCAGGCGTGGCATGCGATCATCACCTTTGGGCAGCACAAACAGTCGGACCTGCAATCAAGGTTGAACGACGTCGAGCGTGGCATACATTATCGCCTTTGGACTAGCTGACACAGTTGGCCGGCGTAAGGTGTGGCATGCCATCATCGCCCATGGACGGGAAACACGGTTGAATGACGTAGAGCGTGGCATGCCATCACCGCCTTGGGATAGCACACACGGTCAGACGACGTCGGGTGTGGCATGCTATCATCGCCTTTGGGCAGCAAAAAAAGTCGGACGACATCGGGTGTGGCATGTCATCACCGCCCTTGGATAGCACACAAGGTCGGATGACGTCTTGCGTGGCATGCCATCGTTGCCCTTGGACTGCACCCACGGTAGGACGATGTGAGGCATGGAATGAGATCATCGCTCTAGGACTGCACCGTGGTCGGTCATGGCATGACATCACCGCCATAGGACAGAACACGATATGACGACGTCGGGCATGGCATGATATCACCGCCCTTGGGCAGCACATACGGTCGAACGACGTTAGGCGTGGCATGCCTTCATTGCCTTTCGACAGCATAGACGATCGAACGACGTCGGGCGGGGCATGCCATAATAGCCTTTCGACGGGAAACATGGTTAAACGACGTCAGGCGTGACATGCCATCACCGTCTTTGGACAGTACACACGGTCGAACAACGTCGGGCGTGGCATGCCATCTTGCCTTTGGGATGCACACACGGTCGAAATATGTCGGGCGTGGTATGACATCACCGCCTTTGGGCATCACACACGGTCAAACATCGTCGGGCATGACATGCCATCATCGCCTTTGGACTAGCTGACACAGTTGGACGGCGTCGGGCGTGGCATGCTATCATCGCCCTTGGACGGGAAACACGATCGAACGATGTAGATCGTGGCATGCCATCAACGCCTAAGGACAACACACAAGGAAGGACGACATCGGGCGTGGCATGCTATCATATCCTTTGGGCAGCACAGACGGTCTGACGACGTCAGGCGTGGCATGCCATCACCGCCCTTGGACAACACACATGGTCGGATGACGTCGAGCGTGGCATGCCATAACCGCCCTTGGACAGCACACACGGTAGGACGACATCGGGCGTGGTATATGATCACCGCTCTTAAACTGCACGCATGGTTAGACTACGGCGGTCGTGGCATGACATCACAACCTTTGGACAGCACACACAGTAAAACGACGCGTGGCATGGCATGACATCATCGCCCTTGAGCTGCACGCACGGTCAGACGACATCGGGCGTGGCATGATATCATATCCCTTGGAGGGCAAACACGGTCGAATGACGTCAGGCGTGACATGCCATCACCGCCTTTGGGCAGCACACACGATCGAATGACGTTAGGTGTGGCATGCCATCATATCCCTTGGATGGCAAACACGGTCAAACGACGTCAGGCGTGACATGCTATCATCGCCTTTGGGCAGCACACACGGTCGAACGACGTTGGGCGTGGCATGACATCACCGCCTTTGGACAGCACACACGGTCGAACGACGTCGGGCGTGACATGCCAACACCGCCTTTGGACAGCCCACACGGTCGAGCGACGTCGAGCATGGCATTCCATTAGCGCCTTTGGCCAGCACACACGGTCGAACGACGTCTAGCATGGCATGCCATTATTGCCTTTAGGCAGCACAAACGGTCCAACGACGTCGTGCGTTGCATGACATCACCGCCCTAGGACTTTACGCACGATCGGACGACGTCAGGCATGGCATGACATCACTGCCCTAGGACAGCACACACGGCCGAACAACGTCGAGCCTGGCATGACATCACCGCCCTTTGACGGCATGCACGGTCGAACAACGTCGGGAGTGGAATGACATCACCACCCTTGGACGTCACACACGGTCGAACGTCGTTGGGTGTGGCATGCCATCATCGCCTTTGGGCAGCTCAGACGATCGAATGACGTCTGGCGTGGCATGACATCACCACCTTTGGGCGGCGCACACGGTCAAACGACATCGGGCGTGACATGCCATCACCGCCTTTGGACAGCACACATGGTCGAATGACGTCGGGCGTGGCATGCCATCATCACCTTTGGGCAGCACACATGGTCGAACTACGTCGGGCGTGGCATGCCATCATCGCCTTTGGGAAGCACAAACGGTCTAACCACATAGGGCGTGGACTGCCAACATCACCTTTGGGCAGCACACACAGTCGAACGACGTCGGGCGTGGCATGCCATAATAGCCCTTGGACAGCACACACGGTCGAACGACGTTAGGCGTGACATGCCATCACCGCCTTTGGAATGCACACACGATCGAACGACGCTGGGCATGGCATGCCATCATCACCTTTGGGCAGCACAAATGGTCGGACAGCGTCGGGCGTGGCATGCCATTGTCGCCCTTGGACGGCAAACACGGTCGAACAAAGTCTGTCGTCGCATGCCATCATAGCCCTTGAACGGCAACCAAGGTTGAATAACGTCGGGCGTGGCATGCAATCATCGCCTTTGGACTAGCTGACACCATTGGACTGCGCCGGGCGTGGCATGCCATCATTACTCTTGGACGGGAAACACGGTAGAACGAAGTATAGTGTGGAATGCCATCAACTCCTTGGGACAACACAAATGAAAAGACGACGTCGCGCGTGGCATGCCATCACCGCCCTTGGACAGCACACATGGTCGGATGACGTCGGGCGTGGCATGCCATCACTGCCCTTGGACAGCACACACGGTAGGACGACGTCGGGCGTGGCATGAGATCTCCGTTCTTGGACTGCACTTATGGTAAGACTATGTCGGGCGTGGAATGACATCACCACCTTTGGACAGCACACTAGGTCGAACGACGCGTGGCATGGCATCACATCGCCGCCCTTGAACTGCACGCACGGTCAGACGACATCGGGCGTGGCATGACATCACCGCCTTTGGACAGCATTCACGGTCGGCAACTTCGGGCGTGGCATGACATCTCCGCTCTTGGACAGCACGCATGGTCGGACGACATCGGACATGGCATGACGTCACCGCCCTTGGGCAGCACACACGGTCGGACTACGTCGGGCGTGGCATGACTTCACCTCCTTTGAACAGCACACACGGTCGAACAACGTCGTGCGTGGCATGCCATCATCGCCTTTTGGCAGCACACACAGTCGAATGACGTCGAGCGTGGCATACCATCATAGCCCATAGATGGCAAACACAGTCGAACGACGTCGGGCGTGGAATGCCATCATTGCCTTTGGGCAGCACACCCGGTCGAACGACGTCGGGCGTGGCATGCCGTCATGGCCCTTGGACACCACACACGGTCGAACAAAGTCAGGCGTGGCAGGCCATAATATCCCTTGAACGGCAAACAAGGTTGAACGACGTGAGGCGTGGCATGCCATCATCGCCTTTTGACTAGCTGACACACTCAGACGGCGTCGGGTGTGTCATGCCATCATTGCCCTTGGACGGGAAACATGGTCGAACGACGTAGAGCGTGGCATACCATCAATGCCTTGGGACAGCACACACGGAAGAACGACATCGGGCGTGGCATGACATCATCACCTTTGGGCAGCACACACGGTTGAACTACGTCGGGCGTGGCAAGCCATCATCGCCTTTAGGCAGCACAAACGGTCGAACGACGTCGGGCGTGGAATGCCATCATCACCTTTGGGCAGCACACACGGTCGAACGACGTCGGGCGTGGCATGCCATAATCGCCTTAAGGCGGCACACAAAGTCGAAAGATGTCGGGCGTGGCATGACATCACCACCTTTGGACAGCACACACGGTCGAACGACGTCGGGCGTGACATGCAATCACCACCATAGAACAGCACACGATCGGACGACATCGGGCATGGCATGAGATCACCGCCCTTGGGCAGCACACACGGTCAGACTACGTCAGGTGTGGCATGACATCTCTTCCTTTGTACAGCACACACGGTCGAACGACGTCAGGCGTGGCATGCCATCATCGCCTTTGGACACCACACACGGTCAAACGACGTCGGGCGTGGCATGCCATCATCGCCTTTGGGAAGCACAAATAGATGAACGACGTCGGGCGTGGCATGCAAACATCACCTTTGGGCAACACACACGGTCAAACGACGTCGGGCGTGGCATACCAGCATCGCCTTTGGACAGCACATGGTCGAAAGACGTCGTGCGTGGCATCACATCACCTCCTTTGGACAGCGCACACGGTCAAACGACGTCAAGCGCGATATGCCATCACCGCCTTTGGAAAGCACACACGGTCGAACGACGTCGGGCGTGGCATGCCATCATCACCTTTGGGCAGCACAAACGGTCGAACGACGTCGGGCGTGGCATGCCATCTTGCCTTTGGGAAGCACACACGGTAGAACGACGTCGGGCGTGGCATGACATCACTGCCCTTGGACGGCACGCACGGTCAAACGATATCGGGCGTGGCATGACGTCACCACCTTTGGACAGCACAGACAATCGGCAACGTAGGGCGTGGTATGACATCACCGCCATAGGACAGCACACGGTCGGACGACGTCGGGCATGGCATAACATCACCGCCCTTGGGCAACACAAATGGTTGGACTACGTCTGGCGTGGCATGACATCACCGCCTGTGTACAACACACACGGTCGAACGACGTCGGGCGTGGCATGCCATCTTCGCCTTTGGGCAATACACACGATCGAACGATGTCTGGGCGGGGCATGCCATAATAGCCCATGGACGGCAAACACGGTCGAACGACGTCAGGCGTGACATGCCATCACAGCCTTTGGAAAAAGCACACGGTCGAACGACGTCGGGCGTAGCATACCATCTTGCCTTTGGGAAGCACACACGGTCGAATGACGTCGGGCGTGGTATGACATCACCGCCTTTGGGCAGCACACACGGTCAAACGAGGTCGGGCATGACATGCCATCACCAATTTTAGACAGCACAGACGGTCGAATGAAGTCGGGCGTGGCATGCCATCATAGCCCTTGAACGACAAACAAGGTTGAATGACGTTAGGCGCGGCATGCCATCATCGCCTTTGGACTAGCTGACACAGTCGGACGGCGTCGGGCGTGACATGCCATCATCGCCCTTTGACGGGAAACATGGTCGAACGACGTAGAGCGTGGCGTGCCATCAACGCCTAAGGACAGCACACAAGGAAGGACGACGTCGGGCATGGCATGCTATTATCTCCTTTGGGCAGCACAGACGGTCGGACAACGTCTGGCATAGGATACCATCACCGCCCTTGGACAGCACACATGGTCGGATGATGTCGGGCGTGGCATGCCATCACTGCCCTTGGACAGCACACACATTCGAATGAAGTCGGGCGTGGCGTGCCATCATAGCCCTTGAACTGCAAACAAGGTTGAACGACGTCAGGCGTGGCATGCCATCATCGCCCTTGGACGGGAAACACGGTCGAACAATGTAGAGCGTGACATGCCATCAACGCCTTGGGACAGCACACATGGAAGAACGACATCGGGCGTGGAATTATATCATTGCCTTTGGGCAGCACAAACTATCGGACGACGTCGGGCGTGGCATGCCATCACCGCCCTTGGACATCACACATAGTCAGATGACGTCGGGCGTTGCATGCCATCACTGCTCTTCGACAACACACACGGTAGGACGACGTCGGGCGTGGCATGACCTCACTGCCCTTGGGCAGCACACACAGTCGGACTACGTCGGGCGTGACATGACATCACCTCCTTTGGACAGCGCACACGGTCGAACGACGTTGAGCGCGACATTCCATCACCTCCTTTGGAAAGCACACACGGTCGAACGACGTCGGGCGTGGCATGCCATCATCACCTTTGAGCAGGACAAATGGTCGAACGACGTCGGGCATGACATGCCATCTTGTCTTTGGGAAGCACACACGGTCGAACGACGTCGGGCGTGTCATGACATCACCGCCCTTGGACGGCACGCACGGTCAAACGACATCGGGCGTGGCATGACATCACAACTCTTGGACAGCATAGACAATCGGCAACGTAGGGCGTGGTATGACATCACCGCCATAGGACAGTACACGGTCGGACGACGTTGGGCATGGCATAACATCACCGCCCTTTGGCAACACACATGGTTGGACTACGTCAGGCGTGGCATGACATCACCGCCTTTGTACAGCACACACGGTCGAACGACATCGGGCGTGGCATGCCATCATCGCCTCTGGGAAGCACACACGATCAAACGACGTCTGGCGGGGCATGCCAAAATAGCCCATGGACGGCAAACACGGTCGACCGACGTCAGGCGTGACATGCCATCACCACCTTTGGACAACACAAACGGTCGAACGACGTCGGTAGTGGAATGACATCTTGCCTTTGGGAAGCACACGCGGTCTAAAGACGTCGGGTGTGGTATGACATCACAACCTTTGGGCAGCACACACGGTCAAACGACGTCGGGCGTGACATGCCATCACCGCTTTTAGACAGCACACACGGTCGAACGAAGTCGGGCGTGGCATGCAATCATAGCCCTTGAACAACAAACAAGGTTGAATGACGTCAGGCGTGGCATGCCATCATCGCCTTTGGAGTAGCTGACACTGTCGGACGGCGTCGGGCGTGACATGCCATCATCGCCCTTGGACGGGAAACACGATCGAACGACATAGAGCGTGGCATGCCATGTACGCCTAAGGACAGCACACAAGGAAGGACAACGTCGGGCGTGGCATGCTATTATCTCCTTTGGGCAGCACAGACGGTCGGACGACGTCTGGAGTAGCATACCATCACCGCCCTTGGACAGCACACATGGTCTGATGACGTCAGGCGTGGCATGCCATCACTGTCCTTGGACAGCACACACGGTAGGACGACGTCGGGCGTGGTATGAGATCATCGCTCTTGGACTGCACGCATGGACGGACTACGTCAAGCTTGGCATGACATCACCACCTTTGGAAAACACACACGGAAGAACGACGCGTAGCATGGCATGACATCATCGCCCTTGAACTGCACGCATGGTCAGACGACATCAAGCGTTGAATGACATCACCGCCTTTGGACAGCACACATAGTCGAGAACGTCGGCATCGCCGCTATTGGACAGCACGCATGGTCGGACGACATCGGGCATGGCATGACATCACCGCCCTTGGGCAGCACACACGGTCGGACTACGTCGAGCATGGCATGACATCACCGCATTTGGACAGCACACATGATCGGACGACGTCGGGCGTGGCATGCCATCACCGCTCTTAGACTGCACGCATGGTCGGGCATGGCATGACTTCACCGCCATAGGACAGCACATGATCGGATGACGTCGGGCATGGCATGACATCACTGCCCTTGGGCAGCACACACGGTCGAAATATGTCGGGCGTGGTATGACATCACCGCCTTTGGGCATCACACACGGTCAAACATCGTCGGGCATGACATGCCATCATCGCCTTTGGACTAGCTGACACAGTCGGACGGCGTCGGGCGTGGCATGCTATCATCGCCCTTGGACGGGAAACACGATCGAACGATGTAGATCGTGGCATGCCATCAACGCCTAAGGACAACACACAAGGAAGGACGACATCGGGCGTGGCATGCTATCATCTCCTTTGGGCAGCACAGACGGTCTGACGACGTCAGGCGTGGCATGCCATCACCGCCCTTGGACAGCACACATGGTCGGATGACGTCGAGCGTGGCATGCCATAACCGCCCTTGGACAGCACACACGGTAGGACGACATCGGGCGTGGTATGAGATCAACGCTCTTAAACTGCACGCATGGTTAGACTACGGCGGGCGTGGCATTACATCACAACCTTTGGACAGCACACACAGTAAAACGATGCGTGGCATGGCATGACATCATCGCCTTTGAGCTACACGCACGGTCAGACGACATCGGGCGTGGCATGATATCATATCCCTTGGAGGGCAAACACGGTCGAATGACGTCAGGCGTGACATGCCATCACCGCCTTTGGGCAGCACACACGATCGAATGACGTTAGGCGTGGCATGCCATCATATCCCTTGGACGGCAAACACGGTCGAACGACGTCAGGCGTGACATGCTATCATCGCCTTTGGGCAGCACACACGGTCGAACGACGTTGGGCGTGGCATGACATCACCGCCTTTGGACAGCACACACGGTCGAACGACGTCGGGCGTGACATGCCAACACCGCCTTTGGACAGCCCACACGGTCGAGCGACGTCGAGCATGGCATTCCATTAGCGCCTTTGGGCAGCACACACGGTCGAACGACGTCTAGCATGGCATGCCATTATTGCCTTTAGGCAGCACAAACGGTCCAACGACGTCGGGCGTTGCATGACATCACCGCCCTAGGAATGTACGCACGATTGGACGACGTCAGGCATGGCATGACATCACTGCCCTAGGACAGCACACACGGCCGAACAACGTCGAGTCTGGCATGACATCACCGCCCTTTGACGGCATGCACGGTCGAACAACGTCGGGAGTGGAATGACATCACCACCCTTGGACATCACACACGGTCGAACGTCGTTGGGTGGCATGCCATCATCGCCTTTGGGCAGCTCAGACGATCGAATGACTTCTGGCGTGGCATGACATCACCACCTTTGGGCAGCACACACGGTCAAACGACATCGGGCGTGACATGCCATCACCGCCTTTGGACAGCACACATGGTCGAATGACGTCGGGCGTGGCATGCCATCATCACCTTTGGGCAGCACACATGGTCGAACTACGTCGGGCGTGGCATGCCATCATCGCCTTTGGGAAGCACAAACGGTCTAACCACATCGGGCGTGGACTGCCAACATCACCTTTGGGCAGCACACACAGTCGAACGACGTCGGGCGTGGCATGCCATAATAGCCCTTGGACAGCACACACGGTCGAACGACGTTAGGCGTGACATGCCATCACCGCCTTTGGACAGCACACACGATCGAACGACGCTGGGCATGGCATGCCATCATCACCTTTGGGCAGCACAAATGGTCGGACAGCGTTGGGCGTGGCATGCCATTGTCGCCCTTGGACGGCAAACACGGTCGAACAAAGTCTGTCGTCGCATGCCATCATAGCCCTTGAACGGCAACCAAGGTTGAATAACGTCGGGCGTGGCATGCAATCATCGCCTTTGGACTAGCTGACACCATTGGACTGCGCCGGGCGTGGCATGCCATCATTGCCCTTGGACGGGAAACACGGTAGAACGAAGTATAGTGTGGAATGCCATCAACTCCTTGGGACAACACAAATGAAAGGACGACGTCGCGCGTGGCATGCCATCACCGCCCTTGGACAGCACACATGGTCGGATGACGTCGGGCGTGGGATGCCATCACTGCCCTTGGACAGCACACACGGTAGGACGACGTCGGGCGTGGCATGAGATCTCCGTTCTTGGACTGCACTTATGGTAAGCCTATGTCGGGCGTGGCATGACATCACCACCTTTGGACAGCACACTAGGTCGAACGACGCGTGGCATGGCATGACATCGCCGCCCTTGAACTGCACGCACGGTCAGACGACATCGGGCGTGGCATGACATCACCGCCTTTGGACAGCATTCACGGTCGGCAACTTCGGGCGTGGCATGACATCTCCGCTCTTGGACAGCACGTATGGTCGGACGACATCGGACATGGCATGAAATCACCGCCCTTGGGCAGCACACACGGTCGGACTACGTCGGGCGTGGCATGACTTCACCTTCTTTGAACAGCACACACGGTCGAACAACGTCATGCGTGGCATGCCATCATCGCCTTTTGGCAGCACACACAGTCGAATGACGTCGAGCGTGGCATACCATCATAGCCCATAGATGGCAAACACAGTCGAACGACGTCGGGCGTGGAATGCCATCATTGCCTTTGGGCAGCACACCCGGTCGAACGACGTCGGGCGTGGTATGCCGTCATGGCCCTTGGACACCACACACGGTCGAACAAAGTCAGGCGTGGCAGGCCATAATATCCCTTGAACGGCAAGCAAGGTTGAACGACGTGAGGCGTGGCATGCCATCATCGCCTTTTGACTAGCTGACACACTCAGACGGCGTCGGGTGTGGCATGCCATCATTGCCCTTGGACGGGAAACATGGTCGAACGACGTAGAGCGTGGCATACCATCAACGCCTTGGGACAGCACACACGGAAGAACGACATCGGGCGTGGCATGACATCATCACCTTTGGGCAGCACACACGGTTGAACTACGTCGGGCGTGGCAAGCCATCATCGCCTTTAGGCAGCACAAACGGTCGAACGACGTCGGGCGTGGAATGCCATCATCACCTTTGGGCAGCACACACGGTCGAACGACGTCGGGCGTGGCATGCCATAATCGCCTTAAGGCGGCACACAAAGTCGAAAGACGTCGGGCGTGGCATGACATCACCACCTTTGGACAGCACACACGGTCGAACGACGTCAGGCGTGACATGCAATCACCACCATAGAACAGCACACGATCGGACGACATCGGGCATGGCATGAGATCACCGCCCTTGGGAAGCACACACGGTCAGACTACGTTAGGTGTGGCATGACATCTCTGCCTTTGTACAGCACACACGGTCGAACGACGTCAGGCGTGGCATGCCATCATCGCCTTTGGACACCACACACGATCAAACGACGTCGGGCGTGGCATGCCATCATCGCCTTTGGGAAGCACAAACAGATGAACGACGTCGGGCGTGGCATGCAAACATCACCTTTGGGCAACACACACGGTCAAACGACGTCAGGCGTGGCATACCAGCATCGCCTTTGGACAGCACATGGTCGAAAGACGTCGTGCGTGGCATCACATCACCTCCTTTGGACAGCGCACACGGTCGAACGACGTCGAGCGCGATATGCCATCACCGCCTTTGGAAAGCACACACGGTCGAACGACGTCGGGCGTGGCATGCCATCATCACCTTTGGGCAGCACAAACGGTCGAACGACGTCGGGCGTGGCATGCCATCTTGCCTTTGGGAAGCACACACGGTAGAATGACGTTGGGCGTGGCATGACATCACCGCCCTTGGACGGCACGCACGGTCAAACGATATCGGGCGTGGCATGACATCACCACCCTTGGACAGCATAGACAATCGGCAACGTAGGGCGTGGTATGACATCACCGCCATAGGACAGCACACGGTCGGACGACGTCGGGCATGGCATAACATCACCGCCCTTGGGCAACACAAATGGTTGGACTATGTCTGGCGTGGCATGACATCACCGCCTTTGTACAGCACACACGGTCGAACGACGTCGGTCGTGGCATGCCATCATCGCCTTTGGGCAATACACACAATCGAACGACGTCTGGCGGGGCATGCCATAATAGCCCATGGACGGCAAACACGGTCGAACGACGTCAGGCGTGACATGCCATCATAGCCTTTGGAAAAAGTACACGGTCGAACGACGTCGGGCGTAGCATGCCATCTTGCCTTTGGGAAGCACACACGGTCGAATGACGTCGGGCGTGGTATGAAATCACCGCCTTTGGGCAGCACACACGGTCAAACGACGTCGGGCATGACATGCCATCACCACTTTTAGACAGCACAGACGGTCGAATGAAGTCGGGCGTGGCATGCCATCATAGCCCTTGAACGACAAACAAGGTTGAATGACGTTAGGCGCGGCATGCCATCATCGCCTTTGGACTAGCTGACACAGTCGGACGGCGTCGGGCGTGACATGCCATCATCGCCCTTTGACGGGAAACATGGTCGAACGACGTAGAGCGTGGCGTGCCATCACGCCTAAGGACAGCACACAAGGAAGGACGACGTCGGGCATGGCATGCTATTATCTCCTTTAGGCAGCACAGAAGGTCAGATGACGTCTGGCATAGCATACCATCACCGCCCTTGGACAGCACACATGGTCGGATGATGTCGGGCGTGGCATGCCATCACTGCCCTTGGACAGCACACACATTCGAATGAAGTCGGGCGTGGCGTGCCATCATAGCCCTTGAACTGCAAACAAGGTTGAACGACGTCAGGCGTGGCATGCCATCATCGCCCTTGGACGGGAAACACGGTCGAACAATGTAGAGCGTGACATGCCATCAACGCCTTGGGACAGCACACATGGAAGAACGACATCGGGCGTGGAATTATATCATTGCCTTTGGGAAGCACAAACAATCGGACAACGTCGGGCGTGGCATGCCATCACCGCCCTTGGACATCACACATAGTCAGATGACGTCGGGCGTTGCATGCCATCACTGCCCTTCGACAACACACACGGTAGGACGACGTCGGGCGTGGCATGACCTCACTGCCCTTGGGCAGCACACACAGTCGGACTACGTTGGGCGTGGCATGACATCACCTCCTTTGGACAGCGCACACGGTCGAACGACGTCGAGCGCGACATTCCATCACCTCCTTTGGAAAGCACACACGGTCGAACGACGTCGGGCGTGGCATGCCATCATCACCATTGAGCAGCACAAATGGTCGAACGATGTCGGGCATGACATGCCATCTTGTCTTTGGGAAGCACACACGGTCGAACGACGTCGGGCGTGTCATGACATCACCGCCCTTGGACGGCACGGACGGTCAAACGACATCGGGCGTGGCATGACATCACCACCCTTGGACAGCATAGACAATCGGCAACGTAGGGCGTGGTATGACATCACCGCCATAGGACAGCACACGGTCGGACGACGTCGGTCATGGCATAACATCACCGCCCTTTGGCAACACACATGGTTGGACTACGTCAGGCGTGGCATGACATCACCGCCTTTGTACAGCACACACGGTCGAACGACATCGGGCGTGGCATGCCATCATCGCCTCTGGGAAGCACACACGATCAAACGACGTCTGGCGGGGCATGCCAAAATAGCCCATGGACGGCAAACACGGTCGACCGACGTCAGGCGTGACATGCCATCACCACCTTTGGACAACACAAACGGTCGAACGACGTCGGTAGGGGAATGACATCTTGCCTTTGGGAAGCACACACGGTCTAAAGACGTCGGGAGTGGTAAGACATCACCGCCTTTGGGCAGCACACACGGTCAAACGACGTCGGGCGTGACATGCGATCACCGCTTTTAGACAGCACACACGGTCGAACGAAGTCGGGCGTGGCATGCAATCATAGCCCTTGAACAACAAACAAGGTTGAATGACGTCAGGCGTGGCATGCCATCATCGCCTTTGGACTAGCTGACACAGTCGGACGGCGTCGGGCGTGACATGCCATCATCGCCCTTGGACGGGAAACACGGTCGAACGACGTAGAGCGTGGCATGCCATGTACGCCTAAGGACAGCACACAAGGAAGGACAACGTCGGGCGTGGCATGCTATTATCTCCTTTGGGCAGCACAGACGGTCGGACAACGTCTGTAGTAGCATACCATCACCGCCCTTGGATAGCACACATGGTCTGATGACGTCAGGCGTGGCATGCCATCACTGTCCTTTGACAGCACACACGGTAGGACGACGTCGGGCGTGGTATGAGATCATCGCTCTTGGACTGCACGCATGGACGGACTACGTCGGGCTTTGCATGACATCACCACCTTTGGACAACACACACGGTAGAACGACGTGTAGCATGGCATGACATCATCGCCCTTGAATTGCACGCATGGTCAGACGACATCAAGCGTGGCATGACATCACCGCCTTTGGACAGCACACACAGTCGAGAACGTCAGCATCGCCGCTATTGGACAGCACGCATGGTCGGACGACATCGGGCATGGCATGACATCACCGCCCTTGGGCAGCACACACGGTCGGACTACGTCGAGCATGGGATGACATCACCGCTTTTGGACAGCACACACGATCGGACGACGTCGGGCGTGGCATGCCATCACCGCTCTTAGACTGCACGCATGGTCGGGCATGGCATGACATCACCGCCATAGGACAGCACATGATCGGATGACGTCGGGCATGGCATGACATCACTGCCCTTGGGCAGCACACACGGTCGGACTACGTCAGGCGTGGCATGCCATCACCACCTTTGTACAGCACACCCGATCGAACGACGTCGGGCGTGGCATGCCATCTTTCCTTTGGGAAGCACACACGGTCGAACGACGTCGGGCGTGGCATGACATCACCGCCCTTGGACGGCACGCATGGTCAAACGACATTGGTCGTGGCATGACATCACCACCCTTGGACAGCACAGACAATCGGCAACGTAGGGCGTGCCATGACATCACCGCCATAGGACAGCACACGGTCAGACGACGTCAGGCATGGCATAACATCACCGCCCTTGGGAAACACACACGGCTGGACTACGTCAGGCGTGGCATGACATCACAGCCTTTGTACAGCACACACGGTCGAACTTCATCGGGCGTGGCATGCCATCATCGTCTTTGGGCAACACACACGATCGAACGACGTCTAGCGGGGCATGCCATAATAGCCCATGGTCGGCAAACACGGTTGAACGACGTCAGGCGTGACATGCCATCACCGCCTTTGGACAACACACACGGTCGAACGACATCGGGCGTGGCATGCCATCTTGCCTTTGGGAAGCACACACGGTCGAATGACGTCAGGCATGGTATGAAATCACCGCCTTTGGGCAGCACACACGGTCAAACGATGTCGGGCGTGACATGCCATCACCGCCTTTAGACAGCACACACGGTCGAACAAAGTCGGGTGTGGCATGCCATCATAGCCCTTGAACGACAAACAAGGTTGAATGACGTCAGGCGTGGCATGCCATCATCGCCTTTGGACTAGCTGACAAAGTCGAACAGTGTCGGGCGTGACATGTCATCATTGCCCTTGGACGGGAAACACGGTCGAACGACGTAGAGCGTGGCATGCCATTAATTCCTAAGGAAAGCACACAAGGAAGGTCGACGTCGGGCGTGGCATGCTATTATCTCCTTTGGGCAGCAAATACGGTCGGACGACGTCTTGCGTAGCATACCATCATCGCCCTTGGACAGCACACATGGTCGGATGACGTCGGGCGTGGCATGCCATCACTGCCCTTGGACAGCACACATGGTAGGACACCGTCGGGCATGGTATGTGATCACCGCTCTTGGATTGCACGCATGGACGGATTACGTCGGGCGTGGCATGACATCACCACTTTTGGACAGCACACACGATAGAACGACGCGTGGTATTGCATAACATCATCGCCCTTGAACTGCACGCACGGTCAGGCGACATCAAGCGTAGCATGACATCACCGCCTTTGGATAACACACAGTCGGCAACGGCGGCATCGCCGCTATTGGACAGCATGCATGGTCGGACGACATCGGGCATGGCATAACATCACCGCCCTTGGGCAACACACACGGTCAGACTACGTCGAGTATGGCATGACATCACCGCCTTTGGACAGCACACACAGTCGAACGATGTCAGGAGTGGCATGCCATCATTGCCTTTGGGAAGCACACACGGTCGAATGACATCGGCATGGCATGCCATCAACGCCTAAGGACAGCACACAAGGAAGGACGACGTCGGGCGTGGCATGCCATAACCGCCCTTGGACAGCACACACGGTAGGACGACGTCGGGCGTGGTATGATATCACCACTCTTGGACTACACGCATGGTCAGACTACAGCGGGCGTGGCATGACTTCACTACCTTTGGACAGCACACACGGTAGAACTACGCGTGGCATGGCATGACATCATCGCCCTTGAACTTCACGCATGGTCAGACGAACAACGTAGAGCGTGGCATGCCATCACCGCCTTGTGACTTCACACACGGTCAGACGATGTCGGGCGTGGTATGCTATCATCGCCTTTGGGCAGCACAAACAGTCGGACGACATCGGGTGTAGCATGCCATCACTGCGGTTGGATAGCTCACAAGGTCGGATGACGTCTGGCGTGGCATGCCATCGCCGCCCTTGGACTGCACCCATGGAAGGACGACGTGGGGCATGACATGAGATTACCGCTCTTGGACTGCACGCATGGTCGGGCATGGAATGACATCACCGCCATCAAACAGCACACGATCGGACGACGTCGGGCATGGCATGACATCACCGCCCTTAGGCAGCACACACGGTCGGACTACGTTTGGCGTGGCATGCCATCACCGCCTTTGGACAGCACACATGGTCGAACAAAGTCGGGCGTGGCATGCCATCTTGCCTTTGGGAAGCACACACGGTCGAAAGACGTCTGGCGTGGTATGACATCACCGCCTTTGGGCATCATACACGGCCAAACGTCGTCGGGCGTGACATGCTATCATCGCCTTTAGACAGCACACACGGTCGAATGAAGTCAGGCGTGGCATGCCATCATAGCCCTTGAACGACAAACAATGTTGAATGACGTTAGGCGTGGCATTCCATCATTGCCTTTGGACTAGCTGAAACAGTCGGATGGCGTTGGGCGTGGCATGCCATCATCGCCCTTGGACGGGAAACACGGTCGAACGATGTAAAGTGTGGCATGCCATCAACGCCTAAGGATAGCACACAAACAAGGACGACGTCGGGCGTGGCATGCTATCATCTCCTTTGTGCAGCACAGATGATCAAACGACGTCGGGCGTGGCATGCCATCACCTCCCTTGGACAGTACACATAGTCGGATGACGTCGGGCGTGGCATGCCATCATCTTCTTTGGGAAGCACAAACGGTCGAACGACGCCGACGTGGCATGCAAACATCACCTTTGGGCAACACACACGGTCGAACGACGTTGAGCGTGGCATGATATCACCTCCTTTGGACAGCGCACACGGTCGAACAACGTCGGGCACGACATGCCATCACCGCCTTTGGAAAGCACACACGGTTGATCGACGTCGGGTGTGGTATGCGATCATCACCTTTTGGCAGCACAAACAGCCGGACTGGCAAACAAGGTTGAACGATGTCGGGCGTGGCATACAGTATCGCCTTTGGACTAGCTGACTCAGTTGGCCGGTGTAAGGCGTGGCATGCCATCATCGCCCCTGGACGGGAAACACGGTCGAATGACGTAGAGCGTGGCATGCCATCACCGCCTTGGGACAGCACACACGAGCAGACGACGTCGGGTGTGGCATGCTATCATCGCCTTTGGGAAACACAAACAGTCGGACGACAACGGGTGTGTCATACAATCACCGCCATTGGATAGCACACAAGGTCGGATGACCTCTGGCGTGGCATGCCATTGCCGCCCTTGGACTTCACCCACGGTAGGACGACGTGGGGCATGGCATGAGATCACCGCTTTAGGACTGCACCGTGGTCGGTCATGGCATGACATCACCGCCATAGGACAGAACACGATCGGGCGGCGTCGGGCTTGGCATGACATCACCACCCTTGGGCAGCACACACGGTCGGACTACGTGAGGCATGGCATGACATCACCGCCTTTGTACAGCACACACGGTCGAACGACGTCAGGCGTGGCATGCCATCATCGCCTTTGGGCAGTACAGACGATCAAACGACGTCGGGCGGGGCATGCAATAATAGCCCTTGGACGGCAAACACGGTTGAACGACGTCAGGCGTGACATGACATCACCGTCTTTGGACAGCACACACGGTAGAACGATGTCGGACGTGGCATACCATCTTGCCTTTGAGAAGCACACACGGTCTAAATACGTCGGGCGTGGTATGACATCACCGACTTTGGGCATCACACACGGTCAAACGTCGTCGGGCATGACATGCCATCATCGCCTTTGGACTAGCTGACATAGGCGGACGGCATCGGGCGTGGCATGCCATCATCGCCCTTGGACGGGAAACACGGTCGAACGATGTAGATCGTGGCATGCCATCAACGCCTAAGGACAGCATACAAGGAAGGACAACTTTGGGCGGCATACTATCATCTCCTTTGGGCAGCACAGACAATCAGACGACGTCGGGCGTGGCATGCCATCACCGCCCTTTGACAGCACACATGGTCGGATGACGTCGAGCGTGGCATGCCATAACCGCCATATGGACAGCACACACGGTAGGACGACGTCGGGCTTGGTATGACATCACAGCTCTTGAACTGCATGCACGGTCAGATGTCGTTGGGCGTGGCATGATATCATATCCCTTTGAGGGCAAACACGGTTGAACGACGTCAGTCGTGACATGCCATCACCGCCTTTGGGTAGCACACACGATCGAATGACGTCGGGCGTGGCATGCCATCATATCCTTTGGACGGCAAACACGGTCGAACAACGTCAGGTGTGACATGCCATCACCGCCTTTGGACAGCACACACGGTCGAACGTCGTCGGACGTGGTATGCAATCATCGCCTTTGGGCAGCACACACGATCAAACGACGTTGGGCGTGGCATGACATCACCGCCTTTGGACAGCACACACGATCGAACTACGTCGGGCTCGACATGCCAACACCGCCTTTGGATAGCCCACACGGTCGAACAACATCGAGCGTGGCATTCCATTATCGCTTTTGGGCAGCACACACGGTCGAACAACGTCTGGCATGGCATGACATTATTACCTTTAGGCAGCACAAACGGTCGAACGACGTCGGGCGTGGCATTACATCACCGCCCTAGGACTATAAGCACGATCGGACGACGTTGAGCCTGGCATGACATCACTGCCCTAGGACAGCACACACGGTCGAACAACGTTGAGCCTGGCATGACATCACCGCCCTTGTACGGCACGCATGGTCGAACGACGTTGGGAGTGGAATGACATCACCACCCTCGGACGTCACACACGTTCGAACGTCGTTAGGCGTGGCATACCATCATCACCTCCCTTGGACAGCACACACGGTCGAATGACGTCGGGCGTGGCATGACATCACAGCCATAGGAATACGTGCACAATCGGACGACGTCAAGCGTGGCATGACATCACCGCCCTTGGACAGCACACACGGTCGAAACGACGTCGGGCATGGCATGCCATAATCGCCTTTGGGCAGCATACACAGTCGAACGACGTTGGGCGTGGCATGCCATCTTGGACCTTGGACAACATACACGGTTGAACGACATCAGGCGTGGCATGCCATCATCGCTTTTAAACCAGCTGACACAGTCAGACGGCGTCGGGCGTGGCATGCCATCATCGCCCAAGGACGACACAATTGAATGACGTCGAGGGTTGCATGCCATAACCGCCTATTGAAAGCACACACAGTCGGACGACGACGGGCGTGGCATGCCATCATCTCATTTGGGAAGCACAGACCGTCAGACGGCGTCATGCGTGGCATGCCAACATCGCCGTTGGGCAGCACAAACGATCGACCGTCGTCGGGCGTGGCATGCCATCATAGCCCTTAGACAGCACACACGGTCGGCAACGTCGGGCAAGGCATTAAATCACCGCCCTTGGACAGTACACACGGTCAAACGACGTCCAGCATGGCATGACATCACCACCCTTGGACTACATGCACGATCGGATGACATCGGGCGTGGCATGACATCACCACCTTTGGACACCACACACGGTAGAACGACGCGTGGCATGGCATGAAATCATTGCCCTTGAACTGCACGCACGGTCAGACGACATCAAGCATGGCATGAAATCACCGCCTTTGGATAGCAATCACAGTCGGCAACGTCAACATCACCGCCATTGGACAGCACGCATGGTCGGATGACATCGGGCATGGCATGACATCACCATCCTTGGGCAGAACACACGGTCGGACTACGTCGAGCATGGCATGACATCACCGCCTTTGGACGGCACACACGATCGGACGACATCAGGCGTGGCATGCCTTCACCGCTCTTGGAATGCACGCATGGTCGGGCATGGCATGACATCACCGCCATAGGACAGCACACGATCGGACGACGTCGGGCATGGCATGACATCACCGCCCTTGGGCAGCACACACGATCAGACTACGTCAGGCATGGCATGACATCACTGCATTTGTACAACACACTCGGTCGAACAACATCAAGCGTGGCATGCCATTATCGCCTTAGGGCAGCACACACGATCAAACGAAGTTGGGCGGGGCATGCCAGAATAGCCCATGGACGGCAAAAATGGTCGAACAACGTCTTGCGTGACATGCCATCTTGCCTTTGGGAAGCACACACAGTCGAAAGACGTCGGGCGTGGTATGACTTCACCGCCTTTGGGCATCACACACAGTCAAACGTCGTCGGGCGTGACATGCCATCATCGCCTTTAGACAGCACACACGGTCGAACGAAGTCAGGCGTGGCATGCCATCATAGCCCTTGAACGGCAAACAAGGTTGAATGACGTCAGGCGTGGAATGCCATCATCGCCGTTGGACTAGTTGACACAGTCGGACGGCATCGGGCATGGCATGCCATCATCGCCCTTGGACGGGAAACACGGTCGAAGAACGTAGAGCGTGGCATTCCATAAACGCCTAAGGACAACACACAAAGAAGGACGACGTCAGGCGTGGCATGCTATCATCTCCATTGGGTAGCAGATACGGTCAGACTACGTCGGGCGTGGCATGAAATCACCTCCCTTAGACAGCACACATGGTCGGATGACGTCGGGCATGGCATGCCATCATCTTCTTTGGGAAGCACAAATGGTCGAACGACGCCGACGTGGCATGCCAACATCACCTTTGGGCAGCACATACGATCGAACAACGTCGGGCGTGGCATGCCAGCATTGCCTTTGGGAAGCACACACGGTCGAAAGACGTTGAGCGTGGCATAACATCACCTCCTTTGGAAAACACACACAGTCGAACAACGTCGGGCGCGACATGCCATCACCGCCTTTGGAAAGCACACATGGTCGAACGACGTCAGGCGTGGCATGCGATCATCACCTTTGGGCAGCACAAACAGTCGAACCTGCAATCAAGGTTGAACGACGTCGAGCGTGGCATACATTATCGCCTTTGGACTAGCTGACACAGTTGGCCGGCGTAAGGTGTGGCATGCCATAATCGCCCATGGACGGGAAACACGGTTGAATGACGTAGAGCGTGGCATGCCATCACCGCCTTGGGATAGCACACACGGTCAGACGACGTCGGGTGTGGCATGCTATCATCGCCTTTGGGCAGCACAAACAGTCGGACGACATCGGGTGTGGCATGCCATCACCGCCCTTGGATAGCACACAAGGTCGGATGACGTCTGGCGTGGCATCCCATCGCCGCCCTTGGACTGCACCCACGGTAGGACGATGTGGGGCATGGAATGAGATCATCGCTCTAGGACTGCACCGTGGTCGGTCATGGCATGACATCACCGCCATAGGACAGAACACGATATGACAACGTCGGGCATGGCATGATATCACCGCCCTTGGGCAGCACATACGGTCGAACAACGTCAGGCGTGGCATGCCATCATTGCCTTTCGGCAGCACAGACGATCGAACGACGTCGGGCGGGGCATGCCATAATAGCCCTTCGACGGGAAACATGGTTAAACGACGTCAGGCGTGACATGCCATCACCGTCTTTGGACAGTACACACGGTCGAACAACGTCGGGCGTGGCATGCCATCTTGCCTTTGGGATGCACACACGGTCGAAATATGTCGGGCGTGGTATGACATCACCGCCTTTGGGCATCACACACGGTCAAACATCGTCGGGCATGACATGCCATCATCGCCTTTGGACTATCTGACACAGTCGGACGGCGTCGGGCGTGGCATGCTATCATCGCCCTTGGACGGGAAACACGATCGAACGATGTAGATCGTGGCATGCCATCAACGCCTAAGGACAACACACAAGGAAGGACGACATCGGGCGTGGCATGCTATCATCTCCTTTGGGCAGCACAGACGGTCTGACGACGTCAGGCGTGGCATGCCATCACCGCCCTTGGACAGCACACATGGTCGGATGACGTCGAGCGTGGCATGCCATAACCGCCCTTGGACAGCACACACGGTAGGACGACATCGGGCGTGGTATGAGATCACCGCTCTTAAACTGCACGCATGGTTAGACTACGACGGGCGTGGCATGACATCACAACCTTTGGACAGCACACACAGTAAAACGACGCGTGGCATGGCATGACATCATCGCCTTTGAGCTGCACGCATAGTCAGACGACATCGGGCGTGGCATGATATCATATCCCTTGGAGGGCAAACACGGTCGAATGACGTCAGGCGTGACATGCCATCACCGCCTTTGGGCAGCACACACGATCGAATGACGTTAGGCGTGGCATGCCATCATATCCCTTGGACGGCAAACACGGTCGAACGACGTCAGGCGTGACATGCTATCATCGCCTTTGGGCAGCACACACGGTCGAACGACGTTGGGCGTGGCATGACATCACCGCCTTTGGACAGCACACACGGTCGAACGACGTCGGGCGTGACATGCCAACACCGCCTTTGGACAGCCCACACGGTCGAGCGACGTCGAGCATGGCATTCCATTAGCGCCTTTGGGCAGCACACACGGTCGAACGACGTCTAGCATGGCATGCCATTATTGCCTTTAGGCAGCACAAACGGTCCAACGACGTCGGGCGTTGCATGACATCACCGCCCTAGGACTGTACGCACGATCGGACGACGTCAGGCATGGCATGACATCACTGCCCTAGGACAGCACACACGGCCGAACAACGTCGAGCCTGGCATGACATCACCGCCCTTTGACGGCATGCACGGTCGAACAACGTCGGGAGTGGAATGACATCACCACCCTTGGACGTCACACACGGTCGAACGTCGTTGGGTGTGGCATGCCATCATCGCCTTTGGGCAGCTCAGACGATCGAATGACGTCTGGCGTGGCATGACATCACCACCTTTGGGCAGCGCACACGGTCAAACGACATCGGGCGTGACATGCCATCACCGCCTTTGGACAGCACACATGGTCGAATGACGTCGGGCGTGGCATGCCATCATCACCTTTGGGCAGCACACATGGTCGAACTACGTCGGGCGTGGCATGCCATCATCGCCTTTGGGAAGCACAAACGGTCTAACAACATCGGGCGTGGACTGCCAACATCACCTTTGGGCAGCACACACAGTCGAACGACGTCGGGCGTGGCATGCCATAATAGCCCTTGGACAGCACACACGGTCGAACGACGTTAGGCGTGACATGCCATCACCGCCTTTGGACAGCACACACGATCGAACGACGTTGGGCATGGCATGCCATCATCACCTTTGGGCAGCACAAATGGTCGGACAGCGTCGGGCGTGGCATGCCATTGTCGCCCTTGGACGGCAAACACGGTCGAACAAAGTCTGTCGTCGCATGCCATCATAGCCCTTGAACGGCAACCAAGGTTGAATAACGTCGGGCGTGGCATGCAATCATCGCCTTTGGACTAGCTGACACCATTGGACTGCGCCGGGCGTGGCATGCCATCATTACTCTTGGACGGGAAACACGGTAGAACGAAGTATAGTGTGGAATGCCATCAACTCCTTGGGACAACACAAATGAAAAGACGACGTCGCGCGTGGCATGCCATCACCGCCCTTGGACAGCACACATGGTCGGATGACGTCGGGCGTGGCATGCCATCACTGCCCTTGGACAGCACACACGGTAGGACGACGTCGGGCGTGGCATGAGATCTCCGTTCTTGGACTGCACTTATGGTAAGACTATGTCGGGCGTGGAATGACATCACCACCTTTGGACAGCACACTAGGTCGAACGACGCGTGGCATGGCATCACATCGCCGCCCTTGAACTGCACGCACGGTCAGACGACATCGGGCGTGGCATGACATCACCGCCTTTGGACAGCATTCACGGTCGGCAACTTCGGGCGTGGCATGACATCTCCGCTCTTGGACAGCACGCATGGTCGGACGACATCGGACATGGCATGACATCACCGCCCTTGGGCAGCACACACGGTCGGACTACGTCGGGCGTGGCATGACTTCACCTCCTTTGAACAGCACACACGGTCGAACAACGTCGTGCGTGGCATGCCATCATCGCCTTTTGGCAGCACACACAGTCGAATGACGTCGAGCGTGGCGCACCATCATAGCCCATAGATGGCAAACACAGTCGAACGACGTCGGGCGTGGAATGCCATCATTGCCTTTGGGCAGCACACCCGGTCGAACGACGTCGGGCGTGGCATGCCGTCATGGCCCTTGGACACCACACACGGTCGAACAAAGTCAGGCGTGGCAGGCCATAATATCCCTTGAACGGCAAACAAGGTTGAACGACGTGAGGCGTGGCATGCCATCATCGCCTTTTGACTAGCTGACACACTCAGACGGCGTCGGGTGTGTCATGCCATCATTGCCCTTGGACGGGAAACATGGTCGAACGACGTAGAGCGTGGCATACCATCAATGCCTTGGGACAGCACACACGGAAGAACGACATCGGGCGTGGCATGACATCATCACCTTTGGGCAGCACACACGGTTGAACTACGTCGGGCGTGGCAAGCCATCATCGCCTTTAGGCAGCACAAACGGTCGAACGACGTCGGGCGTGGAATGCCATCATCACCTTTGGGCAGCACACACGGTCGAACGACGTCGGGCGTGGCATGCCATAATCGCCTTAAGGCGGCACACAAAGTCGAAAGATGTCGGGCGTGGCATGACATCACCACCTTTGGACAGCACACACGGTCGAACGACGTCGGGCGTGACATGCAATCACCACCATAGAACAGCACACGATCGGACGACATCGGGCATGGCATGAGATCACCGCCCTTGGGCAGCACACACGGTCAGACTACGTCAGGTGTGGCATGACATCTCTTCCTTTGTACAGCACACACGGTCGAACGACGTCAGGCGTGGCATGCCATCATCGCCTTTGGACACCACACACGGTCAAACGACGTCGGGCGTGGCATGCCATCATCGCCTTTGGGAAGCACAAATAGATGAACGACGTCGGGCGTGGCATGCAAACATCACCTTTGGGCAACACACACGGTCAAACGACGTCGGGCGTGGCATACCAGCATCGCCTTTGGACAGCACATGGTCGAAAGACGTCGTGCGTGGCATCACATCACCTCCTTTGGACAGCGCACACGGTCAAACGACGTCAAGCGCGATATGCCATCACCGCCTTTGGAAAGCACACACGGTCGAACGACGTCGGGCGTGGCATGCCATCATCACCTTTAGGCAGCACAAACGGTCGAACGACGTCGGGCGTGGCATGCCATCTTGCCTTTGGGAAGCACACACGGTAGAACGACGTCGGGCGTGGCATGACATCACCGCCCTTGGACGGCACGCACGGTCAAACGATATCGGGCGTGGCATGACGTCACCACCTTTGGACAACACAGACAATCGGCAACGTAGGGCGTGGTATGACATCACCGCCATAGGACAGCACACGGTCGGACGACGTCGGGCATGGCATAACATCACCGCCCTTGGGCAACACAAATGGTTGGACTACGTCTGGCGTGGCATGACATCACCGCCTGTGTACAACACACACGGTCGAACGACGTCGGGCGTGGCATGCCATCTTCGCCTTTGGGCAATACACACGATCGAACGATGTCTGGGCGGGGCATGCCATAATAGCCCATGGACGGCAAACACGGTCGAACGACGTCAGGCGTGACATGCCATCACAGCCTTTGGAAAAAGCACACGGTCGAACGACGTCGGGCGTAGCATGCCATCTTGCCTTTGGGAAGCACACACGGTCGAATGACGTCGGGCGTGGTATGACATCACCGCCTTTGGGCAGCACACACGGTCAAACGACGTCGGGCATGACATGCCATCACCAATTTTAGACAGCACAGACGGTCGAATGAAGTCGGGCGTGGCATGCCATCATAGCCCTTGAACGACAAACAAGGTTGAATGACGTTAGGCGCGGCATGCCATCATCGCCTTTGGACTAGCTGACACAGTCGGACGGCGTCGGGCGTGACATGCCATCATCGCCCTTTGACGGGAAACATGGTCGAACGACGTAGAGCGTGGCGTGCCATCAACGCCTAAGGACAGCACACAAGGAAGGACGACGTCGGGCATGGCATGCTATTATCTCCTTTGGGCAGCACAGACGGTCGGACAACGTCTGGCATAGGATACCATCACCGCCCTTGGACAGCACACATGGTCGGATGATGTCGGGCGTGGCATGCCATCACTGCCCTTGGACAGCACACACATTCGAATGAAGTCGGGCGTGGCGTGCCATCATAGCCCTTGAACTGCAAACAAGGTTGAACGACGTCAGGCGTGGCATGCCATCATCGCCCTTGGACGGGAAACACGGTCGAACAATGTAGAGCGTGACATGCCATCAACGCCTTGGGACAGCACACATGGAAGAACGACATCGGGCGTGGAATTATATCATTGCCTTTGGGCAGCACAAACTATCGGACGACGTCGGGCGTGGCATGCCATCACCGCCCTTGGACATCACACATAGTCAGATGACGTCGGGCGTTGCATGCCATCACTGCTCTTCGACAACACACACGGTAGGACGACGTCGGGCGTGGCATGACCTCACTGCCCTTGGGCAGCACACACAGTCGGACTACGTCGGGCGTGACATGACATCACCTCCTTTGGACAGCGCACACGGTCGAACGACGTTGAGCGCGACATTCCATCACCTCCTTTGGAAAGCACACACGGTCGAACGACGTCGGGCGTGGCATGCCATCATCACCTTTGAGCAGGACAAATGGTCGAACGACGTCGGGCATGACATGCCATCTTGTCTTTGGGAAGCACACACGGTCGAACGACGTCGGGCGTGTCATGACATCACCGCCCTTGGACGGCACGCACGGTCAAACGACATCGGGCGTGGCATGACATCACAACTCTTGGACAGCATAGACAATCGGCAACGTAGGGCGTGGTATGACATCACCGCCATAGGACAGTACACGGTCGGACGACGTCGGGCATGGCATAACATCACCGCCCTTTGGCAACACACATGGTTGGACTACGTCAGGCGTGGCATGACATCACCGCCTTTGTACAGCACACACGGTCGAACGACATCGGGCGTGGCATGCCATCATCGCCTCTGGGAAGCACACACGATCAAACGACGTCTGGCGGGGCATGCCAAAATAGCCCATGGACGGCAAACACGGTCGACCGACGTCAGGCGTGACATGCCATCACCACCTTTGGACAACACAAACGGTCGAACGACGTCGGTAGTGGAATGACATCTTGCCTTTGGGAAGCACACGCGGTCTAAAGACGTCGGGTGTGGTATGACATCACAACCTTTGGGCAGCACACACGGTCAAACGACGTCGGGCGTGACATGCCATCACCGCTTTTAGACAGCACACACGGTCGAACGAAGTCGGGCGTGGCATGCAATCATAGCCCTTGAACAACAAACAAGGTTGAATGACGTCAGGCGTGGCATGCCATCATCGCCTTTGGAGTAGCTGACACTGTCGGACGGCGTCGGGCATGACATGCCATCATCGCCCTTGGACGGGAAACACGATCGAACGACATAGAGCGTGGCATGCCATGTACGCCTAAGGACAGCACACAAGGAAGGAAAACGTCGGGCGTGGCATGCTATTATCTCCTTTGGGCAGCACAGACGGTCGGACGACGTCTGGAGTAGCATACCATCACCGCCCTTGGACAGCACACATGGTCTGATGACGTCAGGCGTGGCATGCCATCACTGTCCTTGGACAGCACACACGGTAGGACGACGTCGGGCGTGGTATGAGATCATCGCTCTTGGACTGCACGCATGGACGGACTACGTCAAGCTTGGCATGACATCACCACCTTTGGACAACACACACGGAAGAACGACGCGTAGCATGGCATGACATCATCGCCCTTGAACTGCACGCATGGTCAGACGACATCAAGCGTTGCATGACATCACCGCCTTTGGACAGCACACATAGTCGAGAACGTCGGCATCGCCGCTATTGGACAGCACGCATGGTCGGACGACATCGGGCATGGCATGACATCACCGCCCTTGGGCAGCACACACGGTCGGACTACGTCGAGCATGGCATGACATCACCGCATTTGGACAGCACACATGATCGGACGACGTCGGGCGTGGCATGCCATCACCGCTCTTAGACTGCACGCATGGTCGGGCATGGCATGACTTCACCGCCATAGGACAGCACATGATCGGATGACGTCGGGCATGGCATGACATCACTGCCCTTGGGCAGCACACACGGTCGAAATATGTCGGGCGTGGTATGACATCACCGCCTTTGGGCATCACACACGGTCAAACATCGTCGGGCATGACATGCCATCATCGCCTTTGGACTAGCTGACACAGTCGGACGGCGTCGGGCGTGGCATGCTATCATCGCCCTTGGACGGGAAACACGATCGAACGATGTAGATCGTGGCATGCCATCAACGCCTAAGGACAACACACAAGGAAGGACGACATCGGGCGTGGCATGCTATCATCTCCTTTGGGCAGCACAGACGGTCTGACGACGTCAGGCGTGGCATGCCATCACCGCCCTTGGACAGCACACATGGTCGGATGACGTCGAGCGTGGCATGCCATAACCGCCCTTGGACAGCACACACGGTAGGACGACATCGGGCGTGGTATGAGATCAACGCTCTTAAACTGCACGCATGGTTAGACTACGGCGGGCGTGGCATTACATCACAACCTTTGGACAGCACACACAGTAAAACGACGCGTGGCATGGCATGACATCATCGCCTTTGAGCTACACGCACGGTCAGACGACATCGGGCGTGGCATGATATCATATCCCTTGGAGGGCAAACACGGTCGAATGACGTCAGGCGTGACATGCCATCACCGCCTTTGGGCAGCACACACGATCGAATGACGTTAGGCGTGGCATGCCATCATATCCCTTGGACGGCAAACACGGTCGAACGACGTCAGGCGTGACATGCTATCATCGCCTTTGGGCAGCACACACGGTCGAACGACGTTGGGCGTGGCATGACATCACCGCCTTTGGACAGCACACACGGTCGAACGACGTCGGGCGTGACATGCCAACACCGCCTTTGGACAGCCCACACGGTCGAGCGACGTCGAGCATGGCATTCCATTAGCGCCTTTGGGCAGCACACACGGTCGAACGACGTCTAGCATGGCATGCCATTATTGCCTTTAGGCAGCACAAACGGTCCAACGACGTCGGGCGTTGCATGACATCACCGCCCTAGGAATGTACGCACGATTGGACGACGTCAGGCATGGCATGACATCACTGCCCTAGGACAGCACACACGGCCGAACAACGTCGAGTCTGGCATGACATCACCGCCCTTTGACGGCATGCACGGTCGAACAACGTCGGGAGTGGAATGACATCACCACCCTTGGACGTCACACACGGTCGAACGTCGTTGGGTGGCATGCCATCATCGCCTTTGGGCAGCTCAGACGATCGAATGACTTCTGGCGTGGCATGACATCACCACCTTTGGGCAGCACACACGGTCAAACGACATCGGGCGTGACATGCCATCACCGCCTTTGGACAGCACACATGGTCGAATGACGTCGGGCGTGGCATGCCATCATCACCTTTGGGCAGCACACATGGTCGAACTACGTCGGGCGTGGCATGCCATCATCGCCTTTGGGAAGCACAAACGGTCTAACCACATCGGGCGTGGACTGCCAACATCACCTTTGGGCAGCACACACAGTCGAACAACGTCGGGCGTGGCATGCCATAATAGCCCTTGGACAGCACACACGGTCGAACGACGTTAGGCGTGACATGCCATCACCGCCTTTGGACAGCACACACGATCGAACGACGCTGGGCATGGCATGCCATCATCACCTTTGGGCAGCACAAATGGTCGGACAGCGTTGGGCGTGGCATGCCATTGTCGCCCTTGGACGGCAAACACGGTCGAACAAAGTCTGTCGTCGCATGCCATCATAGCCCTTGAACGGCAACCAAGGTTGAATAACGTCGGGCGTGGCATGCAATCATCGCCTTTGGACTAGCTGACACCATTGGACTGCGCCGGGCGTGGCATGCCATCATTGCCCTTGGACGGGAAACACGGTAGAACGAAGTATAGTGTGGAATGCCATCAACTCCTTGGGACAACACAAATGAAAGGACGACGTCGCGCGTGGCATGCCATCACCGCCCTTGGACAGCACACATGGTCGGATGACGTCGGGCGTGGGATGCCATCACTGCCCTTGGACAGCACACACGGTAGGACGACGTCGGGCGTGGCATGAGATCTCCGTTCTTGGACTGCACTTATGGTAAGCCTATGTCGGGCGTGGCATGACATCACCACCTTTGGACAGCACACTAGGTCGAACGACGCGTGGCATGGCATGACATCGCCGCCCTTGAACTGCACGCACGGTCAGACGACATCGGGCGTGGCATGACATCACCGCCTTTGGACAGCATTCACGGTCGGCAACTTCGGGCGTGGCATGACATCTCCGCTCTTGGACAGCACGCATGGTCGGACGACATCGGACATGGCATGAAATCACCGCCCTTGGGCAGCACACACGGTCGGACTACGTCGGGCGTGGCATGACTTCACCTTCTTTGAACAGCACACACGGTCGAACAACGTCATGCGTGGCATGCCATCATCGCCTTTTGGCAGCACACACAGTCGAATGACGTCGAGCGTGGCATACCATCATAGCCCATAGATGGCAAACACAGTCGAACGACGTCGGGCGTGGAATGCCATCATTGCCTTTGGGCAGCACACCCGGTCGAACGACGTCGGGCGTGGCATGCCGTCATGGCCCTTGGACACCACACACGGTCGAACAAAGTCAGGCGTGGCAGGCCATAATATCCCTTGAACGGCAAACAAGGTTGAACGACGTGAGGCGTGGCATGCCATCATCGCCTTTTGACTAGCTGACACACTCAGACGGCGTCGGGTGTGGCATGCCATCATTGCCCTTGGACGGGAAACATGGTCGAACGACGTAGAGCGTGGCATACCATCAACGCCTTGGGACAGCACACACGGAAGAACGACATCGGGCGTGGCATGACATCATCACCTTTGGGCAGCACACACGGTTGAACTACGTCGGGCGTGGCAAGCCATCATCGCCTTTAGGCAGCACAAACGGTCGAACGACGTCGGGCGTGGAATGCCATCATCACCATTGGGCAGCACACACGGTCGAACGACGTCGGGCGTGGCATGCCATAATCGCCTTAAGGTGGCACACAAAGTCGAAAGACGTCGGGCGTGGCATGACATCACCACCTTTGGACAGCACACACGGTCGAACGACGTCAGGCGTGACATGCAATCACCACCATAGAACAGCACACGATCGGACGACATCGGGCATGGCATGAGATCACCGCCCTTGGGAAGCACACACGGTCAGACTACGTTAGGTGTGGCATGACATCTCTGCCTTTGTACAGCACACACGGTCGAACGACGTCAGGCGTGGCATGCCATCATCGCCTTTGGACACCACACACGATCAAACGACGTCGGGCGTGGCATGCCATCATCGCCTTTGGGAAGCACAAACAGATGAACGACGTCGGGCGTGGCATGCAAACATCACCTTTGGGCAACACACACGGTCAAACGACGTCAGGCGTGGCATACCAGCATCGCCTTTGGACAGCACATGGTCGAAAGACGTCGTGCGTGGCATCACATCACCTCCTTTGGACAGCGCACACGGTCGAACGACGTCGAGCGCGATATGCCATCACCGCCTTTGGAAAGCACACACGGTCGAACGACGTCGGGCGTGGCATGCCATCATCACCTTTGGGCAGCACAAACGGTCGAACGACGTCGGGCGTGGCATGCCATCTTGCCTTTGGGAAGCACACACGGTAGAATGACGTTGGGCGTGGCATGACATCATCGCCCTTGGACGGCACGCACGGTCAAACGATATCGGGCGTGGCATGACATCACCACCCTTGGACAGCATAGACAATCGGCAACGTAGGGCGTGGTATGACATCACCGCCATAGGACAGCACACGGTCGGACGACGTCGGGCATGGCATAACATCACCGCCCTTGGGCAACACAAATGGTTGGACTATGTCTGGCGTGGCATGACATCACCGCCTTTGTACAGCACACACGGTCGAACGACGTCGGTCGTGGCATGCCATCATCGCCTTTGGGCAATACACACAATCGAACGACGTCTGGCGGGGCATGCCATAATAGCCCATGGACGGCAAACACGGTCGAACGACGTCAGGCGTGACATGCCATCATAGCCTTTGGAAAAAGTACACGGTCGAACGACGTCGGGCGTAGCATGCCATCTTGCCTTTGGGAAGCACACACGGTCGAATGACGTCGGGCGTGGTATGAAATCACCGCCTTTGGGCAGCACACACGGTCAAACGACGTCGGGCATGACATGCCATCACCACTTTTAGACAGCACAGACGGTCGAATGAAGTCGGGCGTGGCATGCCATCATAGCCCTTGAACGACAAACAAGGTTGAATGACGTTAGGCGCGGCATGCCATCATCGCCTTTGGACTAGCTGACACAGTCGGACGGCGTCGGGCGTGACATGCCATCATCGCCCTTTGACGGGAAACATGGTCGAACGACGTAGAGCGTGGCGTGCCATCACGCCTAAGGACAGCACACAAGGAAGGACGACGTCGGGCATGGCATGCTATTATCTCCTTTAGGCAGCACAGAAGGTCAGATGACGTCTGGCATAGCATACCATCACCGCCCTTGGACAGCACACATGGTCGGATGATGTCGGGCGTGGCATGCCATCACTGCCCTTGGACAGCACACACATTCGAATGAAGTCGGGCGTGGCGTGCCATCATAGCCCTTGAACTGCAAACAAGGTTGAACGACGTCAGGTGTGGCATGCCATCATCGCCCTTGGACGGGAAACACGGTCGAACAATGTAGAGCGTGACATGCCATCAACGCCTTGGGACAGCACACATGGAAGAACGACATCGGGCGAGGAATTATATCATTGCCTTTGGGAAGTACAAACAATCGGACAACGTCGGGCGTGGCATGCCATCACCGCCCTTGGACATCACACATAGTCAGATGACGTCGGGCGTTGCATGCCATCCCTGCCCTTCGACAACACACACGGTAGGACGACGTCGGGCGTGGCATGACCTCACTGCCCTTGGGCAGCACACACAGTCGGACTACGTTGGGCGTGGCATGACATCACCTCCTTTGGACAGCGCACACGGTCGAACGACGTCGAGTGCGACATTCCATCACCTCCTTTGGAAAGCACACACGGTCGAACGACGTCGGGCGTGGCATGCCATCATCACCATTGAGCAGCACAAATGGTCGAACGATGTCGGGCATGACATGCCATCTTGTCTTTGGGAAGCACACACGGTCGAACGACGTCGGGCGTGTCATGACATCACCGCCCTTGGACGGCACGGACGGTCAAACGACATCGGGCGTGGCATGACATCACCACCCTTGGACAGCATAGACAATCGGCAACGTAGGGCGTGGTATGACATCACCGCCATAGGACAGCACACGGTCGGACGACGTCGGTCATGGCATAACATCACCGCCCTTTGGCAACACACATGGTTGGACTACGTCAGGCGTGGCATGACATCACCGCCTTTGTACAGCACACACGGTCGAACGACATCGGGCGTGGCATGCCATCATCGCCTCTGGGAAGCACACACGATCAAACGACGTCTGGCGGGGCATGCCAAAATAGCCCATGGACGGCAAACACAGTCGACCGACGTCAGGCGTGACATGCCATCACCACCTTTGGACAACACAAACGGTCGAACGACGTCGGTAGGGGAATGACATCTTGCCTTTGGGAAGCACACACGGTCTAAAGACGTCGGGTGTGGTAAGACATCACCGCCTTTGGGCAGCACACATGGTCAAACGACGTCGGGCGTGACATGCGATCACCGCTTTTAGACAGCACACACGGTCGAACGAAGTCGGGCGTGGCATGCAATCATAGCCCTTGAACAACAAACAAGGTTGAATGACGTCAGGCGTGGCATGCCATCATCGCCTTTGGACTAGCTGACACAGTCGGACGGCGTCGGGCGTGACATGCCATCATCGCCCTTGGACGGGAAACACGGTCGAACGACGTAGAGCGTGGCATGCCATGTACGCCTAAGGACAGCACACAAGGAAGGACAACGTCGGGCGTGGCATGCTATTATCTCCTTTGGGCAGCACAGACGGTCGGACAACGTCTGTAGTAGCATACCATCACCGCCCTTGGATAGCACACATGGTCTGATGACGTCAGGCGTGGCATGCCATCACTGTCCTTTGACAGCACACACGGTAGGACGACGTCGGGCGTGGTATGAGATCATCGCTCTTGGACTGCACGCATGGACGGACTACGTCGGGCTTTGCATGACATCACCACCTTTGGACAACACACACGGTAGAACGACGTGTAGCATGGCATGACATCATCGCCCTTGAATTGCACGCATGGTCAGACGACATCAAGCGTGGCATGACATCACCGCCTTTGGATAGCACACACAGTCGAGAACGTCAGCATCGCCGCTATTGGACAGCACGCATGGTCGGACGACATCGGGCATGGCATGACATCACCGCCCTTGGGCAGCACACACGGTCGGACTACGTCGAGCATGGGATGACATCACCGCTTTTGGACAGCACATACGATCGGACGACGTCGGGCGTGGCATGCCATCACCGCTCTTAGACTGCACGCATGGTCGGGCATGGCATGACATCACCGCCATAGGATAGCACATGATCGGATGACGTCGGGCATGGCATGACATCACTGCCCTTGGGCAGCACACACGGTCGGACTACGTCAGGCGTGGCATGCCATCACCACCTTTGTACAGCACACCCGATCGAACGACGTCGGGTGTGGCATGCCATCTTTCCTTTGGGAAGCACACACGGTCGAACGACGTCGGGCGTGGCATGACATCACCGCCCTTGGACGGCACGCATGGTCAAACGACATTGGTCGTGGCATGACATCACCACCCTTGGACAGCACAGACAATCGGCAACGTAGGGCGTGCCATGACATCACCGCCATAGGACAGCACACGGTCAGACGACGTCGGGCATGGCATAACATCACCGCCCTTGGGAAACACACACGGCTGGACTACGTCAGGCGTGGCATGACATCACAGCCTTTGTACAGCACACACGGTCGAACTTCATCGGGCGTGGCATGCCATCATCGTCTTTGGGCAACACACACGATCAAACGACGTCTAGCGGGGCATGCCATAATAGCCCATGGTCGGCAAACACGGTTGAACGACGTCAGGCGTGACATGCCATCACCGCCTTTGGACAACACACACGGTCGAACGACATCGGGCGTGGCATGCCATCTTGCCTTTGGGAAGCACACACGGTCGAATGACGTCAGGCATGGTATGAAATCACCGCCTTTTGGCAGCACACACGGTCAAACGATGTCGGGCGTGACATGCCATCACCGCCTTTAGACAGCACACACGGTCGAACAAAGTCGGGTGTGGCATGCCATCATAGCCCTTGAACGACAAACAAGGTTGAATGACGTCAGGCGTGGCATGCCATCATCGCCTTTGGACTAGCTGACAAAGTCGAACAGTGTCGGGCGTGACATGTCATCATTGCCCTTGGACGGAAAACACGGTCGAACGACGTAGAGCGTGGCATGCCATTAATTCCTAAGGAAAGCACACAAGGAAGGTCGACGTCGGGCGTGGCATGCTATTATCTCCTTTGGGCAGCAAATACGGTCGGACGACGTCTGGCGTAGCATACCATCATCGCCCTTGGACAGCACACATGGTCGGATGACGTCGGGCGTGGCATGCCATCACTGCCCTTGGACAGCACACATGGTAGGACACCGTCGGGCATGGTATGTGATCACCGCTCTTGGATTGCACGCATGGACGGATTACGTCGGGCGTGGCATGACATCACCACTTTTGGACAGCACACACGATAGAACGACGCGTGGTATTGCATAACATCATCGCCCTTGAACTGCACGCACGGTCAGGCGACATCAAGCGTAGCATGACATCACCGCCTTTGGACAACACACAGTCGGCAACGGCGGCATCGCCGCTATTGGACAGCATGCATGGTCGGACGACATCGGGCATGGCATAACATCACCGCCCTTGGGCAACACACACGGTCAGACTACGTCGAGTATGGCATGACATCACCGCCTTTGGACAGCACACACAGTCGAACGATGTCAGGAGTGGCATGCCATCATTGCCTTTGGGAAGCACACACGGTCGAATGACATCGGCATGGCATGCCATCAACGCCTAAGGACAGCACACAAGGAAGGACGACGTCGGGCGTGGCATGCCATAACCGCCCTTGGACAGCACACACGGTAGGACGACGTCGGGCGTGGTATGATATCACCACTCTTGGACTACACGCATGGTCAGACTACAGCGGGCGTGGCATGACTTCACTACCTTTGGACAGCACACACGGTAGAACTACGCGTGGCATGGCATGACATCATCGCCCTTGAACTTCACGCATGGTCAGACGAACAACGTAGAGCGTGGCATGCCATCACCGCCTTGTGACATCACACACGGTCAGACGATGTCGGGCGTGGTATGCTATCATCGCCTTTGGGCAGCACAAACAGTCGGACGACATCGGGTGTAGCATGCCATCACTGCCGTTGGATAGCTCACAAGGTCGGATGACGTCTGGCGTGGCATGCCATCGCCGCCCTTGGACTGCACCCATGGAAGGACGACGTGGGGCATGACATGAGATTACCGCTCTTGGACTGCACGCATGGTCGGGCATGGAATGACATCACCGCCATCAAACAGCACACGATCGGACGACGTCGGGCATGGCATGACATCACCGCCCTTAGGCAGCACACACGGTCGGACTACGTTTGGCGTGGCATGCCATCACCGCCTTTGGACAGCACACATGGTCGAACAAAGTCGGGCGTGGCATGCCATCTTGCCTTTGGGAAGCACACACGGTCGAAAGACGTCGGGCGTGGTATGACATCACCGCCTTTGGGCATCATACACGGCCAAACATCGTCGGGCGTGACATGCTATCATCGCCTTTAGACAGCACACACGGTCGAATAAAGTCAGGCGTGGCATGCCATCATAGCCCTTGAACGACAAACAATGTTGAATGACGTTAGGCGTGGCATTCCATCATTGCCTTTGGACTAGCTGAAACAGTCGGATGGCGTTGGGCGTGGCATGCCATCATCGCCCTTGGACGGGAAACACGGTCGAACGATGTAAAGTGTGGCATGCCATCAACGCCTAAGGATAGCACACAAACAAGGACGACGTCGGGCGTGGCATGCTATCATCTCCTTTGTGCAGCACAGATGATCAAACGACGTCGGGCGTGGCATGCCATCACCTCCCTTGGACAGTACACATAGTCGGATGACGTCGGGCGTGGCATGCCATCATCTTCTTTGGGAAGCACAAACGGTCGAACGACGCCGACGTGGCATGCAAACATCACCTTTGGGCAACACACACGGTCGAACGACGTTGAGCGTGGCATGACATCACCTCCTTTGGACAGCGCACACGGTCGAACAACGTCGGGCACGACATGCCATCACCGCCTTTGGAAAGCACACACGGTTGATCGACGTCGGGTGTGGTATGCGATCATCACCTTTTGGCAGCATAAACAGCCGGACTGGCAAACAAGGTTGAACGATGTCGGGCGTGGCATACAGTATCGCCTTTGGACTAGCTGACACAGTTGGCCGGTGTAAGGCGTGGCATGCCATCATCGCCCCTGGACGGGAAACACGGTCGAATGACGTAGAGCGTGGCATGCCATCACCGCCTTGGGACAGCACACACGAGCAGACGACGTCGGGTGTGGCATGCTATCATCGCCTTTGGGAAACACAAACAGTCGGACGACAACGGGTGTGTCATACAATCACCGCCATTGGATAGCACACAAGGTCGGATGACCTCTGGCGTGGCATGCCATTGCCGCCCTTGGACTTCACCCACGGTAGGACGACGTGGGGCATGGCATGAGATCACCGCTTTAGGACTGCACCGTGGTCGGTCATGGCATGACATCACCGCCATAGGACAGAACACGATCGGGCGGCGTCGGGCTTGGCATGACATCACCACCCTTGGGCAGCACACACGGTCGGACTACGTGAGGCATGGCATGACATCACCGCCTTTGTACAGCACACACGGTCGAACGACGTCAGGCGTGGCATGCCATCATCGCCTTTGGGCAGTACAGACGATCAAACGACGTCGGGCGGGGCATGCAATAATAGCCCTTGGACGGCAAACACGGTTGAACGACGTCAGGCGTGACATGACATCACCGTCTTTGGACAGCACACACGGTAGAACGATGTCGGACGTGGCATACCATCTTGCCTTTGAGAAGCACACACGGTCTAAATACGTCGGGCGTGGTATGACATCACCGACTTTGGGCATCACACACGGTCAAACGTCGTCGGGCATGACATGCCATCATCGCCTTTGGACTAGCTGACATAGGCGGACGGCATCGGGCGTGGCATGCCATCATCGCCCTTGGACGGGAAACACGGTCGAACGATGTAGATCGTGGCATGCCATCAACGCCTAAGGACAGCATACAAGGAAGGACAACTTTGGGCGGCATACTATCATCTCCTTTGGGCAGCACAGACAATCAGACGACGTCGGGCGTGGCATGCCATCACCGCCCTTTGACAGCACACATGGTCGGATGACGTCGAGCGTGGCATGCCATAACCGCCATATGGACAGCACACACGGTAGGACGACGTCGGGCTTGGTATGACATCACAGCTCTTGAACTGCATGCACGGTCAGATGTCGTTGGGCGTGGCATGATATCATATCCCTTTGAGGGCAAACACGGTTGAACGACGTCAGTCGTGACATGCCATCACCGCCTTTGGGTAGCACACACGATCGAATGACGTCGGGCGTGGCATGCCATCATATCCTTTGGACGGCAAACACGGTCGAACAACGTCAGGTGTGACATGCCATCACCGCCTTTGGACAGCACACACGGTCGAACGTCGTCGGACGTGGTATGCAATCATCGCCTTTGGGCAGCACACACGATCAAACGACGTTGGGCGTGGCATGACATCACCGCCTTTGGACAGCACACACGATCGAACTACGTCGGGCTCGACATGCCAACACCGCCTTTGGATAGCCCACACGGTCGAACAACATCGAGCGTGGCATTCCATTATCGCTTTTGGGCAGCACACACGGTCGAACAACGTCTGGCATGGCATGACATTATTACCTTTAGGCAGCACAAACGGTCGAACGACGTCGGGCGTGGCATTACATCACCGCCCTAGGACTATAAGCACGATCGGACGACGTTGAGCCTGGCATGACATCACTGCCCTAGGACAGCACACACGGTCGAACAACGTTGAGCCTGGCATGACATCACCGCCCTTGTACGGCACGCATGGTCGAACGACGTTGGGAGTGGAATGACATCACCACCCTCGGACGTCACACACGTTCGAATGTCGTTAGGCGTGGCATACCATTATCACCTCCCTTGGACAGCACACACGGTCGAATGACGTCGGGCGTGGCATGACATCACAGCCATAGGAATACGTGCACAATCGGACGACGTCAAGCGTGGCATGACATCACCGCCCTTGGACAGCACACACGGTCGAAACGACGTCGGGCATGGCATGCCATAATCGCCTTTGGGCAGCATACACAGTCGAACGACGTTGGGCGTGGCATGCCATCTTGGACCTTGGACAACATACACGGTTGAACGACATCAGGCGTGGCATGCCATCATCGCTTTTAAACCAGCTGACACAGTCAGACGGCGTCGGGCGTGGCATGCCATCATCGCCCAAGGACGACACAATTGAATGACGTCGAGGGTTGCATGCCATAACCGCCTATTGAAAGCACACACAGTCGGACGACGACGGGCGTGGCATGCCATCATCTCATTTGGGAAGCACAGACCGTCAGACGGCGTCATGCGTGGCATGCCAACATCGCCGTTGGGCAGCACAAACGATCGACCGTCGTCGGGCGTGGCATGCCATCATAGCCCTTAGACAGCACACACGGTCGGCAACGTCGGGCAAGGCATTAAATCACCGCCCTTGGACAGTACACACGGTCAAACGACGTCCAGCATGGCATGACATCACCACCCTTGGACTACATGCACGATCGGATGACATCGGGCGTGGCATGACATCACCACCTTTGGACACCACACACGGTAGAACGACGCGTGGCATGGCATGAAATCATTGCCCTTGAACTGCACGCACGGTCAGACGACATCAAGCATGGCATGAAATCACCGCCTTTGGATAGCAATCACAGTCGGCAACGTCAACATCACCGCCATTGGACAGCACGCATGGTCGGATGACATCGGGCATGGCATGACATCACCATCCTTGGGCAGAACACACGGTCGGACTACGTCGAGCATGGCATGACATCACCACCTTTGGACGGCACACACGATCGGACGACATCAGGCGTGGCATGCCTTCACCGCTCTTGGAATGCACGCATGGTCGGGCATGGCATGACATCACCGCCATAGGACAGCACACGATCGGACGACGTCGGGCATGGCATGACATCACCGCCCTTGGGCAGCACACACGATCAGACTACGTCAGGCATGGCATGACATCACTGCCTTTGTACCGCACACCCGGTTGAACGACGTCGGGCGTGGCATGCCATTATCGCCTTTGGGCAGCACACACGATCGAACAACATCGGGCGGGGCATGCCATAATAGCCCATGGACGGCAAACAGGGTCAAACGACATCTGGCGTGACATGCCATCACCGCCTTTGGACAGCACACACGGTCGAACAATGTCGGGCGTGGTATGCCATCTTGCCTTTGGGAACCACACACGGTCGAAAGACGTCGAGCGTGGTATGACATCACCGCCTTTGGGCATCACACACGGTCAAAAGTCGTCGGGCGTGACATGCCATCATCGCCTTTAGACAGCACACACGGTCGGACGACGTCGGGCATGGCATGACATCACCGCCCTTGGGCAGCACACACGGTCGGACTACGTCAGGCATGGCATGACATCACTGCATTTGTACAACACACTCGGTCGAACAACATCAAGCGTGGCATGCCATTATCGCCTTAGGGCAGCACACACGATCAAACGAAGTTGGGCGGGGCATGCCAGAATAGCCCATGGACGGCAAAAATGGTCGAACAACGTCTTGCGTGACATGCCATCTTGCCTTTGGGAAGCACACACAGTCGAAAGACGTCGGGCGTGGTATGACTTCACCGCCTTTGGGCATCACACACAGTCAAACGTCGTCGGCCGTGACATGCCATCATCGCCTTTAGACAGCACACACGGTCGAACGAAGTCAGGCGTGGCATGCCATCATAGCCCTTGAACGGCAAACAAGGTTGAATGACGTCAGGCGTGGAATGCCATCATCGCCGTTGGACTAGTTGACACAGTCGGACGGCATCGGGCATGGCATGCCATCATCGCCCTTGGACGGGAAACACGGTCGAAGAACGTAGAGCGTGGCATTCCATAAACGCCTAAGGACAACACACAAAGAAGGACGACGTCAGGCGTGGCATGCTATCATCTCCATTGGGTAGCAGATACGGTCAGACTACGTCGGGCGTGGCATGAAATCACCTCCCTTAGACAGCACACATGGTCGGATGACGTCGGGCATGGCATGCCATCATCTTCTTTGGGAAGCACAAATGGTCGAACGACGCCGACGTGGCATGCCAACATCACCTTTGGGAATCACATACGATCGAACAACGTCGGGCGTGGCATGCCAGCATTGCCTTTGGGAAGCACACACGGTCGAAAGACGTTGAGCGTGGCATAACATCACCTCCTTTGGAAAACACACACAGTCGAACAACGTCGGGCGCGACATGCCATCACCGCCTTTGGAAAGCACACATGGTCGAACGACGTCAGGCGTGGCATGCGATCATCACCTTTGGGCAGCACAAACAGTCGAACCTGCAATCAAGGTTGAACGACGTCGAGCGTGGCATACATTATCGCCTTTGGACTAGCTGACACAGTTGGCCGGCGTAAGGTGTGGCACGCCATAATCGCCCATGGACGGGAAACACGGTTGAATGACGTAGAGCGTGGCATGCCATCACCGCCTTGGGATAGCACACACGGTCAGACGACGTCGGGTGTGGCATGCTATCATCGTCTTTGGGCAGCACAAACAGTCGGACGACATCGGGTGTGGCATGCCATCACCGCCCTTGGATAGCACACAAGGTCGGATGACGTCTGGCGTGGCATCCCATCGCCGCCCTTGGACTGCACCCACGGTAGGACGATGTGGGGCATGGAATGAGATCATCGCTCTAGGACTGCACCGTGGTCGGTCATGGCATGACATCACCGCCATAGGACAGAACACGATATGACAACGTCGGGCATGGCATGATATCACCGCCCTTGGGCAGCACATACGGTCGAACGACGTCAGGCGTGGCATGCCATCATTGCCTTTCGGCAGCACAGACGATCGAACGACGTCGGGCGGGGCATGCCATAATAGCCCTTCGACGGGAAACATGGTTAAACGACGTCAGGCGTGACATGCCATCACCGTCTTTGGACAGTACACACGGTCGAACAACGTCGAGCGTGGCATGCCATCTTGCCTTTGGGATGCACACACGGTCGAAATATGTCGGGCGTGGTATGACATCACCGCCTTTGGGCATCACACACGGTCAAACATCGTCGGGCATGACATGCCATCATCGCCTTTGGACTATCTGACACAGTCGGACGGCGTCGGGCGTGGCATGCTATCATCGCCCTTGGACGGGAAACACGATCGAACGATGTAGATCGTGGCATCCCATCAACGCCTAAGGACAACACACAAGGAAGGACGACATCGGGCGTGGCATGCTATCATCTCCTTTGGGCAGCACAGACGGTCTGACGACGTCAGGCGTGGGATGCCATCACCGCCCTTGGACAGCACACATGGTCGGATGACGTCGAGCGTGGCATGCCATAACCGCCCTTGGACAGCACACACGGTAGGACGACATCGGGCGTGGTATGAGATCACCGCTCTTAAACTGCACGCATGGTTAGACTACGACGGGCGTGGCATGACATCACAACCTTTGGACAGCACACACAGTAAAACGACGCGTGGCATGGCATGACATCATCGCCTTTGAGCTGCACGCACGGTCAGACGACATCGGGCGTGGCATGATATCATATCCCTTGGAGGGCAAACACGGTCGAATGACGTCAGGCGTGACATGCCATCACCGCCTTTGGGCAGCACACACGATCGAATGACGTTAGGCGTGGCATGCCATCATATCCCTTGGACGGCAAACACGGTCGAACGACGTCAGGCGTGACATGCTATCATCGCCTTTGGGCAGCACACACGGTCGAACGACGTTGGGCGTGGCATGACATCACCGCCTTTGGACAGCACACACGGTCGAACGACGTCGGGCGTGACATGCCAACACCGCCTTTGGACAGCCCACACGGTCGAGCGACGTCGAGCATGGCATTCCATTAGCGCCTTTGGGCAGCACACACGGTCGAACGACGTCTAGCATGGCATGCCATTATTGCCTTTAGGCAGCACAAACGGTCCAACGACGTCGGGCGTTGCATGACATCACCGCCCTAGGACTGTACGCACGATCGGACGACATCAGGCATGGCATGACATCACTGCCCTAGGACAGCACACACGGCCGAACAACGTCGAGCCTGGCATGACATCACCGCCCTTTGACGGCATGCACGGTCGAACAACGTCGGGAGTGGAATGACATCACCACCCTTGGACGTCACACACGGTCGAACGTCGTTGGGTGTGGCATGCCATCATCGCCTTTGGGCAGCTCAGACGATCGAATGACGTCTGGCGTGGCATGACATCACCACCTTTGGGCAGCGCACTCGGTCAAACGACATCGGGCGTGACATGCCATCACCGCCTTTGGACAGCACACATGGTCGAATGACGTCGGGCGTGGCATGCCATCATCACCTTTGGGCAGCACACATGGTCGAACTACGTCGGGCGTGGCATGCCATCATCGCCTTTGGGAAGCACAAACGGTCTAACAACATCGGGCGTGGACTGCCAACATCACCTTTGGGCAGCACACACAGTCGAACGACGTCGGGCGTGGCATGCCATAATAGCCCTTGGACAGCACACACGGTCGAACGACGTTAGGCGTGACATGCCATCACCGCCTTTGGACAGCACACACGATCGAACGACGCTGGGCATGGCATGCCATCATCACCTTTGGGCAGCACAAATGGTCGGACAGCGTCGGGCGTGGCATGCCATTGTCGCCCTTGGACGGCAAACACGGTCGAACAAAGTCTGTCGTCGCATGCCATCATAGCCCTTGAACGGCAACCAAGGTTGAATAACGTCGGGCGTGGCATGCAATCATTGCCTTTGGACTAGCTGACACCATTGGACTGCGCCGGGCGTGGCATGCCATCAATGCCCTTGGACGGGAAACACGGTAGAACGAAGTATAGTGTGGAATGCCATCAACTCCTTGGGACAACACAAATGAAAGGACGACGTCGCGCGTGGCATGCCATCACCGCCCTTGGACAGCACACATGGTCGGATGACGTCGGGCGTGGGATGCCATCACTGCCCTTGGACAGCACACACGGTAGGACGACGTCGGGCGTGGCATGAGATCTCTGTTCTTGCACTGCACTTATGGTAAGACTATGTCGGGCGTGGCATGACATCACCACCTTTGGACAGCACACTAGGTCGAATGACGCGTGGAATGGCATGACATCGCCGCCCTTGAACTGCACGCACGGTCAGACGACATCGGGCGTGGCATGACATCACCACCTTTGGACAGCATTCACGGTCGGTAACTTCGGGCGTGGCATGACATCTCCGCTCTTGGACAGCACGCATGGTCGGACGACATCGGACATGGCATGACATCACCGCCCTTGGGCAGCACACACGGTCGGACTACGTCGGGCGTGGCATGACTTCACCTCCTTTGAACAGCACACACGGTCGAACAACGTCGTGCGTGGCATACCATCATCGCCTTTTGGCAGCACACACAGTCGAATGACGTCGAGCGTGGCATACCATCATAGCCCATAGATGGCAAACACAGTCGAACGACGTCGGGCGTGGAATGCCATCATTGCCTTTGGGCAGCACACCCGGTCGAACGACGTCGGGCGTGGCATGCCGTCATGGCCCTTGGACACCACACACGGTCGAACAAAGTCAGGCGTGGCAGGCCATAATATCCCTTGAACGGCAAACAAGGTTGAACGACGTGAGGCGTGGCATGCCATCATCGCCTTTTGACTAGCTGACACACTCAGACGGCGTCGGGTGTGGCATGCCATCATTGCCCTTGGACGGGAAACATGGTCGAACGACGTAGAGCGTGGCATACCATCAACGCCTTGGGATAGCACACACGGAACAACGACATCGGGCGTGGCATGACATCATCACCTTTGGGCAGCACACACGATTGAACTACGTCGGGCGTGGCAAGCCATCATCGCCTTTAGGCAGCACAAACGGTCGAACGACGTCGGGCGTGGAATTCCATCATCACCTTTGGGCAGCACACACGGTCGAACGACGTCGGGCGTGGCATGCCATAATCGCCTTAAGGCGGCACACAAAGTCGAAAGACGTCGGGCGTGGCATGACATCACCACCTTTGGACAGCACACACGGTCGAACGACGTCGGGCGTGACATGAAATCACCACCATAGAACAGCACACGATCGGGCGACATCGGGCATGGCATGAGATCACCGCCCTTGGGCAGCACACACGGTCAGACTACGTCGGGCGTGGCATGACCTCACTGCCCTTGGGCAGCACACACAGTCGGACTACGTCGGGCGTGGCATGACATCACCTCCTTTGGACAGCGCACACGGTCGAACGACGTCGAGCGTGACATTCCATCACCTCCTTTGGAAAGCACACACGGTCGAACGACGTCGGGCGTGGCATGCCATCATCACCTTTGAGCAGCACAAATGGTCGAACGACGTCGGGCATGGCATGCCATCTTGTCTTTGGGAAGCACACACGATCGAACGACATCGGGCGTGTCATGACATCACCGCCCTTGGACAGCACGCGCGGTCAAACGACATCGGGCGTGGCATGATATCACCACCCTTGGACAGCACAGACAATCGGCAACGTAGGGCGTGGTATGACATCACCGCCATGGGACAGCACAAGGTCGGACGACGTCGGGCATGGCATAACATCACCGCCCTTGGGAAACACACATGGTTGGACTACGTCAGGCGTGGCATGACATCACCGCCTTTGTACAGCACACACGGTCGAACGACGTCGGGCGTGGCATGCCATCATCGCCTCTGGGAAGCACACACGATCAAACGACGTCTGGCGGGGCATGCCATAATAGCCCATGGACGGCAAACACGGTCGAACGACGTCAGGTGTGACATGCCATCACCACCTTTGGACAACACAAACGGTCGAACGACGTCGGTAGTGGAATGCCATCTTACCTTTGGGAAGCACACACGGTCGAAAGACGTCGGATGTGGTATGACATCACCGCCTTTGGGCAGCACACACGGTCAAACAACGTCGGGCGTGACATGCCATCACCGCTTTTAGACAGCACACACGGTCGAACGAAGTCGGGCGTGGCATGCAATCATAGCCCTTGAACAACAAAAGAGGTTGAATGACGTCATGCGTGGCATGCCATCATCGCCTTTGGACTAGCTGACATAGTCGGACGGCATCGGGCGTGACATGCCATCATCGCCCTTGGACGGGAAACACGGTCGAACGACATAGAGCGTGGCATGCCATGTACGCCTAAGGACAGCACACAAGGAAGGACAACGTCGGGCGTGGCATGCTATTATCTCCTTTGGGCAGCACAGACGGTCGGACGACGTCTAGAGTAGCATACCATCACCGCCCTTGGACAGCACACATCGTCTGATGACGTCAGGCGTGGCATGCCATCACTGTCCTTGGACAGCACACACGGTAGGACGACGTCGGGCGTGGTATGAGATCATCGCTCTTGGACTGCACGCATGGACGGACTACGTCGGGCTTGGCATGACATCACCACCTTTGGACAACACACACGGTAGAACGACGCGTAGCATGGCATGACATCATCGCCCTTGAACTGCACGCATGGTCAGACGACATCAAGCGTGGCATGACATCACCGCCTTTGGACAGCACACACAGTCGGGAACGTCGGCATCGCCGCTATTGGACAGGACGCATGGTCGGACGACATCGGGCATGGCATGACATCACCGCCCTTGGGCAGCACACACGGTTGGACTACGTCGAGCATGGCATGACATCACCACCTTTGGACAGCACACACGATCGGACGACGTCGGGCGTGGCATGCCATCACCGCTCTTAGACTGCACGCATGGTCGGGCATGGCATGACATCACCGCCATAGGACAGCACATGATCGGATGACGTCGGGCATGGCATGACATCACTGCCCTTGGGCAGCACACACGGTCGGACTACGTCAGGCGTGGCATGCCATCACCACCTTTGTACAGCACACCCGGTCGAACGACGTCGGGCGTGGCATGCCATCTTGCCTTTGGGAAGCACACACGGTCGAACGACGTCGGGCGTGGCATGACATCACCGCCCTTGGATGGCACGCACGGTCAAACGACATTGGGCGTGGCATGACATCACCACCCTTGGACAGCACAGACAATCGGCAACGTAGGGCGTGCCATGACATCACCGCCATAGGACAGCACACGGTCATACGACGTCGGGCCTGGCATAACATCACCGCCCTTGGGAAACACACACGGCTAGACTACGTCAGGCGTGGTATGACATCACCGCCTTTGTACAGCACACACGGTCGAACTTCATCGGGCGTGGCATGCCATCATCGTCTTTGGGCAACACACACGATCGAACGACGTCTAGCGGGGCATGCCATAATAGCCCATGGTCGGCAAACACGGTCGAACGACGTCAGGCGTGACATGCCATCACCGCATTTGGACAACACACACTGTCGAACGACGTCGGGCGTGGCATGCCATCTTGCCTTTGGGAAGCACACACGGTCGAAAGACGTCAGGCATGGTATGAAATAACCGCCTTTGGGCAGCACACACGGTCAAACGACGTCGGGCGTGACATGCCATCACCGCCTTTAGACAGCACACACGGTCGAAACGAAGTCGGGCGTGGCATGCCATCATAGCCCTTGAACGACAAACAAGGTTGAATGACGTCAGGCGTGGCATGCCATCATCGCCTTTGGACTAGCTGACATAGTCGGACGGTGTTGGGCGTGACATGCCATCATCGCCCTTGGACGGGAAACACGGTCGAACGACGTAGAGCGTGGCATGCCATCAATGCCTAAGGAAATCACACAAGGAAGGACGACGTCGGGCGTGGCATGCTATTATCTCCTTTGGGCAGCACAGACGGTCGGACGACGTCTGGCATAGCATACCATCATCACCCTTGGACAGCACACATGGTCGGATGACGTCGGGCGTGGCATGCCATCACTGCCCTTGGACAGCACACACGGTAGGACGACGTCGGACATGGTATGTGATCACCGCTCTTGGACTGCACGCATGGACGGACTACGTCGGGCGTGGCATGACATCACCACCTTTGGAAAGCACACACGGTAGAACGACGCGTGGTATGGCATAACATCATCGCCCTTGAACTGCACGCACGGTCAGACGACATCAAGCGTAGCATGACATCACCGCCTTTGGACAGCACACAGTCGGCAACGGCGGCATCGCCGCTATTGGACAGCACGCATGGTCGGAGGACATCGGCCATGGCATGACATCACCGCCCTTGGGCAGCACCACACGGTCAGACTACGTCGAGTATGGCATGACATCACCGCCTTTGGACAGCACACACGGTCGAACGATGTCAGGAGTGGCATGCCATCATCACCTTTGGGCAGCACACACGGTCGAATGACATCGGCATGGCATGCCATCAACGCCTAAGGACAGCACACAAGGAAGGACGACGTCGGGCGTGGCATGCCATAACCGCCCTTGGACAGCACACACGGTAGGACGACGTCGGGCGTGGTATGATATCACCGCTCTTGGACTACATGCATGGTAAGACTACAGCGGGCGTGGCATGACTTCACTACCTTTGGACTGCACACACGGTAGAACTACGCGTGGCATGGCATGACATCATCGCCCTTGAACTTCAGGCATGGTCAGACGACATCGGGCGTGGCATGATATCATATCCCTTGGAGGGCAAACACGGTCGAACGACGTCAGGCGTGACATGCCATCACCGCCTTTGGGCACCAAAAACGATCGAATGACGTCGGGCGTGGCATGCCATAATATCCCTTGGACGGCAAACACGGTCGAACAACGTCAGGCGTGACATGCCATCACCGCCTTTGGACAGCACACACTGTCGAACGTCGTCGGGCGTGGCATACTATCATCGCCTTATGGCAGCATACATGGTCAAATGACGTTGGGCGTGGCATGACATCACCGCCTTTGGACAGCACACACGGTCGAACGATGTCGGGCGTGAAATGCCAACACTGCCTTTGGACAGCCCACACGGTCAAGCGACGTCGAGCGTGGCATTCCATTATCACCTTTGGGCAGCACACACGGTCGAACGACGTCTGTCGTGGCATGCCATTATAGCTTTAAGGCAGCACAAACGGTCGAACGATGTCAGGCGTGGCATGACATCACCGCCCTAGGACTGTACACATGGTCGAGCGACGTCGAGCCTGGCATGACATCACCGCCCTTGGACGGCACGCACGGTCGAACGACGTCGGGAGTGGCATGACATCACAACCCTTGGACTTCACACACGGTCGAACGTCGTTGGGCGTGGCATGATATCATATCCCTTGGAGGGCAAACACGGTCGAACGACGTCAGGCGTGACATGCCATCACCGCCTTTGGGCACCACACACGATCGAATGACGTCGGGCGTGGCATGCCATAATATCCCTTGGACGGCAAACACGGTCGAACAACGTCAGGCGTGACATGCCATCACCGCCTTTGGAAAGCACACACTGTCGAACGTCGTCGGGCGTGGCATACTATCATCGCCTTATGGCAGCATACATGATCAAACGACGTTGGGCGTGGCATGACATCACCGCCTTTGGACAGCACACACGGTTGAACGACGTCGGGCGTGAAATGCTAACACCGCCTTTGGACAGCCCACACGGTCGAACGACGTCGAGCGTGGCATTCCATTATCGCCTTTGGGCAGCACACACGGTCGAACGATGTCTGTTGTGGCATGCCATTATAGCTTTAAGGCAGCACAAACGGTCGAACGATGTCAGGCGTGGCATGACATCACCGCCCTAGGACTTTACACACGGTCGAGCGACGTCGAGCCTGGCATGACATCACCGCCCTTGGACGGCACGCACGGTCGAACGACGTCGCGAGTGGCATGACATCACAACCGTTGGACGTCACATACGGTCGAACGTCATTGGGCGTGGCATGCCATCATCGCCTTTGGGCAGCACACACGATCGAATGACGTCGGGCGTGGCATGACATCACCGCCTTTGGGCAGCACACACAGTCAAACGAAGTTGGGCATGACATGTCATCACCGCCTTTGGACAGCACAAATGGTCGAATGACGTCGGACGTGGCATGCCATCATCACCTTTGGGCAGCACACACGGTCGAACTACGTCGGGCGTGGCATGCCTTCATCGCCTTTGGGAAGCACAAACGGTCGAACCACGTCGGGCGTGGCATGCCAACATCACGTTTGGGTAGCACACACGGTCGAACGACGTCGGGCGTGGCATGCCAGCATCGCCTTTCGGCAACACACACGGTCGAAAGACGTCATGCGTGGCATGACATCACCTCCTTTGGACAGCGCACACGGTCGAACAACGTCGGGCGCGACATGCCATCACCGCCTTTGGAAAGCACACACGGTCGAACGAAGTCGGGCGTGGCATGCCATCATCACCTTTGGGCAACACACACGGTTGAACTACGTCGGGCGTGTCATGCCATCATCGCCTATGGGCAGCACAAATGGTCGAACGACATCGGGCGCGAGATGCCATCACCGCCTTTGGAAAGCACACACGGTCGAATGACGTCGGGCGTGGCATGCCATCATCACCTTTGGGCAGCACACACAGTTGAACTACGTCAGGCGTGGCATGCCATCATCGCCTTTGGGCAGCACAAACGGTTGAATGACGTCGGGTGTGGCATGCCATCATCACCTTTGGGCAGAACACACGGTTGAACTACGTCGGGCGTGGCATGCCATAATCGCCTTAACGCAGCACAAACGGTCGAACGATGTCGGGCGTGACATGCAATCACCGCCATAGGACAGCATACGATCGGACGACGTCGGGAATGGCATGACATCCCCGCCCTTGGGTAGCACACACGGTCAGACTATGTCAGGCGGGGCATGACATCACCTTTGTACAACACACACGGTCGAATGACGTCGTGCGTGGCATGCCATCATCGCCTTTGGGCAGCACACACTGTCGAATGACGTCGGGCGTGGCATACCATCATAGCCCATAGATGGCAAACACAGTCGAACGACATCGGGCGTGGAATGCCATCATCGCCTTTGGGCAGCACACCAAGTCGAACGACGTCGGGCGTGGCATGCTGTCAAGGCCCTTGGACACTACACACGGTCGAACGAAGTCGGGCGTGGCATGCCATCATTTCCCTTGAACGGCAAACAAGGTTGAACGACGTGAGGCGTGGCATGCCATCATCGCCTTTGGACTAGCTGACACACTTAGACGGCGTCGGGTGTGGCATGCCATCAATACCCTTGGACGGGAAACATGATCGAACGATGTAGAGCGTGGCATGCCGTCAACACCTTGGGACAGCACACACGGAAGAACGACGTCAGAAGTAACATGACATTATCACCTTTGGGCAGCACACACGGTTGAACTACGTCGGGCGTGGCATGCCATCATCACCTTTGGGCAGCACAAACAGTCGAAAGATGTCGGGCGTGGCATGACATCACCACCTTTGTACAGCACCCACGGTCGAACGACGTCACGCGTGGCATTCCATCATCGCCTTTGGGCAGCACACACGGTCGAATGACTTCAGCATGGCATGCCATCATAGCCCATGGACGGCAAACACGGTCGAACGGCGTCGGGCGTAAAATGCCATCATCGCCTTTGGGCAGCACACACGATCAAACGACGTCGGGCGTGGCATGCCGTCATGGCCCATAGACACCACACACATTCGAACGAAGTTGGGCGTGGCGTGCCATCATAGCCCTTGAACGGCAAACAAGGTTGTACGACGTCCGGCGTGGCATGCCATCATCGCCTTTGGACTAGCGGACACAGTCGGACGGCATCAGGTGTGGCATGCCATCATCGCCCTTGGACGGGAAACACGGTCGAACGACGTAGAGCGTGACATGCCATACATGCCTTGGGACAACACACACGGAAGAACGACATCGGGCGTGGCATTCTATCATCACCTTTGGGCAGCACAAACGATCGGACGACGTCGGGCGTGGCATGCCATCGCCGCCCTAGGACATCACACATGGTCAGATGACGTCGGGCATGGCATGCCATCACCGCCCTTCGACAACACACACGGTAGGACGACGTCGGGCGTGGCATGACCTCACCGCCCTTGGGCAGCACACACAGTCGGACTACGTTGGGCGTGGCATGACATCACCACCTTTGGATAGCACACACGGTCTAACGACGTTGGGCGTGGCATGCCATCATCGCTATTGGGCAGCACACACGATCGAATGACGTCGGGCGTGGCATGGCATCATATCCCTTGGACGACAAACACGGTCGAACGACATCAGGCGTGGCATGCCATCACTGCCTTTGGACAGCACACACGGTCGAACGTCGTCGGGTGTGGCATGCCATCATCGCCTTTGGGCAGCTAACACGGTCGAACGACGTTGGGCGTTGCATGACATCACCGCCTTTGGACAGAACACACTGTCGAACGACGTCGAGCGTGACATGCCAACACCGCCTTTGGACAGCACACACGGTCGATCGACGTCGAGCGTGGCATTCCATTATCGCCTTTGGGCAGCACACACGGTCGAACGACCTCTGGCGTGGCATGCAATTATTGCCTTTGGGCAGCACAAACGGTCGAACGACGTCAGGCGTGGCATGGCATCACCGTCCTAGGACTACATACACGGTCAAAAAACGTCGGGCGTGACATGCCATCACTGCCTTTGGACAACATACACGGTCAAATGACGACGAGCGTGGCATGCCATTATCCCCTTTGGGCAGCACACACGGTCGAACTACGTCGGCGTTGCATGCCATTATCTCCTTTGGGAAGCACAAACGGTAGAACGACGTCGGGCGTGGCATGCCAACATCACCTTTGGGCAGCACACCGTCGAACGACATCGGGCGTGGCATGCCAGCATTGCCTTTGGGCAGCACACACGGTCGAAAGATGTTGAGCGTGGCATGACATCACCTCCTTTGGACAACGCATACGGTCGAACAACGTAGAGCGTGGCATGCCATCACCGCCTTGGGACATCACACACGGTCAGACAATGTCGGGCGTGGTATGCTATCATCGCCTTTGGGCAGCACAAACAGTCGGACGACATCGGGTGTAGCATGCCATCACTGCCGGTGGATAGCACACAAGGTCGGATGACGTCTGGCGTGGCATGCCATCGCCGCCCTTGGACTGCACCCATGGTAGGACGACGTGGGGCATGACATGAGATTACCGCTCTTTGACTGCACGCATGGTCGGGCATGGCATGACATCACCGCCATCAAACAGCACACGATCGGACGACATCGGGCATGGCATGACATCACCGCCCTTGGGCAGCACACACGGTCGGACTACCTTTGGCGTGGCATGCCATCACCGCCTTTGGACAGCACACATGGTCGAACAAAGTCGGGCGTGGCATGCCATCTTGCCTTTGGGAAGGACACACGGTCGAAAGACGTCGGGCGTGGTATGACATCACCGCCTTTGGGCATCATACACGGCCAAACGTCGTCGGGCGTGACATGCTATCATCGCCTTTAGACAGCACACACGGTCGAATGAAGTCAGGCGTGGCATGCCATCATAGCCCTTGAACGACAAACAATGTTGAATGACGTTAGGCGTGGCATGCCATCATTGCCTTTGGACTAGTTGAAACAGTCGGACGGCGTTGGGCGTGGCATATGCCATCATCGCCCTTGGATGGGAAACACGGTCGAACGACGTAGAGTGTGGCATGCCATCAACGCCTAAGGATAGCACACAAACAAGGACGACGTCGAGCGTGGCATGCTATCATCTCATTTGGGCAGCACAGACGGTCAAACGACGTCGGGCGTGGCATGCCATCACCTCCCTTGGACAGTACACATAGTCGGATGACGTCGGGCGTGGCATGCCATCATCTTCTTTGGGAAGCACAAACGGTCGAACGATGCCGATGTGGCATGCAAACATCACCTTTGGGCAACACACACGGTCGAACGACGTTGAGCGTGGCATGACATCACCTCTTTTGGACAGCGCACACGGTCGAACAACGTCGGGCACGACATGCCATCACCGCCTTTGGAAAGCACACACGGTTGATCGACGTCGGGTGTGGTATGCGATCATCACCTTTGGGCAGCACAAACAGCCGGACCAGCAAACAAGGTTGAACGATGTCGGGCGTGGCATACAGTATCGCCTTTGGACTAGCTGACACAGTTGGCCGGTGTAAGGCGTGGCATGCCATCATCGCCCCTGGATGGGAAACACGGTCGAACGACGTAGAGCGTGGCATGCCATCACCGCCTTGGGACAGCACACACGGTCAGACGACGTCGGGCGTGGAATGCTATCATCGCCTTTGGGCAACACAAACAGTCGGACGACATCGGGTGTGGCATACAATCACCGCCCTTGGATAGCACACAAGGTTGGATGACGTCTTGCGTGGCATGCCATCGCCGCCCTTGGACTTCACCCACAGTAGGACGACGTGGGGCATGGCATGAGATCACCGCTCTAGGACTGCACCGTGGTCGGTCATGGCATGACATCACCGCCATAGGACAGAACACGATCGGGCGGCGTCGGGCATGGCATGACATCACCACCCTTGGGCAGCACACACGGTCGGACTACGTGAGGCATGGCATGACATCACCGCCTTTGTACAATACACACGGTCGAACGACGTCAGGCGTGGCATGCCATCATCGCCTTTGGGCAGTACAGACGATCAAACGACGTCGGGCGGGGCATGCAATAATAGCCCTTGGACGGCAAACACGGTTGAACGACGTCAGGCGTGACATGACATCACCGTCTTTGGACAGCACACACGGTCGAACGATGTCGGACGTGGCATACCATCTTGCCTTTGAGAAGCACACACGGTCGAAATACGTCGGGCGTGGTATGACATCACCGACTTTGGGCATCACACACAGTCAAACGTCGTCGGGCATGACATGCCATCATCGCGTTTGGACTAGCTGACATAGTCGGACGGCATCGGGCGTGGCATGCCATCATCGCCCTTGGACGGGAAACACGATCGAATGACATCGAGCGTGGCATGCCATAACCGCCCTTGGACAGCACACATGGTCGGATGACATCGAGCGTGGCATGCCATAACCGCCATATGGACAGCACACACGTTAGGACGACGTCGGGCTTGGTATGACATCACAACTCTTGAACTGCACGCACGGTCAGATGTCGTTGGGCGTGGCATGATATCATATCCCTTTGAGGGCAAACACGGTCGAACGACGTCAGTCGTGACATGCCATCACCGCCTTTGGGCAGCACACACGATCGAATGACGTCGGGTGTGGCATGCCATCATATCCTTTGGACGGCAAACACGGTCGAACAACGTCAGGTGTGACATGCCATCACCGCCTTTGGAAAGCACACACGGTCGAACGTCGTCGGGCGTGGTATGCAATCATCGCCTTTGGGCAGCACACACGGTCAAACGACGTTGGGCGTGGCATGATATCACCGCCTTTGGACAGCACACACGATCGAACTACGTCGGGCTTGACATGCCAACACCGCCTTTGGATAGCCCACACGGTCGAACAACATCGAGCGTGGCATTTCATTATCGCTTTTGGGCAGCACACACGGTCGAACAACATCTGGCATGGCATGACATTATTACCTTTAGGCAGCACAAACGGTCGAACGACGTCGGGCGTGGCATTACATCACCGCCCTAGGACTATACGCACGATCGGACGACGTTGAGCCTGGCATGACATCAATGCCCTAGGACAGCACACACGGTCGAACGACGTTGAGCCTGGCATGACATCACCGCCCTTGTACGGCACGCATGGTCGAACGACGTTGGGAGTGGAATGACATCACCACCCTCGGACGTCACACACGGTCGAACGTCGTTAGGCGTGGCATACCATCATCACCTCCCTTGGACAGCACACACGGTCGAACGACGTCGGGCGTGGCATGACATCACAGCCATAGGAATACACGCACAATCGGACGACGTCAAGCGTGGCATGACATCACCGCCCTTGGACAGCACACACGGTCGAAACGACGTCGGGCATGGCATGCCATCATCGCCTTTGGGAACTATACACAGTCGAACGACGTTGGGCGTGGCATGCCATCTTGGACCTTGGACAACATACACGGTTGAACGACATCAGGCGTGGCATGCCATCATCGCTTTTAAACCAGCCGACACAGTCAGACGGCGTCGGGCGTGGCATGCCATCATCGCCCAAGGACGACACAGTCGAATGACGTCGAGGGTTGCATGCCATAACTTCCTTTGGAAAGCACACACAGTCGGACGACGACGGGCGTGGCATGCCATCATCTCATTTGGGCAACACAGACCGTCAGACGACGTCAGGCGTGGCATGCCAACATCGCTGTTTGGCAGCACAAACGATCGACCGTCGTCGGGCGTGGCATGCCATCATAGCCCTTGGACAGCACACACGGTCGGCAACGTCGGGCAAGGCATTAAATCACCGCCCTTGGACAGTACACACGGTCAAACGACGTCCAGCATGGCATGACATCACCACCCTTGGACTACACGCACGATCGGACGACATCGGGCGTGGCATGACATCACCACCTTTGGACACCACACACGGTAGAACGACGCGTGGCATGGCATGACATCATTGCCCTTGAACTGCACGCACGGTCAGACGATATCAAGCATGGCATGAAATCACCGCCTTTGGATAGCAATCACAGTCGGCAACGTCGGCATCACCGCTATTGGACAGCACGCATGGTCGGACGACATCGGGCATGGCATGACATCACCATCCTTGGGCAGAACACACGGTCGGACTACGTCGAGCATGGCATGACATCACCGCCTTTGGACGGCACACACGATCGGACGACATCGGGCGTGGCATGCCTTCAGCGCTCTTGGAATGCACGCATGGTCGGGCATGGCATGACATCACCGCCATAGGACAGCACACGATCGGACGACGTCGGGCATGGCATGACATCACCGCCCTTGGGCAGCACACACGGTCAGACTACGTCAGGCATGGCATGACATCACTGCCTTTGTACCGCACACCCGGTTGAACGACGTCGGGCGTGGCATGCCATTATCGCCTTTGGGTAGCACACACGATCGAACAACATCGGGTGGGGCATGCCATAATAGCCCATGGACGGCAAACAGGGTCGAACGACATCTGGCGTGACATGCCATCACCGCCTTTGGACAGCACACACGGTCGAACGATGTCGGGCGTGGCATGCCATCTTGCCTTTGGGAACCACACACGGTCGAAAGACGTCGGGCGTGGTATGACATCACCGCCTTTGGGCATCACACACGGTCTAACGTCGTCGGGCGTGACATGCCATCATCGCCTTTAGACAGCACACACGGTCGGACGACGTCGGGCATGGCATGACATCACCGCCCTTGGGCAGCACACACGGTCGGACTACGTCAGGCATGGCATGACATCACTGCATTTGTACAACACACTCGGTCGAACAACATCGAGCTTGGCATGCCATTATCGCCTTAGGGCAGCACACACGATCAAACGAAGTCGGGCGGGGCATGCCAGAATAGCCCATGGACGGCAAACACGGTCGAACAACATCTTGCGTTACATGCCATCTTGCCTTTGAGAAGCACACACAGTCGAAAGACGTCGGGCGTGGTATGACTTCACCGCCTTTGGGCATCACACACAGTCAAACATCGTCGGGCGTGACATGCCATCATCGCCTTTAGACAGCACACACGGTCGAACGAAGTCAGGCGTGGCATGCCATCATAGCCCTTGAACGGCAAACAAGGTTGAATGACGTCAGGCGTGGAATGCCATCATCGCCTTTGGACTAGTTGACACAGTCGGACGGCATCGGGCATGGCATGCCATCATCGCCCTTGGACGGGAAACACGGCCGAACAACGTAAAGCGTGGCATGCCATCAACGCCTAAGGACAGCACACAAAGAAGGACGACGTCAGGCGTGGCATGCTATCATCTCCATTGGGTAGCAGATACGGTCAGACTACGTCGGGCGTGGCATGAAATCACCTCCCTTAGACAGCACACATGGTCGGATGACGTCGGGCGTGGCATGCCATCATCTTCTTTGGGAAGCACAAATGGTCGAACGACGCCGACGTGGCATGCCAACATCACCTTTGGGCAGCACACACGGTCGAACAACGTCGGGCGTGGCATGCCAGCATTGCCTTTGGGAAGCACACACGGTCGAAAGACGTTGAGCGTGGCATAACATCACCTCCTTTGGAAAGCACACACAGTCGAACAACGTCGGGCGCGACATGCCATCACCGCCTTTGGAAAGCACAAACGGTCGAACGACGTTGGGCGTGGCATGCGATCATCACCTTTGGGCAGCACAAACAGTCGGACCTGCAATCAAGGTTGAACGACGTCGAGCGTGGCATACATTATCGCCTTTGGACTAGCTGACACAGTTGGCCGGCGTAAGGTGTGGCATGCCATCATCGCCCATGGACGGGAAACACGGTTGAATGACGTAGAGCGTGGCATGCCGTCACCGCCTTGGGATAGCACACACGGTCAGACGACGTCGGGTGTGGCATGCTATCATCGCCTTTGGGCAGCACAAACAGTCGGACGACATCGGGTGTGGCATGCCATCACCGCCCTTGGATAGCACACAAGGTCGGATGACGTCTGGCGTGGCATGCCATCGCGGCCCTTGGACTGCACCCACGATAGGACGATGTGGGGCATGGAATGAGATCATCGCTCTAGGACTGCACCGTGGTCGGGCGTGGCATGCCGTCATGGCCCATAGACACCACACACATTCGAACGAAGTCGGGCGTGGCGTGCCATCATAGCCCTTGAACGGCAAACAAGGTTGTACGACGTCCGGCGTGGCATGCCATCATCGCCTTTGGACTAGTGGACACAGTCGGACGGCATCAGGTGTGGCATGCCATCATCGCCCTTGGACGGGAAACACGGTCGAACAACGTAAAGCGTGACATGCCATCAATGCCTTGGGACAACACACACGGAAGAACGACATCGGGCGTGGCATTCTATCATCACCTTTGGGCAGCACAAACGGTCGGACGACGTCGGGCGTGGCATGCCATCGCCGCCCTAGGACATCACACATGGTCAGATGACGTCGGGCATGGCATGCCATCACCGCCCTTCGACAACACACACGGTAGGACGACGTCGGGCGTGGCATGACCTCACCGCCCTTGGGCAGCACACACAGTCGGACTACGTCGGGCGTGGCATGACATCACCACCTTTGGATAGCACACACGGTCTAACGACGTCGGGCGTGGCATGCCATCATCGCCATTGGGCAGCACACACGATCGAATGACGTCGGGCGTGGCATGGCATCATATCCCTTGGACGACAAACACGGTCGAACGACGTCAGGCGTGACATGCCATCACTGCCTTTGGACAGCACACACGGTCGAACGTCGTCGGGTGTGGCATGCCATCATCGCCTTTGGGCAGCTAACACGGTCGAACGACGTTGGGCGTTGCATGAGATCACCGCCTTTGGACAGAACACACTGTCGAACGACGTCGAGCGTGACATGCCAACACCGCCTTTGGACAGCACACACGGTCGATCAACGTCGAGCGTGGCATTCCATTATCACCTTTGGGCAGCACACACGGTCGAACGACCTCTGGCGTGGCATGCAATTATTGCCTTTGGGCAGCACAAACGGTCGAACGACGTCAGGCGTGGCATGACATCACCGTCCTAGGACTACATACACGGTCAAAAAACGTCTAGCGTGACATGCCATCACTGCCTTTGGACAACACACACGGTCAAATGACGACGAGCGTGGCATGCCATTATCCCCTTTGGGCAGCACACACGGTCGAACTACGTCGGCGTTGCATGCCATTATCTCCTTTGGGAAGCACAAATGGTAGAACGACGTCGTGCGTGGCATGCAAACATAACCTTTGGGCAGCACACCGTCGAACGACGTCAGGCGTGGCATGCCAGCATTGCCTTTGGGCAGCACACACGGTCGAAAGATGTTGAGCGTGGCATGACATCACCTCCTTTGGACAACGCATACGGTCGAACAACGTAGAGCGTGGCATGCCATCACCGCCTTGGGACATCACACACGGTCAGACGATGTCGGGCGTGGTATGCTATCATCGCCTTTGGGCAGCACAAACAGTCGGACGACATCGGGTGTAGCATGCCATCACTGCCGTTGGATAGCACACAAGGTCGGATGATGTCTGGCGTGGCATGTCATTGCCGCCCTTGGACTGCACCCATGGTAGGACGACGTGGGGCATGACATGAGATTACCGCTCTTGGACTGCACGCATGGTCGGGCATGGCATGACATCACCGCCATCAAACAGCACACGATCGGACGACATCGGGCATGGCATGACATCACCGCCCTTGGGCAGCACACACGGTCGGACTACGTTTGGCGTGGCATGCCATCACCGCCTTTGGACAGCACACATGGTCGAACAAAGTCGGGCGTGGCATGCCATCTTGCCTTTGGGAAGGACACACGGTCGAAAGACGTCGGGCGTGGTATGACATCACCGCCTTTGGGCATCATACACGGCCAAACGTCGTCGGACGTGACATGCTATCATCGCCTTTAGACAGCACACACGGTCGAATGAAGTCAGGCGTGGCATGCCATCATAGCCCTTGAACGACAAACAATGTTGAATGACGTTAGGCGTGGCATGCCATCATTGCCTTTGGACTAGTTCAAACAGTCGGACGGCGTTGGGCGTGGCATGCCATCATCGCCCTTGGATGGGAAACACGGTCGAACGACGTAGAGTGTGGCATGCCATCAACGCCTAAGGATAGCACACAAACAAGGACGACGTCGAGCGTGGCATGCTATCATCTCCTTTGGGCAGCACAGACGGTCAAACGACGTCGGGCGTGGCATGCCATCACCTCCCTTGGACAGTACACATAGTCGGATGACGTCGGGCGTGGCATGCCATCATCTTCTTTGGGAAGCACAAACGGTCGAACGATGCCGATGTGGCATGCAAACATCACCTTTGGGCAACACACACGGTCGAACGACGTTGAGCGTGGCATGACATCACCTCCTTTGGACAGCGCACACGGTCAAACAACGTCGGGCACGACATGCCATCACCGCCTTTGGAAAGCACACACGGTTGATCGACGTCGGGTGTGGTATGCGATCATCACCTTTGGGCAGCACAAACAGCCGGACCGGCAAACAAGGTTGAACGATGTCGGGCGTGGCATACAGTATCGCCTTTGGACTAGCTGACACAGTTGGTCGGTGTAAGGCGTGGCATGCCATCATCGCCCCTGGATGGGAAACACGGTCGAACGACGTAGAGCGTGGCATGCCATCACCGCCTTGGGACAGCACACACGGTCAGACGACGTCGGGCGTGGCATGCTATCATCGCCTTTGGGCAACACAAACAGTCGGACGACATCGGGTGTGGCATACAATCACCGCCCTTGGATAGCACACAAGGTCGGATGACGTCTGGCGTGGCATGCCATCGCCGCCCTTGGACTTCACACACGGTAGGACGACGTGGGGCATGGCATGAGATCACCGCTCTAGGACTGCACCGTGGTCGGTCATGGCATGACATCACCGCCATAGGACAGAACACGATCGGGCGGCGTCGGGCATGGCATTACATCACCACCCTTGGGCAGCACACACGGTCAGACTACGTGAGGCATGGCATGACATCACCGCCTTTGTAAAACACACACGGTCGAACGACGTCAGGCGTGGCATGCCATCATCGCCTTTGGGCAGTACAGACGATCAAACGACGTCGGGCGGGGCATGCAATAATAGCCCTTGGACGGCAAACACGGTTGAACGACGTCAGGCGTGACATGACATCACTGTCTTTGGACAGCACACACGGTCGAACGATGTCGGACGTGGCATACCATCTTGCCTTTGAGAAGCACACACAGTCGAAATACGTCGGGCGTGGTATGACATCACCGACTTTGGGCATCACACACAGTCAAACGTCGTCGGGCATGACATGCCATCATCGCCTTTGGACTAGCTGACATAGTCGGACGGCATCGGGCGTGGCATGCCATCATCGCCCTTGGACGGGAAACACGGTCGAACGATGTAGATCGTGGCATGCCATCAACGCCTAAGGACAGCATACAAGGAAGGACAACTTTAGGCGTGGCATACTATCATCTCCTTTGGGCAGCACAGACGGTCAGACTACGTCGGGCGTGGCATGCCATCACCGCCCTTGGACAGCACACATGGTCGGATGACGTCGAGCGTGGCATGCCATAACCGCCATATGGACAGCACACACGGTAGGACGACGTCGGGCTTGGTATGACATTACAGCTCTTGAACTGCACGCACGGTCAGATGTCGTTGGGCGTGGCATGATATCATATCCCTTTGAGGGCAAACACGGTCGAACGACGTCAGTCGTGACATGCCATCACCGCCTTTGGGCAGCACACACGATCGAATGACATCGGGCGTGGCATGCCATCATATCCTTTGGACGGCAAACACGGTCGAACAACGTCAGGTGTGACATGCCATCACCGCCTTTGGACAGCACACACGGTCGAACGTCGTCGGGCGTGGTATGCAATCATCGCCTTTGGGCAGCACACACGGTCAAACGACGTTGGGCGTGACATGATATCACCGCCTTTGGACAGCACACACGATCGAACTACGTCGGGCTTGACATGCCAACACCGCCTTTGGATAGCCCACACGGTCGAACAACATCGAGCGTGGCATTTCATTATCGCTTTTGGGCAGCACACACGGTCGAACAACATCTGGCATGGCATGACATTATTACCTTTAGGCAGCACAAACGGTCGAACGACGTCGGGCGTGGCATTACATCACCGCCCTAGGACTATACGCACGATCGGACGACGTTGAGCCTGGCATGACATCACTGCCCTAGGACAGCACACACGGTCGAACGACGTTGAGCCTGGCATGACATCACCGCCCTTGTACGGCACGCATGGTCGAACGACGTTGGGAGTGGAATGACATCACCACCCTCGGACGTCACACACGGTCGAACGTCGTTAGGCGTGGCATACCATCATCACCTCCCTTGGACAGCACACACAGTCGAACGACGTCGGGCGCGGCATGACATCACAGCCATAGGAATACACGCACAATCGGACGACGTCAAGCGTGGCATGACATCACCGCCCTTGGACAGCACACACAGTCGAAACGACGTCGGGCATGGCATGCCATCATCGCCTTTGGGCAGCATACACAGTCGAACGACGTTGGGCGTGGCATGCCATCTTGGACCTTGGACAACATACACGGTTGAACGACATCAGGCGTGGCATGCCATCATCGCTTTTAAACCAGCCGACACAGTCAGACGGTGTCGGGCGTGGCATGCCATCATCGCCCAAGGACGACACAGTCGAATGACGTCGAGGGTTGCATGCCATAACCGCCTTTGGAAAGCACACACAGTCGGACGACGACGGGCGTGGCATGCCATCATCTCATTTGGGCAGCACAGACCGTCAGACGGCGTCAGGCGTGGCATGCCAACATCGCCGTTGGGCAGCACAAACGATCGACCGTCGTCGGGTGTGGCATGCCATCATAGCCCTTGGACAGCACACACGGTCGGCAACGTCGAGCAAGGCATTAAATCACCGCCCTTGGACAGTACACACGGTCAAACGACGTCCAGCATGGCATGACATCACCACCCTTGGACTACACGCACGATCGGACGACATCGGGCGTGGCATGACATCACCACCTTTGGACACCACACACGGTAGAACGACGCGTGGCATGGCATGACATCATTGCCCTTGAACTGCACGCACGGTCAGACGACATCAAGCATGGCATGAAATCACCGCCTTTGGATAGCAATCACAGTCGGCAACGTCGGCATCACCGCTATTGGACAGCGCGCATGGTCGGACGACATCGGGCATGGCATGACATCACCATCCTTGGGCAGAACACACGGTCGAACTACGTCGAGCATGGCATGACATCACCGCCTTTGGACGGCGCACACGATCGGACGACATCGGGCGTGGCATGCCTTCAGCGCTCTTGGAATGCACGCATGGTCGGGCATGGCATGACATCACCGCCATAGGACAGCACACGATCGGACGACGTCGGTCATGGCATGACATCACCGCCCTTGGGCAGCACACATGGTCAGACTACGTCAGGCATGGCATGACATCACTGCCTTTGTACCGCACACCCGGTTGAACGACGTCGGGCGTGGCATGCCATTATCGCCTTTGGGCAGCACACACGATCGAACAACATCGGGCGGGGCATGCCATAATAGCCCATGGACGGCAAACAGGGTCGAACGACATCTGGCGTGACATGCCATCACCGCCTTTGGACAGCACACACGGTCGAACGATGTCGGGCGTGGCATGCCATCTTGCCTTTGGGAACCACACACGGTCGAAAGACGTCGGGCGTGGTATGCCATCACCGCCTTTGGGCATCACACACGGTCTAACGTCGTCGGGCGTGACATGCCATCATCGCCTTTAGACAGCACACACGGTCGGACGACGTCGGGCATGGCATGACATCACCGCCCTTGGGCAGCACACACGGTCGGACTACGTCAGGCATGGCATGATATCACTGCATTTGTACAACACACTCGGTCGAACAACATCGAGCTTGGCATGCCATTATCGCCTTAGGGCAGCACACACGATCAAACGAAGTCGGGCGGGGCATGCCAGAATAGCCCATGGACGGCAAACACGGTCGAACAACATCTTGCTTTACATGCCATCTTGCCTTTGGGAAGCACACACAGTCGAAAGACGTCGGGCGTGGTATGACTTCACCGCCTTTGGGCATCACACACAGTCAAACGTCGTCGGGCATAACATGCCATCATCGCCTTTAGACAGCACACACGGTCGAACGAAGTCAGGCGTGGCATGCCATCATAGCCCTTGAACGGCAAACAAGGTTGAATGACGTCAGGCGTGGAATGCCATCATCGCCTTTGGACTAGTTGACACAGTCGGACGGCATCGGGCATGGCATGCCATCATCGCCCTTGAACGGGAAACACGGCCGAACAACATAAAGCATGGCATGCCATCAACGCCTAAGGACACCACACAAAGAAGGACGACGTCAGGCGTGGCATGCTATCATCTCCATTGGGTAGCAGATACGGTCAGACTACGTCGGGCGTAGCATGAAATCACCTCCCTTAGACAGCACACATGGTCGGATGACGTCGGGCGTGGCATGCCATCATCTTCTTTGGGAAGCACAAATGGTCGAACGACGCCGACGTGGCATGCCAACATCACCTTTGGGCAGCACACACAGTCGAACAACGTCGGGCGTGGCATGCCAGCATTGCCTTTGGGAAGCACACACGGTCGAAAGACGTTGAGCGTGGCATAACATCACCTCCTTTGGAAAGCACACACAGTCGAACAACGTCGGGCGCGACATGCCATCACCGCCTTTGGAAAGCACACACGGTCGAACGACGTCGGGCGTGGCATGCGATCATCACCTTTGGGCAGCACAAACAGTCGGACCTGCAATCAAGGTTGAACGACGTCGAGCGTGGCATACATTATCGCCTTTGGACTAGCTGACATAGTTGGCCGGCGTAAGGTGTGGCATGCCATCATCGCCCATGGATGGGAAACACGGTTGAATGACGTAGAGCGCGGCATGCCATCACCGCCTTGGGATAGCACACACGGTCAGACGACGTCGGGTGTGGCATGCTATCATCGCCTTTGGGCAGCATAAACAGTCGGACGACATCGGGTGTGGCATGCCATCACCGCCCTTGGATAGCACACAAGGTCGGATGACGTCTGGCGTGGCATGCCATCGCCGCCCTTGGACTGCACCCACGATAGGACGATGTGGGGCATGGAATGAGATCATCGCTCTAGGACTGCACCGTGGTCGGTCATGGCATGACATCACCGCCATAGGACAAAACACGATATGACGACGTCGGGCATGGCATGATATCACCGCCCTTGGGCAGCACACACGGTCGGACTACGTCAGGCGTGGCATGACATCACTGCCTTTGTACAGCACACACGGTCGAACGACGTCAGGCATTGCATGCCATCATTGCCTTTGGGCAGCACAGACGATCGAATGACGTCGGGCGGGGCATGCCATAATAGCCCTTGGACGGGAAACATGGTTGAACAACGTCAGGCGTGACATGCCATCACCGTCTTTGGACAGCACATACAGTCGAACGACGTCGGGCGTGGCATGCCATCTTGCCTTTGGGAAGCACACACGGTCGAAATACGTCGGGCATGGTATGACATCACCGCCTTTGGGCATCACACACGGTCAAACATCGTCGGGCATGATATGCCATCATCGCCTTTGGACTAGCTGACACAGTCGGACGGCATCGGGCGTGGCATGATATCATCGCCCTTGGACGGGAAACACGATCGAACGATGTAGATCGTGGCATGCCATCAACGCCTAAGGACAACACACAAGGAAGGACGACATCGGGCGTGGCATGCTATCATCTCCTTTAGGCAGCACAGACGGTCTGACGACGTCAGGCGTGGCATGCCATCACCGCCCTTGGACAGCACACATGCTCGGATGACGTCGAGCGTGGCATGCCATAACCGCCCTTGGACAGCACACACGGTAGGACGACATCGGGCGTGGTATGAGATCACCGCTCATAAACTGCACGCATGGTTAGACTACGGCGGGTGTGGCATGACATCACCACCTTTGGACAACACACACAGTAAAACGACGCGTGGCATGGCATGACATCATCGCCCTTGAGCTGCACGCACGGTCAGACGACATCGGGCATGGCATGATATCATATCCCTTGGAGGGCAAACACGGTCGAATGACGTCAGGCGTGACATGCCATCACCGCCTTTGGGCAGCACACACACGGTCAGACTACGTCTAGTATGGCATGACATCACCGCCTTTGGACAACACACACGGTCGAACGATGTCAGGAGTGGCATGCCATCATCGCCTTTGGGCAGCACACACGGTCGAATGACATCGGCATGGCATGCCATCAACACCTAAGGACAGCACACAAGGAAGGACGACGTCGGGCGTGGCATGCCATAACCGCCCTTGGACAGCACACACGATAGGACGACGTCGGGCGTGGTATGATATCACCGCTCTTGGACTACACGCATGGTCAGACTACAGCGGGCGTGGCATGACTTCACTACCTTTGGATAGCACACACGGTAGAACTACGCGTGGCATGGCATGACATCATCGCCCTTGAACTTCAGGCATGGTCAGACGACATCGGGCGTGGCATGATATCATATCCCTTGGAGGGCAAACACGGTCGAACGACGTCAGGCGTGACATGCCATCACCGCCTTTGGGCACCACAAATGATCGAATGACGTCGGGCCTGGCATGCCATAATATCCCTTGGACGGCAAACATGGTCGAAGAACGTCAGGCGTGACATGCCATCACCGCCTTTGGACAGCACACACTGTCGAACGTCGTCGGGCGTGGCATACTATCATCGCCTTATGGCAGCATACATGGTCAAATGACGTTGGGCGTGGCATGACATCACCGCCTTTGGACAGCACACACGGTCGAACGATGTCGGGCGTGAAATGCCAACACTGCCTTTGGACAGCCCACACGGTCGAGCGACGTCGAGCGTGGCATTCCATTATCGCCTTTGGGCAGCACACACGGTAGAACGACGTCTGTCGTGGCATGCCATTATAGCTTTAAGGCAGCACAAACGGTCGAACGATGTCAGGCGTGGCATGACATCACTGCCCTAGGGCTGTACACACGGTCGAGCGACGTCGAGCCTGGCATGACATCACCGCCCTTGGACGGCACGCACGGTCGAACGACGTCGGGAGTGGCATGACATCACAACCCTTGGACGTCACACACGGTCGAACGTCGTTGGGCGTGGCATGATATCATTTCCCTTGGAGGGCAAACACGGTCGAACGACGTCAGGCGTGACATGCCATCACCGCCTTTTGGCACCACACACGATCGAATGACGTCGGGCGTGGCATGCCATAATATCCCTTGGACGGCAAACACGGTCGAACAACGTCAGGCGTGACATGCCATCACCGCCTTTGGACAGCACACACTGTCGAACATCGTCGGGCGTGGCATACTATCATCGCCTTATGGCAGCATACATGATCAAACGACGTTGGGCGTGGCATGACATCACCGCCTTTGGACAGCACACACGGTCGAACGACGTCGGGCGTGAAATGCCAACACCGCCTTTGGACAGCCCACACGGTCGAACGACGTCGAGCGTGTTATTCCATTATCGCCTTTGGGCAGCATACACGGTCGAACGACGTCTGTCGTGGCATGCCATTATAGCTTTAAGGCAGCACAAACGGTCGAACGATGTCAGGCGTGGCATGACATCACCGCCCTAGGACTTTACACACGGTCGAGCGACGTCGAGCCTGGCATGACATCACCGCCCTTGGACGGCACGCACGGTCGAACGACGTCGGGAGTGGCATGACATCACAACCGTTGGACGTCACATACGGTCGAACGTCGTTGGGCGTGGCATGCCATCATCGCCTTTGGGCAGCACACACGATCGAATGACGTCGGGCGTGGCATGACATCACCGCCATTGGGCAGCACACACAGTCAAACGAAGTTGGGCATGACATGTCATCACGGCCTTTGGACAGCACAAAAGGTCGAATGACGTCGGGCGTGGCATGCCATCATCACCTTTGGGCAGCACACACGGTCGAACTACGTCGGGCGTGGCATGCCTTCATCGCCTTTGGAAAGCACAAACGGTCGAACCACGTCAGGCGTGGCATGCCAACATCACGTTTGGGTAGCACACATGGTCGAACGACGTCGGGCGTGGCATGCCAGCATCGCCTTTGGGCAACACACACGGTCGAAAGACGTCAAGCGTGGCATGACATCACCTCCTTTGGACAGCGCACACGGTCGAACAACGTCGGGCGCGACATGCCATCACCGCCTTTGGAAAGCACACACGGTCGAACGAAGTCGGGCGTGGCATGCCATCATCACCTTTGGGCAACACACACGGTTGAACTACGTCGGGCGTGTCATGCCATCATCGCCTATGGGCAGCACAAATGGTCGAACGACATCGGGCGCGAGATGCCATCACCGCCTTTGGAAAGCACACACGGTCGAATGACGTCGGGCGTGGCCTGCCATCATCACCTTTGGGCAGCACACACAGTTGAACTACGTCAGGCGTGGCATGCCATCATCGCCTTTGGGCAGCACAAACGGTTAACTGACGTCGGGCGTGGCATGCCATCATCACCTTTGGGCAGAACACACGGTTGAACTACGTCGGGCGTGGCATGCCATAATCGCCTTAACGCAGCACAAATGGTCGAACGACATCGGGCGTGACATGCAATCACCGCCATAGGACAGCACACGATCGGACGACGTCGGGAATGGCATGACATCCGCGCCCTTGGGTAGCACACACGGTCAGACTATGTCAGGCGGGGCATGACATCACCTTTGTACAGCACACACGGTCGAATGACGTCGTGCGTGGCATGCCATCATCGCCTTTGGGCAGCACACACGGTCGAATGACGTCGGGCGTGGCATACCATCATAGCGCATAGATGGCAAACACGGTCAAACGACATCGGGCGTGGAATGCCATCATCGCCTTTGGGCAGCACACCCGGTCGAACGACGTCGGGCGTGGCATGCCGTCAAGGCCCTTGGACACTACACACGGTCGAACGAAGTCGGGCGTGGCATGCCATCATTTCCCTTGAACGGCAAACAAGGTTGAACGACGTGAGGCGTGGCATGCCATCATCGCCTTTGGACTAACTGACATTCTTAGATGGCGTCGGGTGTGGCATGCCATCAATACCCTTGGACGGGAAACATGATCGAACGATGTAGAGCGTGGCATGCCATCAACACCTTGAGACAGCACACACGGAAGAACGACGTCGGGCGTAACATGACATTATCACCTTTGGGCAGCACACACGGTTGAACTACGTCGGGCGTGGCATGCCATCATCGCCTTTGGGCAGCACACACAATCGAAAGATGTCGGGCGTGGCATGACATCACCACCTTTGTACAGCACCCACGGTCGAACGACGTCGTGCATGGCATGCCATCATCGCCTTTGGGCAGCACACACGGTTGAATGACTTCAGCATGGCACGCCATCATAGCCCATGGACGGCAAACACGGTCGAACGGCGTCGGGCATAAAATGCCATCATCGCCTTTGGGCAGCACACAAGATCAAACGACGTCGGGCGTGGCATGCCGTCATGGCCCATAGACACCACACACATTCGAACGAAGTCGGGCGTGGCGTGCCATCATAGCCCTTGAACGGCAAACAAGGTTGTACGACGTCAGGCGTGGCATGCCATCATCGCCTTTGGACTAGCGAACACAGTCGGACGACATCAGGTGAGGCATGCCATCATCGCCCTTGGACGGGAAACACGGTCGAACGACGTAGAGCGTGACATGCCATCAACGCCTTGGGACAACACACACGGAAGAACGACATCGGGCGTGGAATTCTATCATCGCCTTTGGGCAGCACAAACGGTCGGACGACATCAGGCGTGGCATGCCATCACCGCCCTAGGATATCACACCTGGTCAGATGACGTCGGGCATGGCATGCCATCACCGCCCTTCGACAACACACACGGTAGGACGACGTCGGGCGTGGCATGACCTCACCGCCCTTGGGCAGCACACACAGTCGAACTAAGTCGGGCGTGGCATGACATCACCCTCTTTGGATAGCACACACGGTCTAACGACGTCGGGCGTGGCATGCCATCATCGCCATTGGGCAGCACACACGATCGAATGACGTCGGGTGTGGCATGGAATCATATCCCTTGGACGACAAACACGGTCGAACGACGTCAGGCGTGAAATGTCATCACTGCCTTTGGACAGCACACACGGTCGAACGTCGTCGGGTGTGGCATGCCATCATCGCCTTTGGGCAGCTCACACGGTCGAACGACGTTGGGCGTTGCATGACATCACCGCCTTTGGACAGAAGACACGGTCGAACAACGTCGAACATGACATGCCAACACCGCCTTTGGACAGCACACACGGTCGATCGACGTCGAGCGTGGCATTCCATTATCGCCTTTGGGCAGCACACACGGTCGAACGACCTCTGGCGTGGCATGCCATTATTGCCTTTGGGTAGCACAAACGGTCGAATGACGTCAGGCGTGGCATGACATCACCGTCCTAGGACTACATACACGGTCAAAAAACGTCGGGCGTGACATGCCATCACTGCCTTTGGACAACACACACGGTCAAATGACGACGAGCGTGGCATGCCATCATCCCTTGTGGGAAGCACACACGGTCGAACTACGTCGGCGTTGCATGCCATTATCTCCTTTGGGAAGCACAAACGGTAGAACGACGTCGGGCGTGGCATGCCAACATCACCTTTGGGCAGCACACCGTCAAACGACGTCGGACGTGGCATGCCAGCATTGCCTTTGGGCAGCACACACGGTCGAAAGATGTTGAGCGTGGCATGACATCACCTCCTTTGGACAACGCATACGGTCGAACAACGTAGAGCGTGGCATGCCATCACCGCCTTGGGACATCACACACGGTCAGACGATGTCGGGCGTGGTATGCTATCATCGCCTTTGGGCAGCACAAACAGTCAGACGACATCGGGTGTAGCATGCTATCACTGCCGTTGGATAGCACACAAGGTCGGATGACGTCTGGCGTGGCATGCCATCGCCGCCCTTAGACTGCACCCATGGTAGGACGACGTGGGGCATGGCATGAGATCACCGCTCTTGGACTGCACGCATGGTCGGGCATGGCATGACATCACCGCCATCAAACAGCACACGATCGGACGACGTCGGGCATGGCATGACATCACCGCCCTTGGGCAGCACACACGGTCGGACTACGTTTGGCGTGGCATGCCATCATCGCCTTTGGACAGCACACATGGTCAAACAATGTCGGGCGTGGCATGCCATCTTGCCTTTGGGAAGCACACACGGTCGAAAGACGTCAGGCGTGGTATGACATCACCGCCTTTTGGCATCATACACGGCAAAACGTCGTCGGGCATGACATGGTATCATCGCCTTTAGACAGCACACACGGTCGAATGAAGTCAGGCGTGGCATGCCATCATAGCCCTTGAACGACAAACAATGTTGAATGACGTTAGGCGTGGCATGCCATCATTGCCTTTGGACTAGTTGAAACAGTCGGACGACGTCGGGCGTGGCATGCCATCATCGCCCTTTGACGGGAAACACGGTCGAACAACATAGAGTGTGGCATGCCATCAACGCCTAAGGATAGCACACAAACAAGGACGACGTCGGGCGTGGCATGCTATCATCTCCTTTGGGCAGCACAGACGGTCAAATGACGTCGGGCGTGGCATGCCATCATCTTCTTTGGGAAGCACAAACGGTCGAACGACGCCGACGTGGCATGCAAACATCACCTTTAGGCAACACACACGGTCGAACGACGTTGAGCGTGGCATGAGATCACCTCCTTTGGATAGCGCACACGGTCGAACAACGTCGGGCACGACATGCCATCACCGCCTTTGGAAAGCACACACGGTTGATCGACGTCGGGTGTGGTATGCGATCATCACCTTTGGGCAGCACAAACAGCCGGACCGGCAAACAAGGTTGAATGATGTCCGGCGTGGCATACAGTATCGCCTTTGGACTAGCTGACACAGTTGGCCGGTGTAAGGCGTGGCATGCCATCATCGCCCCTGGACGGGAAACACGGTCGAACGACGTAGAGCGTGGCATGCCATCACCGCCTTGGGACAGCACACACGGTCAGACGACGTCGGACGTGGCATGCTATCATCGCCTTTGGGCAACACAAACAGTCGGACGACATCGGGTGTGGCATACAATCACCGCCCTTGGATAGCACACAAGGTCGGATGACGTCTGGCGTGGCATGCCATCGCCGCCCTTGGACTTCACCCACGGTAGGACGACGTGGGGCATGGCATGAGATCACCGCTCTAGGACTGCACCGTGGTCGGTCATGGCATGACATCACCGCCATAGGACAGAACACGATCGGGCGGCGTCGGGCATGGCATGACATCACCACCCTTGGGCAGCACACACGGTCGGACTACGTGAGGCATGGCATGACATCACCGCCTTTGTACAGCACACACGGTCGAACGACGTCAGGCGTGGCATGCCATCATCGCCTTTGGGCAGCACAGACGATCAAACGACGTCGGGCTGTGCATGCAATAATAGCCCTTGGACGGCAAACACGGTTGAACGACGTCAGGCGTGACATGCCATCACCGTCTTTGGACAGCACACACGGTCGAACGATGTCGGGCGTGGCATACCATCTTGCCTTTGAGAAGCACACACGATCGAAATACGTCAGGCGTTGTATGACATCACCGACTTTGGGCATCACACACGGTCAAACGTCGTCGGGCATGACATGCCATCATCGCCTTTGGACTAGCTGACATAGTCGGACGACATCGGGCGTGGCATGCCATCATCGCCCTTGGACGGGAAACACGGTCGAACGATGTAGATCGTGGCATGCCATCAACGCCTAAGGACAACATACAAGGAAGGACAACTTTGGGCGTGACATACTATCATCACCTTTGGGCAGCACAGACGGTCAGACGACGTCGGGCATTGCATGCCATCACCGCCCTTGGACAGCACACATGGTCGGATGACGTCGAGCGTGGCATGCCATAACCGCCCTTGGACAACACACACGGTAGGACGACGTCGGGCTTGGTATGACATCACAGCTCTTGAACTGCACGCACGGTCAGATGTCGTTGGGCGTGGCATGATATCATATCCATTTGAGGGCAAACACGGTCGAACGACGTCAGGCGTGACATGCCATCACCGCCTTTGGGCAGCACACACGATCGAATGACGTCGGGCGTGGCATGCCATCATATCCTTTGGACGGCAAACACGGTCGAACAACGTCAGGTGTGACATGCCATCACCGCCTTTGGACAGCACACACGGTCGAACGTCGTCAAGCGTGGCATGCAATCATCGCCTTTGGGCAGCACACACGGTCAAACGACGTTGGGCGTGGCATGACATCACAACCTTTGGACAGCACACACGATCGAACTACGTCGGGCTTGACATGCCAATACCGCCTTTGGACAGCCCACACGGTCGAACAACATCGAGCGTGGCATTCCATTATCGCTTTTGGGCAGCACACACGGTCGAACAACGTCTGGCGTGGCATGACATTATTACCTTTAGGCAGCACAAACGGTCGAACGACGTCAGGCGTGGCATTACATCACCGCCCTAGGACTATACGCACGATCGGACGACATTGAGCCTGGCATGACATCACTGCCCTAGGACAGTACACACGGTCGAACGACGTTGAGCCTGGCATGACATCACCGCCCTTGTACGGCACGCATGGTCGAACGACGTTGGGAGTGGAATGACATCACCACCCTCGGACGTCACACACGGTCGAACGTCGTTAGGCGTGGCATGCCATCATTGCCTTTGGGCAGCACACACGATCGAATGACGTCGAGCGTGGCATGACATCACCGCCTTTGGGGAGCAAACACGGTCAAACGACATCAGGCGTGACATGCCATCACCGCCTTTGGACAGCACACAAGGTCGAATGACGTCGGGCGTGGCATGCCATCATCACTTTTGGGCAGCACACACGGTCAAACTACGTCGGGCGTGGCATGCCATCATCGCCTTTGGGAAGCACAAACGGTCGAACCACGTCGGGCGTGGCATGCCAACATCACCTTTGGGTAGCACACACGGTCGAACAACGTCGGGCGTGACATGCTAGTATCGCCTTTGGGCAACACACATAGTCGAAAGACGTCGAGCGTGGCATGGCATCACCTCCTTTGGACAGCGCACACGGTCGGACGACATCGGGCGCTACATGCCATCACTGCCTTTGGAAAGCACACACGGTCGAACGACGTCGGGCATGGCATGCCATCATCACCTTTGGGCAGCACAAACAGTCGAACGGCGTCGGGCGTGGCATGCCATCATCGCCCTTGTATAGCGAACACGATCGAACGATGTCGAGTGTGGCATGCATCATCGCCTTTGGGCAGCATACACGGTCGAACGACGTCGGGCGTGGCATGCCATCAAGGCCCTTGGATAGCACACACGGTCGAACGACGTCGGGCATGGCATGCCATCATATCCCTTGAATGGCAAACAAGGTTGAACGACGTCGGGCGCGGCATACATTATCGCCTTTGGACTAGCTGACACAATTGGACGGTGTAAGGTGTGGCATGACATCATCGCCCTTGGAAGGGAAACACGGTCGAACGACGTAGATCGTGGCATGCCATCACCGCCTTGGGACAACACACACGGTCAGATGACGTCGGGCGTGGCATGCCATCATCGCCTTTTGGCAGCACAAATGGTCATACGACGTCGACCGTGGCATGCCATCACCGCCCTTGGGCAGCACACACAGTCGAAAGACGTCGGGCGTGGCATGACATCACCGCCTTTGGACAGCACACACGGTCGAACGACGTCATGCGTGACATGCCATCACCGCCTTTGGACAACATACACGATCGAACGACGCTGGGCATGGCATGCCATCATCACCTTTGGGCAGCATAAACGGTCGGACGGCGTCGGGCGTGGCATGCCATTGTCGCCCTTGGACGGCAAACACGGTCGAACGATGTTAGGCGTGGAATGCCATCATCTCCTTTAGGCAGTACGCGCGGTCGAAATCGTCGGGCGTGGCATGTCATCATGGCCCTTGGACACCACACACGATCGAACGAAGTCGGTCGTCGCATGCCATCATAGCCCATTTACGGCAACCAAGGTTGAATGACGTCGGTCTTGGCATGCCATCATCGCCTTTGGACTAGCTGAAACATTGGACTGCGTCAAGCGTGGCATGCAATCATCGCCCTTGGACGGGAAACACGGTAGAACGACGTAGAGCGTGGAATGCCATCAACGCCTTGGGACAGCACAAACGAAAGGACGACGTCGGGCGTGGCATGCTATCACCGCCCTTAGACTGCACACATGGTCGGATGATGTCTTGCGTGGCATGCCATCACTGTCATTGGACAGTACACACGGTAGGACGACGTCGGGCGTGGCATGAGATCACCGCTCTTGGACTGCACGCATGGTCAGACTACGTCAGGCGTGGCATGACATTACCACCTTTGGACAGCACACACGGTCGAACGACGCGTGGCATGGCATGACATCACCACCCTTGAACTGCACGCACGGTCAGACGACATCGGGCGTGGCATGACATCACCGCCTTTGGACAGCACACACGGTCGACAACTTCGGGCGTGGCATGACATTTTCGCTCTTGCACAGCACGCATGGTCGGACTACGTCGGGCGCGGCATGACATCACCGCCCTTGGGAAGAACACACGGTCGGACTACGTCAGGCGTGGCATGACATCACCTCCTTTAGATTGCTCACACGGTCGAACGACGTCGGGCATGGAATGCCATCATCGCCTTTGGAGCACCCCCGGTCGAACGACGTCGGGCATGGCATGCCGTCATGGCCCTTGGACACCACACACGGTCGAACTAAGTCGGGCGTGGCGTGCCATCATATCCCTTGAATGGCAAACAAGGTTGAACGATGTGAGGCGTGGCATGCCATCATCACCTTTTGACTAGCTGACACACTTAGACGGCGTCGGGTGTGGCATGCCATCATTGCCCTTGGACGGGAAACATGGTCGAACGACGTAGAGCGTGGCATGCCATCAACGCCTTGGGACAGCACACATGGAAGAACGACGTCGAGCGTGGCATGACATCATTACCTTTGGGAAGCACACACGGTTGAACTACGTCGGGCGTGGCATGCCATCATCGCCTTTGGACAGCACTAACGGTCGAACGACGTCGGGCGTGGCATGCCATCATCACCTTTGGGCAGCACACACGGTCGAACGGCGTCGGGCGTGGCATGCCATAATCGCCTTAAGGCAGCACACACAGTCGAAAGACGTTGGGCGTGGCATGACATCACCGCCTTTGGACAGCACACACGGTCGAACGACGGCGGGCGTGACATGCAATCACCGCCATAGGACAGCACACGATCGGACGACATCGCGCATGGCATGACATCACTGCCCTTGGGCAGCACACACAGTCAGACTACGTCAGGAAAGGCATGACATCACCGCCTTTGTACGGCACACACGGTCGAACGACGTTGTGCGTGGCATGCCATCATTGCCTTTGTACGGCACACACGGTCGAATGACGTCGGGCGTGGCATACAATCATAGCCCGTAGATGGCAAACAAAGTCGAACGACGTCAGGCGTGGAATGCCATCATCGCCTTTGGGCAGCACACCTGGTCGAAGGACGTCGAGCGTGGCATGCCTTCATGGCCCATGGACACCACACACGGTCGAACGAAGTCAAGCGTGGCATGCCATCGTAGCCCTTGAACGGCAAACAAGGTTTAACTACGTGAGGCGAGGCATGCCATCATCGCCTTTGGACTAGCTGACACACTCAGACGGCGTCGGGTCTGGCATGCCATCATTGCCCTTGGATGGGAAACATGGTCGAATGACGTAGAGCGTGGCATGCCATCAACGCCTTGGGAAAGCACACACGGAAGAACGACGTCGGGCGTGGCATGACATCATCACCTTTGGGCAGCACACACGGTTGAACTACGTCGGGCGTGGCATGCCATCGTCGCCTTTAGGCAGCACAAGAGGTCGAACGACGTCGGGCGTGGCTTGCCATCATCACCTTTTGGCAGCACACATGGTCGACCGACGTCGGGTGTGGCATGCCATAATTGCATTAAGGCAGCACACACAGTCGAAAGACGTCGGGCGTGGCATGACATCACTTCCTTTGGACAGCACACACGGTCGAACGACGTCGGGCGTGGCATGCCATCATCGCCTTTGGGCAACACACACGATCGAACGACGTCTAGCGGGGCATGCCATATTAGCCCATGGACGGCAAACACGGTCGAACAATGTCAGGCGTGACATTCCATCACCGCCTTTGGACAACACACACGGTTCAACGACGTCGGGCGTGGCATGCCATCTTGCCTTTGGGAAGCACACACAGTCGAAAGACGTCGGGCGTGGTATGACATCACAGCCTTTGGGCAGCACACACGGTCAAACGACGTCGGGCGTGACATGCCATCACCGCCTTTAGACAGCACACACGGTCGAACGAAGTCGGGCGTGGCATCCCATCATAGCCCTTGAACGGCAAACAAGGTTGAATGAAGTCAGGCGTGGCATGCCATCATCGCCTTTGGACTAGCTGACACAGTCGGACGGCGTCGGGCGTGGCATGCCATCATCGCCCTTGGATGGGAAACACGGTCGAACGACGTAGAGCGTGGCATGCCATCAACGCCTAAGGACAGCACACAAGGAAGGACGATGTCGGGCATGGCATGCTATTATCTCCTTTGGGCAGCAAAGATGGTCGGACGACGTCTGGCGTAGCATACCATCACCGCCCTTGGATAGCACACATGGTCGGAAGACGTCGGGCGTGGCATGCCATCACTGCCCTTGGACAGCACACACGGTAGGACGACGCGGGCGTGGTATGAGATCATCGCTCTTGGACTACACGCATGGTCGGACTACGTCAGGTGTGGCATGACATCACAACCTTTGGACAGCACACACGGTAGAACAACGCGTGGCATGGCATGACATCATCGCCCTTGAACTGCACGCACGGTAAGACGACATCAACCGTGGCATGACATCACCGCCTTTGGACAGCACACACAGTCGGCAACGTCGGCATCACCGCTATTGGACAGCACGCATGGTCGGACGACATCGGGCATGGCATGACATCACCGCCCTTGGGTAGCACACACGGTCGGACTACGTCGAGCATGGCATGACATCACCACCTTTGGACAGCACACACGATCGGACGACGTCGGGCGTGGCATGCCATCACCGCTCTTAGACTGCACGCATGGTCGGGCATGGCATGACATCACCGCCATAGGACAGCACATGATCGGATGACGTCGGGCATGGCATGAAATCACTGCCCTTGGGCAGCACACACGGTCGGACTACGTCGGGCGTGGCATGACATCACCACCTTTGGACAGCACACACGGTCGAACGACGTGGGGCGTGACATGCAATTACCACCATAGAACAACACACGATCGGACGACATCGGGCATGGCATGAGATCACCGCCCTTGAGCAGCACACACGGTAAGACTACATCAGGTGTGGCATGACATCTCTGCCTTTGTACAGCACACACGGTCGAACGACGTCAGGCGTGGCATGCCATCATCGCCTTTGGACACCACACACGGTCAAACGACGTCGGGCGTGGCATGCCATCATCGCCTTTGGGAAGCACAAACAGATGAACGACGTCGGGCGTGGCATGCAAACATCACCTTTGGGCAACACACACGGTCAAACGACGTAGGGTGTGGCATACCAGCATCTCCTTTGGACAGCACATGGTCGAAAGACGTCGGGCGTGGCATCACATCACCTCCTTTGGACAGCGCACACGGTCGAACGACGTCGAGTGCGACATGCCATCACCGCCTTTGGAAAGCACACACGGTCGAACGACGTCGGGCGTGGCATGCCATAATCGCCTTTGGGCAATACACACGATCGAACGACGTCTGGCGGGGCATGCCATTATAGCCCATGGACGGCAAACACGGTCGAACGACGTCAGGCATGACATGCCATCACCGCCTTTGGAAAACGCACACAGTCGAACGACGTCGGGCGTGGCATGCCATCTTTCCTTTGGGAAGCACACACGGTCGAATGACGTCGGGCGTGGTATGACATCACCGCCTTTGGGCAGCACACACTATCAAACGACGTCGGGCATGACATGCCATCACCGCTTTTAGACAGCACAGACGGTCGAATGAAGTCGGGCGTGGCATGCCATCATAGCCCTTGAAGGACAAACAAGGTTGAATGACGTCAGGCGTGGCATGCCATCATCGCCTTTGGACTAGCTGACACAGTAGGACGGCGTCGGGCGTGACATGCCATCATCGCCCTTTGACGGGAAACATGGTCGAACGACGTAGAGCGTGGCGTGCCATCAACGTCTAAGGACAGCACACAAGGAAGGACAACGTCGGGCATGGCATGCTATTATCTCCTTTAAGCAGCACAGACGGTCGGACGACGTCTGGCATAGCATACCATCACCGCCCTTGGACCGCACACATGGTCGAATGATGTCAGGCGTGGCATGCCATCACTGCCCTTGGACAGCACACACATTCGAATGAAGTCGGGCGTGGCGTGCCATCATAGCCCTTGAACGGCAAACAAGGTTGAACGACGTCAGGCGTGGCATGCCATCATCGCCCTTGGACGGGAAACACGGTCGAACAATGTAGAGCGTGACATGCCATCAACGCCTTGGGACAGCACACATGGAAGAACGACATCGGGCATGGCATTCTATCATTTCCTTTGGGCAGCACAAACAATCGAACGACATCGGGCGTGGCATGCCATCACCGCCCTTGGACATCACACATGGTCAGATGACGTCGGGCGTGGCATGCCATCACCACCCTTCGACAACACACACGGTAGGACGACGTCGGGCGTGGCATGACCTCACTTCCCTTGGGCAGCACACACAGTCGGACTACGTCGGGCGTGGCATGACATCACCTCCTTTGGACAGCGCACACGGTCGAACGACGTCGAGCGCGACATTCCATCACCTCCTTTGCAAAGCACACACGGTCAAACGACGTCGGGCGTGGCATGCCATCATCACCTTTAAGCAGCACAAATGGTCGAACGGCGTCGGGCATGGCATGCCATCTTGTCTTTGGGAAGCACACACGATCGAACGACATCGGGCGTGTCATGACATCACCGCCCTTGGACGGCACGCACGGTCAAACGACATCGGGCGTGGCATGACATCACCACCCTTGGACAGCACAGACAATCGGCAACGTAGGGCGTGGTATGACATCACCGCCATAGGACAGCACACGGTCGGACGACGTCGGGCATGGCATAACATCACCGCCCTTGGGCAACACACATGGTTGGACTACGTCAGGCGTGGCATGACATCACCGCCTTTGTACAGCACACACGGTCGAACGACGTCGGGCGTGGCATGCCACATCGCCTCTGGGAAGCACACACGATCAAACGACGTCTGGCGGGGCATGCCATAATAGCCCATGGACGGCAAACACGGTCGAACGACGTCAGGTGTGACATGCCATCACCACCTTTGGACAACACAAACGGTCGAATGATGTCGGTAGTGGAATGCCATCTTACCTTTGGGAAGCACACACGGTCGAAAGACGTCGGATGTGGTATGACATCACCGCCTTTGGGCAGCACACATGGTCAAACGACGTCGGGCGTGACATGCCATCACCTCTTTTAAACAGCACACACGGTCGAACGAAGTCGGGCGTGGCATGCAATCATAGCCCTTGAACAACAAACAAGGTTGAATGACGTCATGCGTGGCATGCCATCATCGCCTTTGGACTAGCTGACACAGTCGGACGGCGTCGGGCGTGACATGCCATCATCGCCCTTGGACGGGAAACACGGTCGAACGACGTAGAGCGTGGCATGCCATGTACGCCTAAGGACTGCACACAAGGAAGGACAACGTCGGGCGTGGCATGCTATTATCTCCTTTGGGCAGCACAGACGGTCGGACGACGTCTGGAGTAGCATACCATCACCGCCCTTGGACAGCACACATCGTCTGATGACGTCAGGCGTGGCATGCCATCACTGTCCTTGGACAGCACACACGGTAGGACGACATCGGGCGTGGTATGAGATCATCGCTCTTGGACTGCACGCATGGACGGACTACGTCGGGCTTGGCATGACATCACCACCTTTGGACAACACACACGGTAGAACGACGCGTAGCATGGCATGACATCATCGCCCTTGAACTGCACGCATGGTCAGACGACATCAAGCGTGGCATGACATCACCGCCTTTGGACAGCACACACAGTCGGGAACGTCGGCATCGCCGCTAATGGACAGGACGCATGGTCGGACGACATCGGGCATGGCATGACATCACCGCCCTTGGGTAGCACACACGGTCGGACTACGTCGAGCATGGCATGACATCACCACCTTTGGACAGCACACACGATCGCACGACGTCGGGCGTGGCATGCCATCACCGCTCTTAGACTGCACGCATGGTCGGGCATGGCATGACATCACCGCCATAGGACAGCACATGATCGGATGACGTCGAGCATGGCATGACATCACTGCCCTTGGGCAGCACACACGGTCGGACTACGTCAGGCGTGGCATGCCATCACCACCTTTGTACAGCACACCCGGTCGAACGACGTCGGGCGTGGCATGCCATCTTGCCTTTGGGAAGCACACACGGTCGAACGACGTCGGGCTTGGCATGACATCACCACCCTTGGATGGCACGCACGGTCAAACGACATTGGGCGTGGCATGACATCACCGCCATAGGACAGCACACGGTCATACGACGTCGGGCCTGGCATAACATCACCGCCCTTGGGAAACACACACGGCTAGACTACGTCAGGCGTGGTATGACATCACCGCCTTTGTACAGCACACACGGTCGAACTTCATCGGGCGTGGCATGCCATCATCGTCTTTGGGCAACACACACGATCGAACGACGTCTAGCGGGGCATGCCATAATAGCCCATGGTCGGCAAACACGGTCGAACGACGTCAGGCGTGACATGCCATCACCGCATTTGGACAACACACACTGTCGAACGACGTCGGGCGTGGCATGCCATCTTGCCTTTGGGAAGCACACACGGTCGAAAGACGTCAGGCATGGTATGAAATCACCGCCTTTGGGCAGCACACACGGTAAAACGACGTCGGGCGTGACATGCCATCACCGCCTTTAGACAGCACACACGGTCGAAACGAAGTCGGGCGTGGCATGCCATCATAGCCCTTGAACGACAAACAAGGTTGAATGACGTCAGGCGTGGCATGCCATCATCGCCTTTGGACTAGCTGACATAGTCAGACGGTGTCGGGCGTGACATGCCATCATCGCCCTTGGACGGGAAACACGGTCGAACGACGTAGAGCGTGGCATGCCATCAATGCCTAAGGAAATCACACAAGGAAGGACGACGTCGGGCGTGGCATGCTATTATCTCCTTTGGGCAGCACAGACGGTCGGACGACGTCTGCCGTAGCATACCATCATCGCCCTTGGACAGCACACATGGTCGGATGACGTCGGGCGTGGCATGCCATCACTGCCCTTGGACAGCACACACGGTAGGACGACGTCGGACATGGTATGTGATCACCACTCTTGGACTGCACGCATGGACGGACTACGTCGGGCGTGGCATGACATCACCACCTTTGGACAGCACACACGGTAGAACGACGCGTGGTATGGCATAACATCATCGCCCTTGAACTGCACGCATGGTCGGACGACATCGGGCATGGCATGACATCACCGCCCTTGGGCAGCACCACACGGTCAGACTACGTCGAGTATGGCATGACATCACCGCCTTTGGACAGCACACACGGTCGAACGATGTCAGGAGTGGCATGCCATCATCGCCTTTGGGCAGCACACACGGTCGAATGACATCGGCATGGCATGCCATCAACACCTAAGGACAGCACACAAGGAAGGACGACGTCGGGCGTGGCATGCCATAACCGCCCTTGGACAGCACACACGGTAGGACGACGTCGGGCGTGGTATGATATCACCGCTCTTGGACTACACGCATGGTCAGACTACAGCAGGCGTGGCATGACTTCACTACCTTTGGATAGCACACACGGTAGAACTACGCGTGGCATGGCATGACATCATCGCCCTTGAACTTCAGGCATGGTCAGACGACATCGGGCGTGGCATGATATCATATCCCTTGGAGGGCAAACACGGTCGAACGACGTCAGGCGTGACATGCCATCACCGCCTTTGGGCACCACAAACGATCGAATGACGTCGGGCGTGGCATGCCATAATATCCCTTGGACGGCAAACACGGTCGAAGAACGTCAGGCGTGACATGCCATCACCGCCTTTGGACAGCACACGCTGTCGAACGTCGTCGGGCGTGGCATACTATCATCGCCTTATGGCAGCATACATGGTCAAATGACGTTGGGCGTGGCATGACATCACCGCCTTTGGACAGCACACACGGTCGAACGATGTCGGGCGTGAAATGCCAACACTGCCTTTGGACAGCCCACACGGTCGAGCGACGTCGAGCGTGGCATTCCATTATCGCCTTTGGGCAGCACACACGGTCGAACGACGTCTGTCGTGGCATGCCATTATAGCTTTAAGGCAGCACAAACGGTCGAACGATGTCAGGCGTGGCATGACATCACTGCCCTAGGGCTGTACACACGGTCGAGCGACGTCGAGCCTGGCATGACATCACCGCCCTTGGACGGCCAGCACGGTCGAACGACGTCGGGAGTGGCATGACATCACAACCCTAGGACGTCACACACGGTCGAACGTCGTTGGGCGTGGCATGATATCATATCCCTTGGAGGGCAAACACGGTCGAACGACGTCAGGCGTGACATGCCATCACCGCCTTTTGGCACCACACACGATCGAATGACGTCGGGCGTGGCATGCCATAATATCCCTTGGACGGCAAACACGGTCGAACAACGTCAGGCGTGACATGCCATCACCGCCTTTGGACAGCACACACTGTCGAACATTGTCGGGCGTGGCATACTATCATCGCCTTATGGCAGCATACATGATCAAACGACGTTGGGCGTGGCATGACATCACCGCCTTTGGACAGCACACACGGTCGAACGACGTCGGGCGTGAAATGCCAACACCGCCTTTGGACAGCCCACACGGTCGAACGACGTCGAGCGTGGCATTCCATTATCGCCTTTGGGCAGCATACACGGTCGAACGACGTCTGTCGTGGCATGCCATTATAGCTTTAAGGCAGCACAAACGGTCGAACGATGTCAGGCGTGGCATGACATCACCGCCCTTGGACGGCACGCACGGTCGAACGACGTCGGGAGTGGCATGACATCACAACCGTTGGACGTCACATACGGTCGAACGTCGTTGTGCGTGGCATGCCATCATCGCCTTTGGGCAGCACACACGATCGAATGACGTCGGGCGTGGCATGACATCACCGCCATTGGGCAGCACACACAGTCAAACGAAGTTTGGCATGACATGTCATCACCGCCTTTGGACAGCACAAAAGGTCGAATGACGTCGGGCGTGGCATGCCATCATCACCTTTGGGCAGCACACACGGTCGAACTACGTCGGGCGTGGCATGCCTTCATCGCCTTTGGGAAGCACAAACGGTCGAACCACGTCGGGCGTGGCATGCCAACATCACGTTTGGGTAGCACACACGGTCGAACGACGTCGGGCGTGGCATGCTGGCATCGCCTTTGGGCAACACACACGGTCGAAAGACGTCAAGCGTGGCATGACATCACCTCCTTTGGACAGTGCACACGGTCGAACAACGTCGGGCGCGACATGCCATCACCGCCTTTGGAAAGCACACACGGTCGAACGAAGTCGGGCGTGGCATGCCATCATCACCTTTGGGCAACACACACGGTTGAACTACGTCGGGCGTGTCATGCCATCATCGCCTATGAGCAGCACAAATGGTCGAACGACATCGGGCGCGAGATGCCATCACCGCCTTTGGAAAGCACACACGATCGAATGACGTCGGGCGTGGCCTGCCATCATCACCTTTGGGCAGCACACACAGTTGAACTACGTCAGGCGTGGCATGCCATCATCGCCTTTGGGCAGCACAAACGGTTAACTGACGTCGGGCGTGGCATGCCATCATCACCTTTGGGCAGAACACACGGTTGAACTACGTCGGGCGTGTGCATGCCATAATCGCCTTAACGTAGCACAAATGGTCGAACGACATCGGGCGTGACATGCAATCACCGCCATAGGACAGCACACGATCGGACGACGTCAGGAATGGCATGACATCCGCGCCCTTGGGTAGCACACACGGTCAGACTATGTCAGGCGGGGCATGACATCACCTTTGTACAGCACACACGGTCGAATGACGTCGTGCGTGGCATGCCATCATCGCCTTTGGGCAGCACACACGGTCGAATGACGTCGGGCGTGGCATACCATCATAGCCCATAGATGGCAAACACGGTCAAACGACATCGGGCGTGGAATGCCATCATCGCCTTTGGGCAGCACACCCGGTCGAACGACGTCGGGCGTGGCATGCCGTCAAGGCCCTTGGACACTACACACGGTCGAACGAAGTCGGGCGTGGCATGCCATCATTTCCCTTGAACGGCAAACAAGGTTGAACGACGTGAGGCGTGGCATGCCATCATCGCCTTTGGACTAACTGACACTCTTAGATGGCGTCGGATGTGGCATGCCATCAATACCCTTGGACGGGAAACATGATCGAACGATGTAGAGCGTGGCATGCCATCAACACCTTGAGACAGCACTTACGGAAGAACGACGTCGGGCGTAACATGACATTATCACCTTTGGGCAGCACACACGGTTGAACTACGTCGGGCGTGGCATGCCATCATCGCCTTTGGGCAGCACACACAATCGAAAGATGTCGGGCGTGGCATGACATCACCACCTTTGTACAGCACCCACGGTCGAACGACGTCGTGCGTGGCATGCCATCATCGCCTTTGGGCAGCACACACAATTGAATGACTTCAGCATGGCATGCCATCATAGCCCATGGACGGTAAACACGGTCGAACGGCGTCGGGCATAAAATGCCATCATCGCCTTTGGGCAGCACACAAGATCAAACGACGTCGGGCGTGGTATGCCGTCATGGCCCATAGACACCACACACATTCGAACGAAGTCGGGCGTGGCGTGCCATCATAGCCCTTGAACGGCAAACAAGGTTGTACGACGTCAGGCGTGGCATGCCATCATCGCCTTTGGACAAGCGAACACAGTCGGACGACATCAGGTGAGGCATGCCATCATCGCCCTTGGACGGGAAACACGGTCGAACGACGTAGAGCGTGACATGCCATCAACGCCTTGGGACAACACACACGGAAGAACGACATCGGGCGTGGAATTCTATCATCGCCTTTGGGCAGCACAAACGGTCGGACGACATCAGGCGTGGCATGCCATCACCGCCCTAGGATATCACACATGGTCAGATTACGTCGGGCATGGCATGCCATCACCGCCCTTCGACAACACACACGGTAGGACGACGTCGGGCGTGGCATGACCTCACCGCCCTTGGGCAGCACACACAGTCGGACTAAGTCGGGCGTGGCATGACATCACCCTCTTTGGATAGCACACACGGTCTAACGACGTCGGGCGTGGCATGCCATCATCGCCATTGGGCAGCACACACGATCGAATGACGTCGGGTGTGGCATGGAATCATATCCCTTGGACGACAAACACGGTCGAACGACGTCAGGCGTGAAATGTCATCACCGCCTTTGGACAGCACACACGGTCGAACGTCGTCGGGTGTGGCATGCCATCATTGCCTTTGGGCAGCTCACACGGTCTAACGACGTTGGGCGTTGCATGACATCACCGCCTTTGGACAGAACACACGGTCGAACAACGTCGAACATGACATGCCAACACCGCCTTTGGACAGCACACACGGTCGATCGACGTCGAGCGTGGCATTCCATTATCGCCTTTGGGCAGCACACACGGTCGAACGACCTCTGGCGTGGCATGCCATTATTGCCTTTGGGTAGCACAAACGGTCGAACGACATCAGGCGTGGCATGACATCACCGTCCTAGGACTACATACACGGTCAAAAAACGTCAGGCGTGACATGCCATCACTGCCTTTGGACAACACACACGGTCAAATGACGACGTGCGTGGCATGCCATCATCCCTTTTAGGAAGCACACACGGTCGAACTACGTCGGCGTTGCATGCCATTATCTCCTTTGGGAAGCACAAACGGTAGAACGACGTCGGGCGTGGCATGCCAACATCACCTTTGGGCAGCACACCGTCGAACGACGTCGGACGTGGCATGCCAGCATTGCCTTTGGGAAGCACACACGGTCGAAAGATGTTGAGCGTGGCATGACATCACCTCCTTTGGACAACGCATACGGTCGAACAACGTAGAGCGTGGCATGCCATCACCGCCTTGGGACATCACACACGGTCAGACGATGTCGGGCGTGGTATGCTATCATCGCCTTTGGGCAGCACAAACAGTCAGACGACATCGGGTGTAATATGCCATCACTGCCGTTGGATAGCACACAAGGTCGGATGACGTCTGGCGTGGCATGCCATCGCCGCCCTTGGACTGCACCCATGGTAGGACGACGTGGGGCATGGCATGAGATCACCGCTCTTGGACTGCACGCATGGTCGGGCATGGCATGACATCACCGCCATCAAACAGCACACGATCGGACGACGTCGGGCATGGCATGACATCACCGCCCTTGGGCAGCACACACGGTCGGACTACGTTTGGCGTGGCATGCCATCATCGCCTTTGGACAGCACACATGGTCAAACAATGTCGGGCGTGGCATGCCATCTTGCCTTTGGGAAGCACACACGGTCGAAAGACGTCAGGCGTGGTATGACATCACCGCCTTTTGGCATCATACACGGCAAAACGTTGTCGGGCATGACATGGTATCATCGCCTTTAGACAGCACACACGGTCGAATGAAGTCAGGCGTGGCATGCCATCATAGCCCTTGAACGACAAACAATGTTGAATGACGTTAGGCGTGGCATGCCATCATTGCCTTTGGACTAGTTGAAACAGTCGGACGACGTCGGGCATGGCATGCCATCATCGCCCTTTGACGGGAAACACGGTCGAACAACGTAGAGTGTGGCATGCCATCAATGCCTAAGGATAGCACACAAACAAGGACGACGTCGGGCGTGGCATGCTATCATCTCCTTTGGGCAGCACAGACGGTCAAACGACGTCAGGCGTGGCATGCCATCACCTCCCTTGGACAGTACACATAGTCGGATGACGTCGGGCGTGGCATGCCATCATCTTCTTTGGGAAGCACAAACGGTCGAACGACGCCGACGTGGCATGCAAACATCACCTTTGGGCAACACACACGGTCGAACGACGTTGAGCGTGGCATGAGATCACCTCCTTTGGATAGTGCACACGGTCGAACAACGTCGGGCACGACATGCCATCACCGCCTTTGGAAAGCACACACGGTTGATCGACGTCGGGTGTGGTATGCGATCATCACCTTTGGGCAGCACAAACAGTCGGACCGGCAAACAAGGTTGAACGATGTCCGGCGTGGCATACAGTATCGCCTTTGGACTAGCTGACACAGTTGGCCGGTGTAAGGCGTGGCATGCCATCATCGCCCCTGGACGGGAAACACGGTCGAACGACGTAGAGCGTGGCATGCCATCACCGCCTTGGGACAGCACACACGGTCAGACGACGTCGGGCGTGGCATGCTATCATCGCCTTTGGGCAACACAAACAGTCGGACGACATCGGGTGTGGCATACAATCACCGCCCTTGGATAGCACACAAGGTCGGATGACGTCTGGCGTGGCATGCCATCGCCGCCCTTGGACTTCACCCACGGTAGGACGATGTGGGGCATGGCATGAGATCACCGCTCTAGGACTGCACCGTGGTCGGTCATGGCATGACATCACCGCCATAGGACAGAACACGATCGGGCGGCGTCGGGCATGGCATGACATCACCACCCTTGGGCAGCACACACGGTCGGACTACGTGAGGCATGGCATGACATCACCGCCTTTGTACAGCACACACGGTCGAACGACGTCAGGCGTGGCATGCCATCATCGCCTTTGGGCAGCACAGACGATCAAACGACGTCGGGCTGTGCATGCAATAATAGCCCTTGGACGGCAAACACGGTTGAACGACGTCAGGCGTGACATGCCATCACCGTCTTTGGACAGCACACACGGTCGAACGATGTCGGGCGTGGCATACCATCTTGCCTTTGAGAAGCACACACGGTCGAAATACGTCAGGCGTTGTATGACATCACCGACTTTGGGCATCACACACGGTCAAACGTCGTCGGGCATGACATGCCATCATCGCCTTTGGATGAGCTGACATAGTCGGACGACATCGGGCGTGGCATGCCATCATCGCCCTTGGACGGGAAACACGGTCGAACGATGTAGATCGTGGCATGCCATCAACGCCTAAGGACAGCATACAAGGAAGGACAACTTTGGGCGTGACATACTATCATCACCTTTGGGCAGCACAGACGGTCAGACGACGTCGGGCGTTGCATGCCATCACCGCCCTTGGACAGCACACATGGTCGGATGACGTCGAGCGTGGCATGCCATAACCGCCCTTGGACAGCACACACGGTAGGACGACGTCGGGCTTGGTATGACATCACAGCTCTTGAACTGCACGCACGGTCAGATGTCGTTGGGCGTGGCATGATATCATATCCCTTTGAGGGCAAACACGGTCGAACGACGTCAGGCGTGACATGCCATCACCGCCTTTGGGCAGCACACACGATCGAATGACGTCGGGCGTGGCATGCCATCATATCCTTTGGACGGCAAACACGGTCGAACAACGTCAGGTGTGACATGCCATCACCGCCTTTGGACAGCACACACGGTCGAACGTCGTCAGGCGTGGCATGCAATCATCGCCTTTGGGCAGCACACACGGTCAAACGACGTTGGGCGTGGCATGACATCACAACCTTTGGACAGCACACACGATCGAACTACGTCGGGCTTGACATGCCAACACCGCCTTTGGACAGCCCACACGGTCGAACAACATCGAGCGTGGCATTCCATTATCGCTTTTGGGCAGCACACACGGTCGAACAACGTCTGGCGTGGCATGACATTATTACCTTTAGGCAGCACAAACGATCGAACGACGTCGGGCGTGGCATTACATCACCGCCCTAGGACTATACGCACGATCGGACGACGTTGAGCCTGGCATGACATCACTGCCCTAGGACAGTACACACGGTCGAACGACGTTGAGCCTGGCATGACATCACCGCCCTTGTACGGCACGCATGGTCGAACGACGTTGGGAGTGGAATGACATCACCACCCTCGGACGTCACACATGGTCGAACGTCGTTAGGCGTGGCATGCCATCATCGCCTTTGGGCAGCACACACAATCGAATGACGTCGAGCGTGGCATGACATCACCGCCTTTGGGGAGCAAACACGGTCAAACGACATCAGGCGTGACATGCCATCACCGCCTTTGGACAGCACACAAGGTCGAATGACGTCGGGCGTGGCATGCCATCATCACTTTTGGGCAGCACACACGGTCAAACTACGTCGGGCGTGGCATGCCATCATCGCCTTTGGGAAGCACAAACGGTCGAACCACGTCGGGCGTGGCATGCCAACATCACCTTTGGGTAGCACACACGGTCGAACGACGTCGGGCGTGACATGCTAGTATCGCCTTTGGGCAACACACATGGTCGAAAGACGTCGAGCGTGGCATGGCATCACCTCCTTTGGACAGCGCACACGGTCGAACGACATCGGGCGCTACATGCCATCACTGCCTTTGGAAAGCACACATGGTCGAACGACGTCGGGCATGGCATGCCATCATCACCTTTGGGCAGCACAAACAGTCGAACGGCGTCGGGCGTGGCATGCCATCATCGCCCTTGTATAGCGAACACGGTCGAACGATGTCGAGTGTGGCATGCATCATCGCCTTTGGGCAGCATACACGGTCGAACGACGTCGGGCGTGGCATGCCATCAAGGCCCTTGGATAGCACACACGGTCGAACGACGTCGGGCATGGCATGCCATCATATCCCTTGAATGGCAAACAAGGTTGAACGACGTCGGGCGCGGCATACATTATCGCCTTTGGACTAGCTGACACAATTGGACGGTGTAAGGTGTGGCATGACATCATCGCCCTTGGAAGGGAAACACGGTCGAACGACGTAGATCGTGGCATGCCATCACCGCCTTGGGACAACACACACGGTCAGATGACGTCGGGCGTGGCATGCCATCATCGCCTTTTGGCAGCACAAATGGTCATACGACGTCGACCGTGGCATGCCATCACCGCCCTTGGGCAGCACACACAGTCGAAAGACGTCGGGCGTGGCATGACATCACCGCCTTTGGACAGCACACACGGTCGAACGACGTCATGCGTGACATGCCATCACCGCCTTTGGACAACATACACGATCGAACGACGCTGGGCATGGCATGCCATCATCACCTTTGGGCAGCATAAACGGTCGGACGGCGTCGGGCGTGGCATGCCATTGTCGCCCTTGGACGGCAAACACGGTCGAACGATGTTAGGCGTGGAATGCCATCATCTCCTTTAGGCAGTACGCGCGGTCGAAATCGTCGGGCGTGGCATGTCATCATGGCCCTTGGACACCACACACGATCGAACGAAGTCGGTCGTCGCATGCCATCATAGCCCATTAACGGCAACCAAGGTTGAATGACGTCGGTCTTGGCATGCCATCATCGCCTTTGGACTAGCTGAAACATTGGACTGTGTCAAGCGTGGCATGCAATCATCGCCCTTGGACGGGAAATAGGGTAGAACGACGTAGAGCGTGGAATGCCATCAACGCCTTGGGACAGCACAAACGAAAGGACGATGTCGGGCGTGGCATGCTATCACCGCCCTTAGACTGCACACATGGTCGGATGATGTCTTGCGTGGCATGCCATCACTGTCATTGGACAGTACACACGGTAGGACGACGTTGGGCGTGGCATGAGATCACCGCTCTTGGACTGCACGCATGGTCAGACTACGTCAGGCATGGCATGACATTACCACCTTTGGACAGCACACACGGTCGAACGACGCGTGGCATGGCATGACATCACCACCCTTGAACTGCACGCACGGTCAGACGACATCGGGCGTGGCATGACATCACCGCCTTTGGACAGCACACACGGTCGACAACTTCGGGCGTGGCATGACATCTTCGCTCTTGCACAGCACGCATGGTCGGACTACGTCGGGCGTGGCATGACATCACCGCCCTTGGGAAGAACACACGGTCGGACTACGTCAGGCGTGGCATGACATCACCTCCTTTAGACAGCAAACACGGTCGAACCACGTCGTGCGTGGCATGCCATCATCGCCTTTGGGCAGCTCACACGGTCGAATGACGTCGGGCTTGGCATACCATCATAGCCCATAGATGGCAAACACGGTCGAACGACGTCGGGCGTGGAATGCCATCATCGCCTTTGGAGCACCCCCGGTCGAACGACGTCGGGCATGGCATGCCGTCATGGCCCTTGGACACCACACACGGTCGAACTAAGTCGGGCGTGGCGTGCCATCATATCCCTTGAATGGCAAACAAGGTTGAACGATGTGAGGCGTGGCATGCCATCATCACCTTTTGACTAGCTGACACACTCAGACGGCGTCGGGTGTGGCATGCCATCATTGCCCTTGGACGGGAAACATGGTCGAACGACGTAGAGCGTGGCATGCCATCAACGCCTTGGGACAGCACACACGGAAGAACGACGTCGGGCGTGGCATGACATCATTACCTTTGGGAAGCACACACGGTTGAACTACGTCGGGCGTGGCATGCCATCATCGCCTTTGGACAGCACTAACGGTCGAACGACGTCGGGCGTGGCATGCCATCATCACCTTTGGACAGCACACACGGTCGAACGGCGTCGGGCGTGGCATGCCATAATCGCCTTAAGGCAGCACACACAGTCGAAAGACGTTGGGCGTGGCATGACATCACCGCCTTTGGACAGCACACACGGTCGAACGACGGCGGGCGTGACATGCAATCACCGCCATAGGACAGCACACGATCGGACGACATCACGCATGGCATGACATCACTGCCCTTGGGCAGCACACACAGTCAGACTACGTCAGGCAAGGCATGACATCACCGCCTTTGTACGGCACACACGGTCGAACGACGTTGTGCGTGGCATGCCATCATTGCCTTTGTACGGCACACACGGTCGAATGACGTCGGGCGTGGCATACAATCATAGCCCGTAGATGGCAAACAAAGTCGAACGACGTCAGGCGTGGAATGCCATCATCGCCTTTGGGCAGCACACCTGGTCGAAGGACGTCGGGCGTGGCATGCCTTCATGGCCCATGGACACCACACACGGTCGAACGAAGTCAAGCGTGGCATGCCATCGTAGCCCTTGAACGGCAAACAAGGTTTAACTACGTGAGGCGAGGCATGCCATCATCGCCTTTGGACTAGCTGACACACTCAGACGGCGTCGGGTGTGGCATGCCATCATTGCCCTTGGATGGGAAACATGGTCGAACGACGTAGAGCGTGGCATGCCATCAACGCCTTGGGAAAGCACACACGGAAGAACGACGTCGGGCGTGGCATGACATCATCACCTTTGGGCAGCACACACGGTTGAACTACGTCGGGCGTGGCATGCCATCGTCGCCTTTAGGCAGCACAAGAGGTCGAACGACGTCGGGCGTGGCTTGCCATCATCACCTTTTGGCAGCACACATGGTCGACCGACGTCGGGTGTGGCATGCCATAATTGCATTAAGGCAGCACACACAGTCGAAAGACGTCGGGCGTGGCATGACATCACTTCCTTTGGACAGCACACACGGTCGAACGACGTCGGGCGTGGCATGCCATCATCGCCTTTGGGCAACACACACGATCGAACGACGTCTGGCGGGGCATGCCATATTAGCCCATGGACAGCAAACACGCTCGAACAATGTCAGGCGTGACATTCCATCACCGCCTTTGGACAACACACACGGTTCAACGACGTCGGGCGTGGCATGCCATCTTGCCTTTGGGAAGCACACACAGTCGAAAGACGTCGGGCGTGGTATGACATCACAGCCTTTGGGCAGCACACACGGTCAAACGACGTCGGGCGTGACATGCCATCACCGCCTTTAGACAGCACACACGGTCGAACGAAGTCGGGCGTGGCATCCCATCATAGCCATTGAACGGCAAACAAGGTTGAATGACGTCAGGCGTGGCATGCCATCATCGCCTTTGGACTAGCTGACACAGTCGGACGGCGTCGGGCGTGGCATGCCATCATCACCCTTGGATGGGAAACACGGTCGAACGACGTAGAGCGTGGCATGCCATCAACGCCTAAGGACAGCACACAAGGAAGGACGATGTCGGGCGTAGCATGCTATTATCTCCTTTGGGCAGCAAAGATGGTCGGACGACGTCTGGCGTAGCATACCATCACCGCCCTTGGATAGCACACATGGTTGGAAGACGTCGGGCGTGGCATGCCATCACTGCCCTTGGACAGCACACACGGTAGGACGACGCGGGCGTGGTATGAGATCATCGCTCTTGGACTACACGCATGGTCGGACTACGTCAGGTGTGGCATGACATCACCACCTTTGGACAGCACACACGGTAGAACAACGCGTGGCATGGCATGACATCATCGCCCTTGAACTGCACGCACGGTAAGACGACATCAACCGTGGCATGACATCACCGCCTTTGGACAGCACACACAGTCGGCAACGTCGGCATCACCGCTATTGGACAGCACGCATGGTCGGACGACATCGGGCATGGCATGACATCACCGCCCTTGGGCAGCACACACGGTCGGACTACGTCGAGTATGGCATGACATCACCACCTTGGACAGCACACACGGTCGAGCGATGTCAGGAGTGGCATGCCATCATCTCCTTTGGGCAGCACACACGGTCGAATGACAACGGCTTGGCATGCCATCATAGCCCATGGACGGAAAACACGGTCGAACGACGTCGGTCGTAAAATGCCATCATCACCTTTGGGCAGCACACACGGTAGGACGACGTCGGGCGTGGCATGACCTCACCGCCCTTGGGCAGCACACACAGTCGGACTACGTCGGGCGTGGCATGACATCACCACCTTTGGATAGCACACACGGTCTAACGACGTCGGGCATGGCATGCCATCATCGCCTTTGGGCAGCACACACGATCGAATGACGTCGGGCGTGGCATTCCATCATATCCCTTGGACGGAAAACACGGTCGAACGACGTCAGGCGTGACATGCCATCACCACCTTTGGACAGCACACACGGTCGAACGTCGTCGGGTGTGGCATGCCATCATCGCCTTTGGGCAGCTCACACGGTTGAACGACGGTTGGCGTAGCATGACATCACTGCCTTTGGACAGCACACATGGTCGAACGACGTCGAGTGCGACATGCCATCACCGTCAATAGAAAGCACACACAGTCGTACGATGTCGAGCGCGACATGCCATCACCGCCATTAGAAAGCACACACGGTCGAACGACGTCGGGCGTGGCATGCCAACATCACCTTTGGGCAGCATAAACGGTCGAACGACATCGGGCGTGGCATGCCATCTTGCCTTTGGGAAGCACACACGGTCGAACGACGTCGGGCGTGGCATGACATCACCACCCTTGGATGGCACGAACGATCAAACGACGTTGGGCGTGGCATGACATCACCACCCTTGGACAGCATAGACAATCGGCAACATAGGGCGTGGCATGACATCACCGCCATAAGATAGGACACGGTCGGACGACGTCAGGCATGGCATAACATCACCGCCCTTGGGCAACACACACGGTTGGACTATGTCAGGCGTGGCATGACATCACTGCCTTTTGTACAACACACACGGTTGAACGACGTCGGGCGTGGCATGCCATCATCGCCTTTGGGCAGCACACACGATCGAATGATGTCTGGTGGGGCATGCCATTATAGCCCATGGACGGCAAACACGGTCGAACGACGTCCGGCGTGACATGCCATCACCGCCTTTGGACAACACACACGGTTGAACGACGTCGGCGTGGCATGCTATCTTGCCTTTGGAGAGCACACACGATCAAAAGACGTCGGGCGTGGTATGACATCACTGCCTTTGGGCAGCACACATGGTCAAACAACGTCGGGCGTGACATGCCATCACCGCCTTTAGACAGCACACACAGAAGGACGACGTCGGGCGTGGCATGCTATTATCTCTTTTGGGCAGCACAGACGGTCGGACGACGTCTAGCGTGGCATGCCATCATTGCCCTAGGACGATACAGTCGAATGACGTCGAGGGTTGCATGCCATAACCGCCTTTGGAAAGCACACATAGTCGGACGACGACGGGCGTGGCATGTCATCATCTCATTTGGGCAGCACACACCGTCAGACGGCGTCACGCGTGGCATGCCATCATTGCCGTTGGGCATCACAAATGATCGACCGTCGTCGGGCGTGGCATGCCATCATAGCCCTTGGACAGCACACACGGTCGGCAACGTCGGGCAAGGCATTAAATCACCGCCCTTGGACAGTACACACGGTCAAACGACGTCCAGCATGGCATGACATCACCAGCCTTGGACTACACGCACGATCGGACGACGTCGGGCGTGGCATGACATCACCACCTTTGGACAGCACACACGGTAGAACGACGCGTGGCATGGCATGACATCATCGCCCTTGAACTGCACGCACGGTCAGACGACATCAAGCATGGCATGAAATCACCGCCTTTGGACAGCACACACAGTCGGCAACGTCGGCATCACCGCTATTGGACAGCACGCATGGTCGGACGACATCGGGCATGGCATGACATCACCGTCCTTGGGCAGCACACACGGTCGGACTACGTCGAGCATGGCATGACATCACCACTTTTGGATAGCACACACGATTTGAGGACATCGGGCGTGGCATGCCTTCACCGCTCTTGGAATGCACGCACATGGTCGAACAACATCGGGCTTTACATGCCATCACCGCCTTTGGAAAGCACACACGGTTTATCGACGTCGGGTGTGGTATGCGATCATCACCTTTTGGCAGCACAAACAGCCGGACCGGCAAACAAGGTTTAACGATGTCGGGCGTGGCATACAGTATCGCCTTTGGACTAGCTGACACAGTTGGCCGGTGTAAGGCGTGGCATGCCATCATCGCCCCTGGACGGGAAACACGGTCGAATGACGTAGAGCGTGGCATACCATCACCGCCTTGGGACAGCACACACGAGCAGACGACGTCGGGTGTGGCATGCTATCATCGCCTTTGGGCAACACAAACAGTCGGACGACATCGGGTGTGGCATACAATCACCGCCCTTGGATAGCACACAAGGTCGGATGACCTCTCGCATGGCATGCCATCGCCGCCCTTGGACTTCACCCACGGTAGGACGACGTGGGGCATGGCATGAGATCACCGCTTTAGGACTGCACCGTGGTCGGTCATGGCATGACATCACCGCCATAGGACAGAACACAATCGGGCGGCGTCGGGCATGGCATGACATCACCACCCTTGGGCAGCACACACGGTCGGACTACGTGAGGCATGGCATGACATCACCGCCTTTGGACAGCACACACGGTCGAACAACGTCAGGCGTGGCATGCCATCATCGCCTTTGGGCAGTACAGACGATCAAACGACGTCGGGCGGGGCATGCAATAATAGCCCTTGGACGGCAAACACGGTTGAACGACGTCAGGTGTGACATGACATCACCGTCTTTGGACAGCACACACGGTAGAACAATGTCGGACGTGGCATACCATCTTGCCTTTGAGAAGCACACACGGTCTAAATACGTCTAGCGTGGTATGACATCACCGACTTTGGGCATCACACACGGTCAAACGTCGTCGGGCATGACATGCCATCATCGCCTTTGGACTAGCTGACATAGTCGGACGGCATCGGGCGTGGCATGGCATCATCGCCCTTGGACGGGAAACACGGTCGAACGATGTAGATCGTGGCATGCCATCAACGCCTAAGGACAGCATACAAGGAAGGACAACTTTGGGCGGCATACTATCATCTCCTTTGGGCAGCACAGACGGTCAGACGACGTCGGGCGTGGCATGCCATCACCGCCCTTGGACAGCACACATGGTCGGATGACGTCGAGCGTGGCATGCCATAACCGCCATATGGACAGCACACACGGTAGGACGACGTCGGGCTTGGTATGACTTCACAGCTCTTGAACTGCACGCACGGTCAGATGTCGTTGGGCGTGGCATGATATCATATCCCTTTGAGGGCAAACACGGTCGATCGACGTCAGTCGTGACATGCCATCACTGCCTTTGGGCAGCACACACGATCGAATGACGTCGGGCGTGGCATGCCATCATATCCTTTGGATGGCAAACACGGTCGAACAACGTCAGGTGTGACATGCCATCACCGCCTTTGGACAGCACACACGGTCGAACGTCGTCAGACGTGGTATGCAATCATCGCCTTTGGGCAGCACACACGGTCAAACGACGTTGGGCGTGGCATGACATCACTGCCTTTGGACAGCACACACGATCGAACTACGTCGGGCTCGACATGCCAACACCGCCTTTGGATAGCCCACACGGTCGAACAACATCGAGCGTGGCATTCCATTATCGCTTTTGGGCAGCACACACGGTCGAACAACGTCTGGCATGGCATGACATTATTACCTTTAGGAAGCACAAACGGTCGAACGACGTCGGGCGTGGCATTACATCACCGCCCTAGGACTATAAGCACGATCGGACGACGTTGAGCCTGGCATGACATCACTGCCCTAGGACAGCACACACGGTCGAACGACGTTGAGCCTGGCATGACATCACCGCCCTTGTACGGCACGCATGGTCGAACGACGTTGGGAGTGGAATGACATCACCACCCTCGGACGTCACACACGGTCGAACATCGTTAGGCGTGGCATACCATCATCACCTCCCTTCGACAGCACACACGGTCGAACGACGTCGGCCGTGGCATGACATCACAGCCATAGGAATACACGCACAATCGGACGACGTCAAGCGTGGCATGACATCACCGCCCTTGGACAGCACACACGGTCGAAACGACGTCGGGCATGGCATGCCATCATCGCCTTTGGGCAGCATACACAGTCGAACGACGTTGGGCGTGGCATGCCATCTTTGACCTTGGACAACATACACGGTTGAACGACATCAGGCGTGGCATGCCATCATCGCTTTTAAACCAGCTGACACAGTCAGACGGCGTCGGGCGTGGCATGCCATCATCGCCCAAGGACGACACAGTCGAATGACGTCGAGGGTTGCATGCCATAACCGCCTATTGAAAGCACACACACACGGACGACGACGGGCGTGGCATGCCATCATCTCATTTGGGCAGCACAGACCGTCAGACGGCGTCAGGCGTGGCATGCCAACATCGCCGTTGGGCAGCACAAACGATTGACCGTCGTCGGGCGTGGCATGCCATCATAGCCCTTGGACAGCACACACGGTCGGCAACGTCGGGCAAGGCATTAAATCACCGCCCTTGGACAGTACACACGGTCAAACGACGTCCAGCATGGCATGACATCACCACCCTTGGACTACACGCACGATCGGACGACATCGGGCGTGGCATGACATCACCACCTTTGGACACCACACACGGTAGAACGACGCGTGGCATGGCATGAAATCATTGCCCTTGAACTGCACGCACGGTCAGACGACATCAAGCATGGCATGAAATCACCGCCTTTGGATAGCAATCACAGTCGACAACGTCAACATCACCGCCATTGGACAGCACGCATGGTCGGACGACATCGGGCATGGCATGACATCACCATCCTTGGGCAGAACACACGTTCGGACTACGTCGAGCATGGCATGACATCACCGCCTTTGGACGGCACACACGATCGGACGACATCAGGCGTGGCATGCCTTCACCGCTCTTGGAATGCACGCATGGTCGGGCATGGTATGATATCACCGCCATAGGACAGCACACGATCGGACGACGTCGGGCATGGCATGACATCACCGCCCTTGGGCAGCACACACGATCAGACTACGTCAGGCATGGCATGACATCACTGCCTTTGTACCGCACACCCGGTTGAACGACGTCGGGCGTGGCATGCCATTATCGCCTTTGGGCAGCACACACGATCGAACAACATCGGGCGGGGCATGCCATAATAGCCCATGGACGGCAAACAGGGTCGAACGACATCTGGCATGACATGCCATCACCGCCTTTGGACAGCACACACGGTCGAACAATGTCGGGCGTGGTATGCCATCTTGCCTTTGGGAACCACACACGGTCGAAAGACGTCGAGCGTGGTATGACATCACCGCCTTTGGGCATCACACACGGTCAAAAGTCGTCGGGCAAGACATGCCATCATCGCCTTTAGACAGCACACATGGTTGGACGACGTCGGGCATGGCATGACATCACCGCCCTTGGGCAGCACACACGGTCGGACTACGTCAGGCATGGCATGACATCACTGCATTTGTACAACACACTCAGTCGAACAACATCAAGCGTGGCATGCCATTATCGCCTTAGGGCAGCACACACGATCAAACGAAGTTGGGCGGGGCATGCCAGAATAGCCCATGGACGGCAAAAATGGTCGAACAACGTCTTGCGTGACATGCCATCTTGCCTTTGGGAAGCACACACAGTCGAAAGACGTCGGGCGTGGTATGACTTCACCGCCTTTGGGCATCACACACAGTCAAACATCGTCGGGCGTGACATGCCATCATCGCCTTTAGACAGCACACACGGTCGAACGAAGTCAGGCGTGGCATGCCATCATAGCCCTTGAACGGCAAACAAGGTTGAATGACGTCAGGCGTGGAATGCCATCATCGCCTTTGGACTAGTTGACACAGTCGGACGGCATCGGGCATGGCATGCCATCATCGCCCTTGGACGGGAAACACGGTCGAAGAACGTAGAGCGTGGCATGCCATCAACGCCTAAGGACAGCACACAAAGAAGGACGACGTCAGGCGTGGCATGCTATCATCTCCATTGGGTAGCAGATACGGTCAGACTACGTCGGGCGTGGCATGAAATCACCTCCCTTAGACAGCACACATGGTCGGATGACGTCGGGCGTGGCATGCCATCATCTTCTTTGGGAGCACAAATGGTCGAACGACGCCGACGTGGCATGCCAACATCACCTTTGGGCAGCACATACGGTCGAACAACGTCGGGCGTGGCATGCCAGCATTGCCTTTGGGAAGCACACACGGTCGAAAGACGTTGAGCGTGGCATAACATCACCTCCGTTGGAAAACACACACAGTCGAACAACGTCGAGCGCGACATGCCATCACCGCCTTTGGAAAGCACACATGGTCGAACGACGTTAGGCGTGGCATGCGATCATCACCTTTGGGCAGCACAAACAGTCGGACCTGCAATCAAGGTTGAACGACGTCGAGCGTGGCATACATTATCGCCTTTGGACTAGCTGACACAGTTGGCCGGCGTAAGGTGTGGCATGCCATCATCGCCCATGGACGGGAAACACGGTTGAATGACGTAGAGAGTGGCATGCCATCACCGCCTTGGGATAGCACACACGGTCAGACGACGTCGGGTGTGGCATGCTATCATCGCCTTTGGGCAGCAAAAAAAGTCGGACGACATCGGGTGTGGCATGCCATCACCGCCCTTGGATAGCACACAAGGTCGGATGACGTCTTGCGTGGCATGCCATCGCCGCCCTTGGACTGCACCCACGGTAGGACGATGTGGGGCATGGAATGAGATCATCGCTCTAGGACTGCACCGTGGTCGGTCATGGCATGACATCACCGCCATAGGACAGAACACGATATGACGACGTCGGGCATGGCATGATATCACCGCCCTTGGGCAGCACATACGGTCGAACGACGTCAGGCGTGGCATGCCATCATTGCCTTTCGGCAGCATAGACGATCGAACGACGTCGGGCGGGGCATGCCATAATAGCCCTTCGACGGGAAACATGGTTAAACGACGTCAGGCGTGACATGCCATCACCGTCTTTGGACAGTACACACGGTCGAACAACGTCGGGCGTGGCATGCCATCTTGCCTTTGGGATGCACACACGGTCGAAATATGTCGGGCGTGGTATGACATCACCGCCTTTGGGCATCACACACGGTCAAACATCGTCGGGCATGAACTGCCATCATCGCCTTTGGACTAGCTGACACAGTCGGACGGCGTCAGGCGTGGCATGCTATCATCGCCCTTGGACGGGAAACACGATCGAACGATGTAGATCGTGGCATGCCATCAACGCCTAAGGACAACACACAAGGAAGGACGACATCGGGCGTGGCATGCTATCATCTCCTTTGGGCAGCACAGACGGTCTGACGACGTCAGGCGTGGCATGCCATCACCGCCCTTGGACAGCACACATGGTCGGATGACGTCGAGCGTGGCATGCCATAACCGCCCTTGGACAGCACACACGGTAGGACGACATCGGGCGTGGTATGAGATAACCGCTCTTAAACTGCACGCATGGTTAGACTATGGCGGGCGTGGCATGACATCACAACCTTTGGACAGCACACACAGTAAAACGACGCGTGGCATGGCATGACATCATCGCCCTTGAGCTGCACGCACGGTCAGACGACATCGGGCGTGGCATGATATCATATCCCTTGGAGGGCAAACACGGTCGAATGACGTCAGGCGTGACATGCCATCACCGCCTTTGGGCAGCACACACGATCGAATGACGTTAGGCGTGGCATGCCATCATATCCCTTGGACGGCAAACACGGTCGAACAACGTCAGGCGTGACATGCTATCATCGCCTTTGGGCAGCACACACGGTCGAACGACGTTGGGCGTGGCATGACATCACCGCCTTTGGAAAGCACACACAGTCGAACGACGTCGGGCGTGACATGCCAACACCGCCTTTGGACAGCCCACACGGTCGAGCGACGTCAAGCATGGCATTCCATTAGCGCCTTTGGGCAGCACACACGGTCGAACGACGTCTAGCATGGCATGCCATTATTGCCTTTAGGCAGCACAAACGGTCCAACAACGTCGTGCGTTGCATGACATCACCACCCTAGGACTGTACGCACGATCGGACGACGTCAGGCATGGCATGACATCACTGCCCTAGGACAGCACACACGGCCGAACAACGTCGAGCCTGGCATGACATCACCTCCCTTTGACGGCATGCACGGTCGAACAACGTCGGGAGTGGAATGACATCACCACCCTTGGACGTCACACACGGTTGAACGTCGTTGGGTGTGGCATGCCATCATCGCCTTTGGGCAGCTCAGACGATCTAATGACGTCTGGCGTGGCATGACATCACCACCTTTGGGCAGCACAAATGGTCGGACAGCGTCGGGCGTGGCATGCCATTGTCGCCCTTGGACGGCAAACACGGTCGAACAAAGTCTGTCGTCGCATGCCATCATAGCCCTTGAACGGCAACCAAGGTTGAATAACGTCGGGCGTGGCATGCAATCATCGCCTTTGGACAAGCTGACACCATTGGACTGCGCCGGGCGTGGCATGCCATCATTGCCCTTGGACGGGAAACACGGTAGAACGAAGTATAGTGTGGAATGCCATCAACTCCTTGGGACAACACAAATGAAAGGACGACGTCGCGCGTGGCATGCCATCACCGCCCTTGGACAGCACACATGTTCGGATGACGTCGGGCGTGGCATGCCATCACTGCCCTTGGACAGCACACACGGTAGGTCGACGTCGGGCGTGGCATGAGATCTCCGTTCTTGGACTGCACTTATGGTAAGACTATGTCGGGCGTGGCATGACATCACCACCTTTGGACAGCACACTAGGTCGAACGACGCGTGGCATGGCATGACATCGCCGCCCTTGAACTGCACGCACGGTCAGACGACATCGGGCGTGGCATGACATAACCGCCTTTGGACAGCATTCACGGTCGGCAACTTCGGGCGTGGCATGACATCTCCGCTCTTGGACAGCACGCATGGTCGGACGACATCGGACATGGCATGACATCACCGCCCTTGGGCAGCACACACGGTCGGACTACGTCGGGCGTGGCATGACTTCACCTCCTTTGAACAGCACACACGGTCGAACAACGTCGTGCGTGGCATGCCATCATCGCCTTTTGGCAGCACACACAGTCGAATGACGTCGAGCGTGGCATACCATCATAGCCCATAGATGGCAAACACAGTCGAACGACGTCGGGCGTGGAATGCCATCATTGCCTTTGGGCAGCACACCCGATCGAACGACGTCGGGCGTGGCATGCCGCCCTTGGACACCACACACGGTCGAACAAAGTCAGGCGTGGCAGGCCATAATATCCCTTGAACGGCAAACAAGGTTGAACGACGTGAGGCGTGGCATGCCATCATCGCCTTTTGACTAGCTGACACACTCAGACGGCGTCGGGTGTGTCATGCCATCATTGCCCTTGGACGGGAAACATGGTCGAACGACGTAGAGCGTGGCATACCATCAACGCCTTGGGACAGCACACACGGAAGAACAACATCGGGCGTGGCATGACATCATCACCTTTGGGCAGCACACACGGTTGAACTACGTCGGGCGTGGCAAGCCATCATCGCCTTTAGGAAGCACAAACGGTCGAACGACGTCGGGCGTGGAATGCCATCATCACCTTTGGGCAGCACACACGGTCGAACGACGTCGGGCGTGGCATGCCATAATCGCCTTAAGGCGGCACACAAAGTCGAAAGACGTCGGGCGTGGCATGACATCACCACCTTTGGACAGCACACACGGTCAAACGACGTCGGGCGTGACATGCAATCACCACCATAGAACAGCACACGATCGGACGACATCGGGCATGGCATGAGATCACCGCCCTTGGGCAGCACACACGGTCAGACTACGTCAGGTGTGGCATGACATCTCTGCCTTTGTACAGCACACACGGTCGAACGACGTCAGGCGTGGCATGCCATCATCGCCTTTGGACACCACACACGGTCAAACGACGTCGGGCGTGGCATGCCATCATCGCCTTTGGGAAGCACAAACAGATGAACGACGTCGGGCGTGGCATGCAAACATCACCTTTGGGCAACACACACGGTCAAACGACGTCAGGTGTGGCATACCAGCATCGCCTTTGGACAGCACATGGTCGAAAGACGTCGTGCGTGGCATCACATCACCTCCTTTGGACAGCGCACACGGTCGAACGACGTCGAGCGCGATATGCCATCACCGCCTTTGGAAAGCACACACGGTCGAACGACGTCGGGCGTGGCATGCCATCATCACCTTTGGGCAGCACAAACGGTCGAACGACGTCGGGCGTGGCATGCCATCTTGCCTTTGGGAAGCACACACGGTAGAACGACGTCGGGCGTGGCATGACATCACCGCCCTTGGACGGCATGCACGGTCAAACGATATCGGGCGTGGCATGACATCACCACCCTTGGACAGCACAGACAATCGGCAACGTAGGGCGTGGTATGACATCACCGCCATAGGACAGCACACGGTCGAACGACGTCGGGCGTAGCATGCCATCATCGCCTTTGGGCAATACACACGATCGAACGACGTCTGGCGGGGCATGCCATAATAGCCCATGGACGGCAAACACGATCGAACGACGTAGAGCGTGGCGTGCCATCAACGCCTAAGGACAGCACACAAGGAAGGACGACGTCGGGCATGGCATGCTATTATCTCCTTTGGGCAGCACAGACGATCGGACGACGTCTGGCATAGCATACCATCACCGCCCTTGGACAGCACACATGGTCGGATGATGTCGGGCGTGGCATGCCATCACCGCCCTTGGACAGCACACACATTCGAATGAAGTCGGGCGTGGCGTGCCATCATAGCCCTTGAACTGCAAACAAGGTTGAACGACGTCAGGCGTGGCATGCCATCATCGCCCTTGGACAGGAAACACGGTCGAACAATGTAGAGCGTGACATGCCATCAACGCCTTGGGACAGCACACATGGAAGAACGACATCCGGCGTGGAATTATATCATTAACTTTGGGCAGCACAAACAATCGGACGACGTCGGGCGTGGCATGCCATCACCGCCCTTGGACATCACACATAGTCAGATGACGTCGGGCATTGCATGCCATCACTGCCCTTCGACAACACACACGGTAGGACGACGTCGGGCGTGGCATGACCTCACTGCCCTTGGGCAGCACACACAGTCGGACTACGTCGGGCGTGACATGACATCACCTCCTTTGGACAGCGCACACGGTCGAACGACGTCGAGCGCGACATTCCATCACCTCCTCTGGAAAGCACACACGGTCGAACGACGTCGGGCGTGGCATGCCATCATCACCTTTGAGCAGCACAAATGGTCGAACGACGTCGGGCATGACATGCCATCTTGTCTTTGGGAAGCACACACGGTCGAACGACGTCGGGCGTGTCATGACATCACCGCCCTTGGACGGCACGCACGATCAAACGACATCGGGCGTGGCATGACATCACCACCCTTGGACAGCATAGACAATCGGCAACGTAGGGCGTGGTATGACATCACCGCCATAGGATTGCACACGGTCGGACGACGTCGGGCATGGCATAACATCACCGCCCTTTGGCAACACACATGGTTGGACTACGTCAGGCATGGCATGACATCACCGCCTTTGTACAGCACACACGGTCGAACGACATCGGGCGTGGCATGCCATCATCGCCTCTGGGAAGCACACACGATCAAACGACGTCTGGCGGGGCATGCCAAAATAGCCCATGGACGGCAAACACGGTCGACCGACGTCAGGCGTGACATGCCATCACCACCTTTGGACAACACAAACGGTCGAACGACGTCGGTAGTGGAATGACATCTTGCCTTTGGGAAGCACACACGGTCTAAAGACGTCGGGTGTGGTATGACATCACCGCTTTTGGGCAGCACACACGGTCAAACGACGTCGGGCGTGACATGCCATCACCGCTTTTAGACAGCACACACGGTCGAACGAAGTCGGGCGTGGCATGCAATCATAGCCCTTGAACAACAAACAAGGTTGAATGACGTCAGGCGTGGCATGCCATCATCGCCTTTGGACTAGCTGACACAGTCGGACGGCGTCGGGCGTGACATGCCATCATCGCCCTTGGACGGGAAACACGGTCAAACGACATAGAGCGTGGCATGCAATGTACGCCTAAGGACAGCACACAAGGAAGGACAACGTCGGGCGTGGCATGCTATTATATCCTTTGGGCAGCACAGACGGTCGGACGACGTCTGGAGTAGCATACCATCACCGCCCTTGGACAGCACACATGGTCTGATGACGTCAGGCGTGGCATGCCATCACTGTCCTTGGACAGCACACACGGTAGGACGACGTCGGGCGTGGTATGAGATCATCGCTCTTGGACTGCACGCATGGATGGACTACGTCGGGCTTGGCATGACATCACCACCTTTGGACAACACACACGGTAGAACGACGCGTAGCATGGCATGGCATCATCGCCCTTGAACTGCACGCATGGTCAGACGACATCAAGCGTGGCATGACATCACCGCCTTTGGACAACACACACAGTCGAGAACGTCGGCATCGCCGCTATTGGACAGCACGCATGGTCGGACGACATCGGGCATGGCATGACATCACCGCCCTTGGGCAGCACACACGGTCGGACTACGTCGAGCATGGCATGACATCACCTCCTTTGGACAGCACACACGATCGGACGACGTCGGGCGTGGCATGCCATCACCGCTCTTAGACTGCACGCATGGTCGGGAATGGCATGACATCACCGCCATAGGACAGCACATGATCGGATGACGTCGGGCATGGCATGACATCACTGCCCTTGGGCAGCACACACGGTCGGACTTCGTCAGGCGTGGCATGCCATCACCACCTTTGTACAGCACACCCGGTCGAACGACGTCGGGCGTGGCATGCCATCTTTCCTTTGGGAAGCACACACGGTCGAACGACGTCGGACGTGGCATGACATCACCGCCCTTGGACGGCACGCACGGTCAAACGACATTGGCCGTGGCATGACATCACCACCCTTGGACAGCACAGACAATCGGCAACGTAGGGCGTGCCATGACATCACCGCCATAGGACAGCACACGGTCAGACGACGTCGGGCATGGCATAACATCACCGCCCTTGGGAAACACACACGGCTGGACTACGTCAGGCGTGGCATGACATCACCGCCTTTGTACAGCACACACGGTCGAACTTCATCGGGCGTGGCATGCCATCATCGTCTTTGGGCAACACACACGATCGAACGACGTCTAGCGGGGCATGCCATAATAGCCCATGGTCGGCAAACACGGTCGAACGACGTCAGGCGTGACATGCCATCACCGCCTTTGGACAACACACACGGTCGAACGACATCGGGCGTGGCATGCCATCTTGCTTTTGGGAAGCACACACGGTCGAAAGACGTCAGGCATGGTATGAAATCACCGCCTTTGGGCAGCACACACGGTCAAACGACGTCGGGCGTGACATGCCATCACCGCCTTTAGACAGCACACACGGTCGAACAAAGTCGGGCGTGGCATGCCATCATAGCCCTTGAACGACAAACAAGGTTGAATGACGTCAGGCGTGGCATGCCATCATCGCCTTTGGACTAGCTGACAAAGTCGAACGGTGTCGGGCGTGACATGTCATCATCGCCCTTGGACGGGAAACACGGTCGAACAACGTAGAGCGTGGCATGCCATCAATTCCTAAGGAAAGCACAAGGAAGGTCGACGTCGGGCGTGGCATGCTATTATCTCCTTTGGGCAGCAAATACGGTCGGACGACGTCTGGCGTAGCATACCATCATCGCCCTTGGACAGCACACATGGTCGGATGACGTCGGGCGTGGCATGCCATCACTGCCCTTGGACAGCACACACGGTAGGACACCGTCGGGCATGGTATGTGATCACCGCTCTTGGATTGCACGCATGGACGGACTACGTCGGGCGTGGCATGACATCACCACCTTTGGACAGCACACACGATAGAACGACGCGTGGTATGGCATAACATCATCGCCCTTGAACTGCACGCACGGTCAGACGACATCAAGCGTAGCATGACATCACCGCCTTTGGACAACACACACAGTCGGCAACGGCGGCATCGCCGCTATTGGACAGCACGCTTGGTCGGACGACATCGGGCATGGCATGACATCACCGCCCTTGGGCAGCACACACGGTCAGACTACGTCGAGTATGGCATGACATCACCGCCTTTGGACAGCACACACGGTCGAACGATGTCAGGAGTGGCATGCCATAATCGCCTTTGGGAAGCACACACGGTCGAATGACATCGGCATGGCATGCCATCAACGCCTAAGGACAGCACACAAGGAAAGACGACGTCGGGCGTGGCATGCCATAACCGCCCTTGGACAGCACACACGGTAGGACGACGTCGGGCGTGGTATGATATCACCACTCTTGGACTACACGCATGGTCAGACTACAGCGGGCGTGGCATGACTTCACTACCTTTGGACAGCACACACGGTAGAACTACGCGTAGCATGGCATGACATCATCGCCCTTGAACTTCACGCATGGTCAGACGAACAACGTAGAGCGTGGCATGCCATCACCGCCTTGGGACATCACACACGGTCAGACGATGTCGGGCGTGGTATGCTATCATCGCCTTTGGGCAGCATAAACAGTCGGACGACATCGGGTAAAGCATGCCATCACTGCCGTTGGATAGCACACAAGGTCGGATGACGTCTGGCGTGGCATGCCATCGCCGCCCTTGGACTGCACCCATGGTAGGACGACGTGGGGCATGACATGAGATTACCACTCTTGGACTGCACGCATGGTCGGGCATGGCATGACATCACCGCCATCAAACAGCACACGATCGGACGACGTCGGGCATGGCATGACATCACCGCCCTTAGGCAGCACACACGGTCGGACTACGTTTGGCGTGGCATGCCATCACCGCCTTTGGACAGCACACATGGTCGAACATAGTCGGGCGTGGCATGCCATCTTGCCTTTGGGAAGCACACACGGTCGAAAGACGTCGGCCGTGGTATGACATCACCGCCTTTGGGCATCATACACGACCAAACGTCGTCGGGCGTGACATGCTATCATCGCCTTTAGACAGCACACACGGTCGAATGAAGTCAGGCGTGGCATGCCATCATAGCCCTTGAACGACAAACAATGTTGAATGACGTTAGGCGTGGCATGCCATCATTGCCTTTGGACTAGTTGAAACAGTCGGATGGCGTTGGGCGTGGCATGCCATCATCGCCCTTGGACGGGAAACACGGTCGAACGATGTAAAGTGTGGCATGCCATCAACGCCTAAGGATAGCACACAAACAAGGACGACGTCGGGCGTGGCATGCTATCATCTCCTTTGGGCAGCACAGATTGTCAAACGACGTCGGGCGTGGCATGCCATCACCTCCCTTGGACAGTACACATAGTCGGATGACGTCGGGCGTGGCATGCCATCATCTTCTTTGGGAAGCACAAACGGTCGAACGACGCCGACGTGGCATGCAAATATCACCTTTGGGCAACACACACGGTCGAACGACGTTGAGCGTGGCATGACATCACCTCCTTTGGACAGCGCACACGGTCGAACAACGTCGGGCACGACATGCCATCACCGCCTTTGGAAAGCACACACGGTTGATCGACGTCGGGTGTGGTATGCGATCATCACCTTTTGGCAGCACAAACAGCCGGACCGGCAAACAAGGTTGAACGATGTCGGGCGTGGCATACAGTATCGCCTTTGGACTAGCTGACACAGTTGGCCGGTGTAAGGCGTGGCATGCCATCATCTCCCCTGGACGGGAAACACGGTCTAATGACGTAGAGCGTGGCATGCCATCACCGCCTTGGGACAGCACACACGAGCAGACAACGTCGGGTGTGGCATGCTATCATCGCCTTTGGGCAACACAAACAGTCGGACGACATCGGGTGTGGCATACAATCACCGCCCTTGGATAGCACACAAGGTCGGATGACCTCTGGCGTGGCATGCCATCGCCGCCCTTGGACTTCACCCACAGTAGGACGACGTGGGGCATGGCATGAGATCACCGCTTTAGGACTGCACCGTGGTCGGTCATGGCATGAAATCACCGCCATAGGACAGAACACGATCGGGCGGCGTCGGGCTTGGCATGACATCACCACCCTTGGGCAGCACACACGGTCGGACTACGTGAGGCATGGCATGACATCACCGCCTTTGTACAGCACACACGGTCGAACGACGTCAGGCGTGGCATGCCATCATCGCCTTTGGGCAGTACAGACGATCAAACGACGTCGGGCGGGGCATGCAATAATAGCCCTTGGACGGCAAACACGGTTGAACGACGTCAGGCGTGACATGACATCACCGTCTTTTGACACCACACACGGTAGAACGATGTCGGACGTGGCATACCATCTTGCCTTTGAGAAGCACACACGGTCTAAATACGTCGGGCGTGGTATGACATCACCGACTTTGGGCATCACACACGATCAAACGTCGTCGGGCATGACATGCCATCATCGCCTTTGGACTAGCTGACATAGGCGGACGGCATCGGGCGTGGCATGCCATCATCGCCCTTGGATGGGAAACACGGTCGAACGATGTAGATCGTGGCATGCCATCAACGCCTAAGGACAGCATACAAGGAAGGACAACTTTGGGCGGCATACTATCATCTCCTTTGGGCAGCACAGACGGTCAGACGACGTCGGGCGTGGCATGCCATCACCGCCCTTGGACAGCACACATGGTCGGATGATGTCGAGCGTGGCATGCCATAACCGCCATATGGACAGCACACACGGTAGGACGACGTCGGGCTTGGTATGACATCACAGCTCTTGAACTGCATGCACGGTCAGATGTCGTTGGGCGTGGCATGATATCATATCCCTTTGAGGGCAAACACGGTCGAACGACGTCAGTCGTGACATGCCATCACCGCCTTTGGGCAGCACACACGATCGAATGTCGTCGGGCGTGGCATGCCATCATATCCTTTGGACGGCAAACACGGTCGAACAACGTCAGGTGTGACATGCCATCACCGCCTTTGGACAGCACACACGGTCGAACGTCGTCGGACGTGGTATGCAATCATCGCCTTTGGGCAGCACACACGGTCAAACGACGTTGGGCGTGGCATGACATCACCGCCTTTGGACAGCACACACGATCGAACTACGTCGGGCTCGACATGCCAACACCGCCTTTGGATAGCCCACACGGTCGAACAACATCGAGCGTGGCATTCCATTATCGCTTTTGGGCAGCACACACGGTCGAACAACGTCTGGCATGGCATGACATTATTACCTTTAGGCAGCACAAACGGTCGAATGACGTCGGGCGTGGCATTACATCACCGCCCTAGGACTATAAGCACGATCGGACGACGTTGAGCCTGGCATGACATCACTGCCCTAGGACAGCACACACGGTCGAACGACGTTGAGCCTGGCATGACATCACCGCCCTTGTACGGCACGCATGGTCGAACGACGTTGGGAGTGGAATGACATCACCACCCTCGGACGTCACACACGGTCGAACGTCGTTAGGCGTGGCATACCATCATCACCTCCCTTGGACAGCACACACGATCGAACGACGTCGGCCGTGGCATGACATCACAGCCATAGGAATACACGCACAATCGGACGACGTCAAGCGTGGCATGACATCACCGCCCTTGGACAGCACACACGGTCGAAACGACGTCGGGCATGGCATGCCATCATCGCCTTTGGGCAGCATACACAGTCGAACGACGTTGGGCGTGGCATGCCATCTTGGACCTTGGACAACATACACGGTTGAACGACATCAGGCGTGGCATGCCATCATCGCTTTTAAACCAGCTGACACAGTCAGACGGCGTCGGGCGTGGCATGCCATCATCGCCCAAGGACGACACAGTCGAATGACGTCGAGGGTTGCATGCCATAATCGCCTATTGAAAGCACACATAGTCGGACGACGACGGGCGTGGCATGCCATCATCTCATTTGGGCAGCACAGACCGTCAGACGGCGTCAGGAGTGGCATGCCAACATCGCTGTTGGGCAGCACAAATGATCGACCGTCGTCGGGCGTGGCATGCCATCATAGCCCTTGGACAGCACACACGGTCGGCAACGTCGGGCAAGGCATTAAATCACCGCCCTTGGACAGTACACACGGTCAAACGACGTCCAGCATGGCATGACATCACCACCCTTGGACTACACGCACGATCGGACGACATCGGGCGTGGCATGACATCACCACCTTTGGAAACCACACACGGTAGAACGACGCGTGGCATGGCATGAAATCATTGCCCTTGAACTGCATGCACGGTCAGACGACATCAAGCATGGCATGAAATCACCGCCTTTGGATAGCAATCACAGTCGGCAACGTCAACATCACCGCCATTGGACAGCACGCATGGTCGGACGACATCGGGCATGGCATGACATCACCATCCTTGGGCAGAACACACGGTCGGACTACGTCGAGCATGGCATGACATCACCGCCTTTGGACGGCACACACGATCGGACGACATCAAGCGTGGCATGCCTTCACCGCTCTTGGAATGCACGCATGGTCGGGCATGGCATGACATCACCGCCATAGGACAACACACGATCGGACGACGTCGGGCATGGCATGACATCACCGCCCTTGGGCAGCACACACGATCAGACTACGTCAGGCATGGCATGACATCACTGCCTTTGTACCGCACACCCGGTTGAACGACGTCGGGCGTGGCATGCCATTATCGCCTTTGGGCAGCACACACGATCGAACAACATCGGGCGGGGCATGCCATAATAGCCCATGGACGGCAAACAGGGTGGAACGACATCTGGCGTGACATGCCATCACCGCCTTTGGACAGCACACACGGTCGAACAATGTCGGGCGTGGTATGCCATCTTGCCTTTGGGAACCACACACGGTCGAAAGACGTCGAGCGTGGTATGACATCACCGCCTTTGGGCATCACACACGGTCAAAAGTCGTCGGGCGTGACATGCCATCATCGCCTTTAGACAGCACACACGGTCGGACGACGTCGGGCATGGCATGACATCACCGCCCTTGGGCAGCACACACGGTCGGACTACGTCAGGCGTGGCATGCCATCATTGCCTTTCGGCAGCACAGACGATCGAACAACGTCGGGCGGGGCATGACATAATAGCCCTTCGACAGGAAACATGGTTAAACGACGTCAGGCGTGACATGCCATCACCGTCTTTGGACAGTACACACGGTTGAACAACGTCGGGCGTGGCATGCCATCTTGCCTTTGGGATGCACACACGGTCGAAATATGTCGGGCGTGGTATGACATCACCGCCTTTGGGCATCACACACGGTCAAACATCGTCGGGCATGACATGCCATCATCGCCTTTGGACTAGCTGACACAGTCGGACGACGTCGGGCGTGGCATGCTATCATCGCCCTTGGACGGGAAACACGATCGAACGATGTAGATCGTGGCATGCCATCAACGCCTAAGGACAACACACAAGGAAGGACGACATCGGGCGTGGCATGCTATCATCTCCTTTGGGCAGCACAGACGGTCTGACGACGTCAGGCGTGGCATGCCATCACCGCCCTTGGACAGCACACATGGTCGGATGACGTCGAGCGTGGCATGCCATAACCGCCCTTGTACAGCACACACGGTAGGACGACATCGGGCGTGGTATGAGATCACCGCTCTTAAACTGCACGCATGGTTAGACTACGGCGGGCGTGGCATTACATCACAACCTTTGGACAGCACACACAGTAAAACGACGCGTGGCATGGCATGACATCATCGCCTTTGAGCTGTACGCACGGTCAGACGACATCGGGCGTGGCATGATATCATATCCCTTGGAGGGCAAACAATGTCGAATGACGTCAGGCGTGACATGCCATCACCGCCTTTGGGCAGCACACACGATCGAATGACGTTAGGCGTGGCATGCCATCATATCCCTTGGACGGCAAACACGGTCGAACGACGTCAGGCGTGACATGCTATCATCGCCTTTGGGCAGCACACACGGTCGAACGACGTTGGGCGTGGCATGACATCACCGCCTTTGGACAGCACACACGGTCGAACGACGTCGGGTGTGACATGCCAACACCGCCTTTGGATAGCCCACACGGTCGAGCGACGTCGAGCATGGCATTCCATTAGCGCCTTTGGGCAGCACACACGGTCGAACGACGTCTAGCATGGCATGCCATTATTGCCTTTAGGCAGCACAAACGGTCCAACGACGTCGGGCGTTGCATGACATCACCGCCCTAGGACTGTACGCACGATCGGACAACGTCAGGCATGGCATGACATCACTGCCCTAGGAAAGCACACACGGCCGAACAACGTCGAGCCTGGCATGACATCACCGCCCTTTGACGGCATGCACGGTCGAACAACGTCGGGAGTGGAATGACATCACCACCCTTGGACGTCACACACGGTCGAACGTCGTTGGGTGTGGCATGCCATCATCGCCTTTGGGCAGCTCAGACGATCGAATGACGTCTGGCGTGGCATGACATCACCACCTTTGGGCAGCGCACACGGTCAAACGACATCGGGCGTGACATGCCATCACCGCCTTTGGACAGCACACATGGTCGAATGACGTCGGGCGTGGCATGCCATCATCACCTTTGGGCAGCACACATGGTCGAACTACGTCGGGCGTGGCATGCCATCATCGCCTTTGGGAAGCACAAACAGTCGAACGACGTCGGGCGTGGCATGCCAACATCACCTTTGGGCAGCACACACAGTCGAACGACGTCGGGCGTGGCATGCCATAATAGCCCTTGGACAGCACACACGGTCGAACGACGTTAGGCGTGACATGCCATCACCGCCTTTGGACAGCACACACGATCGAACGACGCTGGGCATGGCATGCCATCATCACCTTTGGGCAGCACAAATGGTCGGACAGCGTCGGGCGTGGCATGCCATTGTCGCCCTTGGACGGCAAACACGGTCGAACAAAGTCTGTCGTCGCATGCCATCATAGACCTTGAACGGCAACCAAGGTTGAATAACGTCGGGCGTGGCATGCAATCATCGCCTTTGGACTAGCTGACACCATTGGACTGCGCCGGGCGTGGCATGCCATCATTGCCCTTGGACGGGAAACACGGTAGAACGAAGTATAGTGTGGAATGCCATCAACTCCTTGGGACAACACAAATGAAAGGACGACGTCGCGCGTGGCATGCCATCACCGCCCTTGGACAGCACACATGGTCGGATGACGTCGGGCGTGGGATGCCATCACTGCCCTTGGACAGCACACACGGTAGGACGACGTCGGGTGTGGCATGAGATCTCCGTTCTTGGACTGCACTTATGGTAAGCCTATGTCGGGCGTGGCATGACATCACCACCTTTGGACAGCACACTAGGTCGAACGACGCGTGGCATGGCATGACATCGCCGCCCTTGAACTGCACGCACGGTCAAACGACATCGGGCGTGGCATGACATCACCGCCTTTGGACAGCATTCACAGTCGGCAACTTCGGGCGTGGCATGACATCTCCGCTCTTGGACAGCACGCATGGTCGGACGACATCGGACATGGCATGACATCACCGCCCTTGGGCAGCACACACAGTCGGACTACGTCGGGCGTGGCATGACTTCACCTCCTTTGAACAGCACACACGGTCGAACAACGTCGTGCGTGGCATGCCATCATCGCCTTTTGGCAGCACACACAGTCGAATGACATCGAGCGTGGCATACCATCATAGCCCATAGATGGCAAACACAGTCGAACGACGTCGGGCGTGGAATGCCATCATTGCCTTTGGGCAGCACACCCGGTCGAACGACGTCGGGCGTGGCATGCCGTCATGGCCCTTGGACACCACACACGGTCGAACAAAGTCAGGCGTGGCAGGCCATAATATCCCTTGAACGGCAAACAAGGTTGAACGACGTGAGGCGTGGCATGCCATCATCACCTTTGGGCAGCACACACGGTTGAACTACGTCGGGCGTGGCAAGCCATCATCGCCTTTAGGCAGCACAAACGGTCGAACGACGTCGGGCGTAGAATGCCATCATCACCTTTGGGCAGCACACACGGTCGAACGACGTCGGGCGTGGCATGCCATAATTGCCTTAAGGCGGCACACAAAGTCGAAAGACGTCGGGCGTGGCATGACATCACCACCTTTGGACAGCACACACGGTCGAACGACGTCGGGCGTGACATGCAATCACCACCATAGAACAGCACACGATCGGACGACATCGGGCATGGCATGAGATCACCGCCCTTGGGCAGCACACACGGTCAGACTACGTCAGGTGTGGCATGACATCTCTGCCTTTGTACAGCACACACGGTCGAACGACGTCAGGCGTGGCATGCCATCATCGCCTTTGGACACCACACACGGTCAAACGACGTCGGGCGTGGCATGCCATCATCGCCTTTGGGAAGCACAAACAGATGAACGACGTCGGGCGTGGCATGCAAACATCACCTTTGGGCAACACACACGGTCAAACGACGTCAGGCGTGGCATACCAGCATCGCCTTTGGACAGCACATGGTCGAAAGACGTCGTGCGTGGCATCACATCACCTCCTTTGGACAGCGCACACGGTCGAACGACGTCGAGCACGATATGCCATCACCGCCTTTGGAAAGCACACACGGTCGAACGACGTCGGGCGTGGCATGCCATCATCACCTTTGGGCAGCACAAACGGTCGAACGACGTCGGGCGTGGCATGCCATCTTGCCTTTGGGAAGCACACACGGTAGAACGACGTCGGGCATGGCATGACATCACCGCCCTTGGACGGCACGCACGGTCAAACGATATCGGGCGTGGCATGACATCACCACCCTTGGACAGCACAGACAATCGGCAACGTAGGGCGTGGTATGACATCACCGCCATAGGACAGCACACGGTCGAACGACGTCGGGCGTAGCATGCCATCTTGCCTTTGGGAAGCACACACGGTCGAATGACGTCGGGCGTGGTATGACATCACCGCCTATGGGCAGCACACACGGTCAAACGACGTCGGGCATGACATGCCATCACCACTTTTAGACAGCACAGACGGTCGAATGAAGTCGGGCGTGGCATGCCATCATAGCCCTTGAACGACAAACAAGGTTGAATGGCGTTAGGCGCGGCATGCCATCATCGCCTTTGGACTAGCTGACACAGTCGGACGGCGTCGGGCGTGACATGCCATCATCGCCCTTTGACGGGAAACATGGTCGAACGACGTAGAGCGTGGCGTGCCATCAACGCCTTAGGACAGCACACAAGGAAGGACGACGTCGGGCATGGCATGCTATTATCTCCTTTGGGCAGCACAGACGGTCGGACGACGTCTGGCATAGCATACCATCACCGCCCTTGGACAGCACACATGGTCGGATGATGTCGGGCGTGGCATGCCATCACTGCCCTTGGACAGCACACACATTCGAATAAAGTCGGGCGTGGCGTGCCATCATAGCCCTTGAACTGCAAACAAGGTTGAACGACGTCAGGCGTGGCATGCCATCATCGCCCTTGGACGGGAAACACGGTCGAACAATGTAGAGCGTGACATGCCATCAACGCCTTGGGACAGCACACATGGAAGAACGACATCGGGCGTGGAATTATATCATTGCCTTTGGGCAGCACAAACAATCGGACAACGTCGGGCGTGGCATGCCATCACCGCCCTTGGACATCACACATAGTCAGATGACGTCGGGCGTTGCATGCCATCACTGCCCTTCGACAACACACACGGTAGGACGACGTCGGGCGTGGCATGACCTCACTGCCCTTGGGCAGCACACACAGTCGAACTACGTTGGGCGTGGCATGACATCACCTCCTTTGGACAGCGCACACGGTCGAACGACGTCGAGCGCGACATTCCATCACCTCCTTTGGAAAGCACACACGGTCGAACGACGTTGGGAGTGGCATGCCATCATCACCTTTGAGCAGCACAAATGGTCGAACGATGTCGGGCATGACATGCCATCTTGTCTTTGGGAAGCACACACGGTCGAACGACGTCGGGCGTGTCATGACATCACCGCCCTTGGACGGCACGGACGGTCAAACGACATCGGGCGTGGCATGACATCACCATCCTTGGACAGCATAGACAATCGGCAACGTAGGGCGTGGTATGACATCACCGCCATAGGACAGCACACGGTCGGACGACGTCGGGCATGGCATAACATCACCGCCCTTTGGCAACACACATGGTTGGACTACGTCAGGCGTGGCATGACATCACCGCCTTTGTACAGCACACACGGTCGAACTACGTGAGGCATGGCATGACATCACCGCCTTTGTACAGCACACACGGTCGAACGACGTCAGGTATGGCATGCCATCATCGCCTTTGGGCAGTACAGACGATCAAACGACGTCAGGCGGGGCATGCAATAATAGCCCTTGGACGGCAAACACGGTTGAACGACGTCAGGCGTGACATGACATCACCGTCTTTGGACAGCACACACGGTAGAACGATGTCGGACGTGGCATACCATCTTGCCTTTGAGAAGCACACACGGTCTAAATACGTCGGGCGTGGTATGACATCACCGACTTTGGGCATCACACACGGTCAAACGTCGTCGGGCATGACATGCCATCATCGCCTTTGGACTAGCTGACATAGGCGGACGGCATCGGGCGTGGCATGCCATCATCGCCCTTGGACGGGAAACACGGTCGAACGATGTAGATCGTGGCATGCCATCAACGCCTAAGGACAGCATACAAGGAAGGACAACTTTGGGCGGCATACTATCATCTCCTTTGGGCAGCACAGACGGTCAGACGACGTCGGGCGTGGCATGCCATCACCGCCCTTGGACAGCACACATGGTCGGATGACGTCGAGCGTGGCATGCCATAACCGCCATATGGACAGCACACACGGTAGGACGACGTCGAGCTTGGTATGACATCACATCTCTTGAACTGCACGCACGGTCAGATGTCGTTGGGCGTGGCATGATATCATATCCCTTTGAGGGCAAACACGGTCGAACGACGTCATTCGTGACATGCCATCACCGCCTTTGGGCAGCACACACGATCGAATGACGTCGGGCGTGGCATGCCATCATATCCTTTGGACGGCAAACACGGTCGAACAACGTCAGGTGTGACATGCCATCACCGCCTTTGGACAGCACACACAGTCGAACATCGTCGGACGTGGTATGCAGTCATCGCCTTTGGGCAGCACACACGGTCAAACGACGTTGGGCGTGGCATGACATCACCGCCTTTGGACAGCACACACGATCGAACTACGTCGGGCTCGACATGCCAACACCGCCTTTGGATAGCCCACACGGTCGAACAACATCGAGCGTGGCATTCCATTATCGCTTTTGGGCAGCACACACGGTCGAACAACGTCTGGCATGGCATGACATTATTACCTTTAGGCAGCACAAACGGTCGAACGACGTCGGGCGTGGCATTACATCACCGCCCTAGGACTATAAGCACGATCGGACGACGTTGAGCCTGGCATGACATCACTGCCCTAGGACAGCACACACGGTCGAACGACGTTGAGCCTGGCATGACATCACCGCCCTTGTACGGCACGCATGGTCGAACGACGTTGGGAGTGGAATGACATCACCACCCTCGGACGTCACACACGGTCGAACGTCGTTAGGCGTGGCATACCATCATCACCTCCCTTGGACAGCACACACGGTCGAACAACGTCGGGCGTGGCATGACATCACAGCCATAGGAATACACGCACAATCGGACGACGTCAAGCGTGGCATGACATCACCGCCCTTGGACAGCACACACGGTCGAAACGACGCCGGGCATGGCATGCCATCATCGCCTTTGGGCAGCATACACAGTCGAACGACGTTGGGCGTGGCATGCCATCTTGGACCTTGGACAACATACACGGTTGAACGACATCAGGTGTGGCATGCCATCATCGCTTTTAAACCAGCTGACACAGTCAGACGGCGTCGGGCGTGGCATGCCATCATCGCCCAAGGACGACACAGTCGAATGACGTCGAGGGTTGCATGCCATAACCGCCTATTGAAAGCACACACAGTCGGACGACGACGGGCGTGGCATGCCATCATCTCATTTGGGCAGCACAGACCGTCAGACGGCGTCAGGCGTGGCATGCCAACATCGCCGTTGGGCAGCACAAACGATCGACCATCGTCGGGCGTGGCATGCCATCATAGCCCTTGGACATCACACACGGTCGGCAACGTCGGGCAAGGCATTAAATCACCGCCCTTGGACAGTACACACGGTCAAACGACGTCCAGCATGGCATGACATCACCACCCTTGGACTACACGCACGATCGGACGACATCGGGCGTGGCATGACATCACCACCTTTGGACACCACACACGGTAGAACGATGCGTGGCATGGCATGAAATCACCGCTCTTGGAATGCACGCATGGTCGGGCATGGCATGACATCACCGCCATAGGACAGCACACGATCGGACGACGTCGGGCATGGCATGACATCACCGCCCTTGGGCAGCACACACGATCAGACTACGTCAGGCATGGCATGACATCACTACCTTTGTACCGCACACCCGGTTGAACGACGTCGGGCGTGGCATGCCATTATCGCCTTTGGGCAGCACACACGATCGAACAACATCGGGCGGGGCATGCCATAATAGCCCATGGACGGCAAACAGGGTCGAACGACATCTGGCTTGACATGCCATCACCGCCTTTGGACTTCACACACGGTAGGATGACGTGGGGCATGGCATGAGATCACCGCTCTAGGACTGCACCGTGGTCGGTCATGGCATGACATCACCGCCATAGGACAGAACACGATCGGGCGGCGTCGGGCATGGCATGACATCACCACCCTTGGGCAGCACACACGGTCGGACTACGTGAGGCATGGCATGACATCACCGCCTTTGTAAAACACACACGGTCGAACGACGTCAGGCGTGGCATGCCATCATCGCCTTTGGGCAGTACAGACGATCAAACGACGTCGGGCGGGGCATGCAATAATAGCCCTTGGACGGCAAACACGGTTGAACGACGTCAGGCGTGACATGACATCACTGTCTTTGGACAGCACACACGGTCGAACGATGTCGGACGTGGCATACCATCTTGCCTTTGAGAAGCACACACGGTCGAAATACGTCGGGCGTGGTATGACATCACCGACTTTGGGCATCACACACAGTCAAACGTCGTCGGGCATGACATGCCATCATCGCCTTTGGACTAGCTGACATAGTCGGACGGCATCGGGCGTGGCATGCCATCATCGCCCTTGGACGGGAAACACGGTCGAACGATGTAGATCGTGGCATGCCATCAACGCCTAAGGACAGCATACAAGGAAGGACAACTTTAGGCGTGGCATACTATCATCTCCTTTGGGCAGCACAGACGGTCAGACTACGTCGGGCGTGGCATGCCATCACCGCCCTTGGACAGCACACATGGTCGGATGACGTCGAGCGTGGCATGCCATAACCGCCATATGGACAGCACACACGGTAGGATGACGTCGGGCTTGGTATGACATTACAGCTCTTGAACTGCACGCACGGTCAGATGTCGTTGGGCGTGGCATGATATCATATCCCTTTGAGGGCAAACACGGTCGAACGACGTCAGTCGTGACATGCCATCACCGCCTTTGGGCAGCACACACGATCGAATGACATCGGGCGTGGCATGCCATCATATCCTTTGGACGGCAAACACGGTCGAACAACGTCAGGTGTGACATGCCATCACCGCCTTTGGACAGCACACACGGTCGAACGTCGTCGGGCGTGGTATGCAATCATCGCCTTTGGGCAGCACACACGGTCAAACGACGTTGGGCGTGACATGATATCACCGCCTTTGGACAGCACACACGATCGAACTACGTCGGGCTTGACATGCCAACACCGCCTTTGGATAGCCCACACGGTCGAACAACATCGAGCGTGGCATTTCATTATCGCTTTTGGGCAGCACACACGGTCGAACAACATCTGGCATGGCATGACATTATTACCTTTAGGCAGCACAAACGGTCGAACGACGTCGGGCGTGGCATTACATCACCGCCCTAGGACTATACGCACGATCGGACGACGTTGAGCCTGGCATGACATCACTGCCCTAGGACAGCACACACGGTCGAACGACGTTGAGCCTGGCATGACATCACCGCCCTTGTACGGCACGCATGGTCGAACGACGTTGGGAGTGGAATGACATCACCACCCTCTGACGTCACACACGGTCGAACGTCGTTAGGCGTGGCATACCATCATCACCTCCCTTGGACAGCACACACAGTCGAACGACGTCGGGCGCGGCATGACATCACAGCCATAGGAATACACGCACAATCGGATGACGTCAAGCGTGGCATGACATCACCGCCCTTGGACAGCACACACAGTCGAAACGACGTCGGGCATGGCATGCCATCATCGCCTTTGGGCAGCATACACAGTCGAACGACGTTGGGCGTGGCATGCCATCTTGGACCTTGGACAACATACACGGTTGAACGACATCAGGCGTGGCATGCCATCATCGCTTTTAAACCAGCCGACACAGTCAGACGGTGTCGGGCGTGGCATGCCATCATCGCCCAAGGACGACACAGTCGAATGACGTCGAGGGTTGCATGCCATAACCGCCTTTGGAAAGCACACACAGTCGGACGACGACGGGCGTGGCATGCCATCATCTCATTTGGGCAGCACAGACCGTCAGACGGCGTCAGGCGTGGCATGCCAACATCGCCGTTGGGCAGCACAAACGATCGACCGTCGTCGGGTGTGGCATGCCATCATAGCCCTTGGACAGCACACACGGTCGGCAACGTCGAGCAAGGCATTAAATCACCGCCCTTGGACAGTACACACGGTCAAACGACGTCCAGCATGGCATGACATCACCACCCTTGGACTACACGCACGATCGGACGACATCGGGCGTGGCATGACATCACCACCTTTGGACACCACACACGGTAGAACGACGCGTGGCATGGCATGACATCATTGCCCTTGAACTGCACGCACGGTCAGACGACATCAAGCATGGTATGAAATCACCGCCTTTGGATAGCAATCACAGTCGGCAACGTCGGCATCACCGCTATTGGACAGCGCGCATGGTCGGACGACATCGGGCATGGCATGACATCACCATCCTTGGGCAGAACACACGGTCGAACTACGTCGAGCATGGCATGACATCACCGCCTTTGGACGGCACACACGATCGGACGACATCGGGCGTGGCATGCCTTCAGCGCTCTTGGAATGCACGCATGGTCGGGCATGGCATGACATCACCGCCATAGGACAGCACACGATCGGACGACGTCGGTCATGGCATGACATCACCGCCCTTGGGCAGCACACATGGTCAGACTACGTCAGGCATGGCATGACATCACTGCCTTTGTACCGCACACCCGGTTGAACGACGTCGGGCGTGGCATGCCATTATCGCCTTTGGGCAGCACACACGATCGAACAACATCGGGTGGGGCATGCCATAATAGCCCATGGACGGCAAACAGGGTCGAACGACATCTGGCGTGACATGCCATCACCGCCTTTGGACAGCACACACGGTCGAACGATGTCGAGCGTGGCATGCCATCTTGCCTTTGGGAACCACACACGGTCGAAAGACGTCGGGCGTGGTATGCCATCACCGCCTTTGGGCATCACACACGGTCTAACGTCGTCGGGCGTGACATGCCATCATCGCCTTTAGACAGCACACACGGTCGGACGACGTCGGGCATGGCATGACATCACCGCCCTTGGGCAGCACACACGGTCGAACTACGTCAGGCATGGCATGACATCACTGCATTTGTACAACACACTCGGTCGAACAACATCGAGCTTGGCATGCCATTATCGCCTTAGGGCAGCACACACGATCAAACGAAGTCGGGCGGGGCATGCCAGAATAGCCCATGGACGGCAAACACGGTCGAACAACATCTTGCTTTACATGCCATCTTGCCTTTGGGAAGCACACACAGTCGAAAGACGTCGGGCGTGGTATGACTTCACCGCCTTTGGGCATCACACACAGTCAAACGTCGTCGGGCATGACATGCCATCATCGCCTTTAGACAGCACACACGGTCGAACGAATTCAGGCGTGGCATGCCATCATAGCCCTTGAACGGCAAACAAGGTTGAATGACGTCAGGCGTGGAATGCCATCATCGCCTTTGGACTAGTTGACACAGTCGGACGGCATCGGGCATGGCATGCCATCATCGCCCTTGAACGGGAAACACGGCCGAACAACATAAAGCATGGCATGCCATCAACGCCTAAGGACACCACACAAAGAAGGACGACGTCAGGCGTGGCATGCTATCATCTCCATTGGGTAGCAGATACGGTCAGACTACGTCGGGCGTAGCATGAAATCACCTCCCTTAGACAGCACACATGGTCGGATGACGTCGGGCGTGGCATGCCATCATCTTCTTTGGGAAGCACAAATGGTCGAACGACGCCGACGTGGCATGCCAACATCACCTTTGGGCAGCACACACAGTCGAACAACGTCGGGCGTGGCATGCCAGCATTGCCTTTGGGAAGCACACACGGTCGAAAGACGTTGAGCGTGGCATAACATCACCTCCTTTGGAAAGCACACACAGTCGAACAACGTCGGGCGCGACATGCCATCACCGCCTTTGGAAAGCACACACGGTCGAACGACGTCGGGCGTGGCATGCGATCATCACCTTTGGGCAGCACAAACAGTCAGACCTGCAATCAAGGTTGAACGACGTCGAGCGTGGCATACATTATCGCCTTTGGACTAGCTGACATAGTTGGCCGGCGTAAGGTGTGGCATGCCATCATCGCCCATGGACGGGAAACACGGTTGAATGACGTAGAGCGCGGCATGCCATCACCGCCTTGGGATAGCACACACGGTCAGACGACGTCGGGTGTGGCATGCTATCATCGCCTTTGGGCAGCATAAACAGTCGGACGACATCGGGTGTGGCATGCCATCACCGCCCTTGGATAGCACACAAGGTCGGATGACGTCTGGCGTGGCATGCCATCGCCGCCCTTGGACTGCACCCACGATAGGACGATGTGGGGCATGGAATGAGATCATCGCTCTAGGACTGCACCGTGGTCGGTCATGGCATGACATCACCGCCATAGGACAAAACACGATATGACGACGTCGGGCATGGCATGATATCACCGCCCTTGGGCAGCACACACGGTCGGACTATGTCAGGCGTGGCATGACATCACTGCCTTTGTACAGCACACACGGTCGAACGACGTCAGGCATTGCATGCCATCATTGCCTTTGGGCAGCACAGACGATCGAATGACGTCGGGCGGGGCATGCCATAATAGCCCTTGGACGGGAAACATGGTTGAACGACGTCAGGCGTGACATGCCATCACCGTCTTTGGACAGCACATACAGTCGAACGACGTCGGGCGTGGCATGCCATCTTGCCTTTGGGAAGCACACACGGTCGAAATACGTCGGGCATGGTATGACATCACCGCCTTTGGGCATCACACACGGTCAAACATCGTCGGGCATGATATGCCATCATCGCCTTTGGACTAGCTGACACAGTCAGACGGCATCGGGCGTGGCATGATATCATCGCCCTTGGACGGGAAACACGATCGAACGATGTAGATCGTGGCATGCCATCAACGCCTAAGGACAACACACAAGGAAGGACGACATCGGGCGTGGCATGCTATCATCTCCTTTGGGCAGCACAGACGGTCTGACGACGTCAGGCGTGGCATGCCATCACCGCCCTTGGACAGCACACATGCTCGGATGACGTCGAGCGTGGCATGCCATAACCGCCCTTGGACAGCACACACGGTAGGACGACATCGGGCGTGGTATGAGATCACCGCTCATAAACTGCACGCATGGTTAGACTACGGCGGGTGTGGCATGACATCACCACCTTTGGACAGCACACACAGTAAAACGACGCGTGGCATGGCATGACATCATCGCCCTTGAGCTGCACGCACGGTCAGACGACATCGGGCATGGCATGATATCATATCCCTTGGAGGGCAAACACGGTCGAATGACGTCAGGCGTGACATGCCATCACCGCCTTTGGGCAGCACACACACGGTCAGACTACGTCGAGTATGGCATGACATCACCGCCTTTGGACAGCACACACGGTCGAACGATGTCAGGAGTGGATTGCCATCATCGCCTTTGGGCAGCACACACGGTCGAATGACATCGGCATGGCATGCCATCAACACCTAAGGACAGCACACAAGGAAGGACGACGTCGGGCGTGGCATGCCATAACCGCCCTTGGACAGCACACACGATAGGACGACGTCGGGCGTGGTATGATATCACCGCTCTTGGACTACACGCATGGTCAGACTACAGCGGGCGTGGCATGACTTCACTACCTTTGGATAGCACACACGGTAGAACTACGCGTGGCATGGCATGACATCATCGCCCTTGAACTTCAGGCATGGTCAGACGACATCGGGCGTGGCATGATATCATATCCCTTGGAGGGCAAACACGGTCGAACGACGTCATGCGTGACATGCCATCACCGCCTTTGGGCACCACAAATGATCGAATGACGTCGGGCCTGGCATGCCACAATATCCCTTGGACGGCAAACACGGTCGAAGAATGTCAGGCGTGACATGCCATCACCGCCTTTGGACAGCACACACTGTCGAACGTCGTCGGGCGTGGCATACTATCATCGCCTTATGGCAGCATACATGGTCAAATGACGTTGGGCGTGGCATGACATCACCGCCTTTGGACAGCACACACGGTCGAACGATGTCGGGCGTGAAATGCCAACACTGCCTTTGGACAGCCCACACGGTCGAGCGACGTCGAGCGTGGCATTCCATTATCGCCTTTGGGCAGCACACACGGTCGAACGACGTCTGTCGTGGCATGCCATTATAGCTTTAAGGCAGCACAAACGGTCGAACGATGTCAGGCGTGGCATGACATCACTGCCCTAGGGCTGTACACACGGTCGAGCGACGTCGAGCCTGGCATGACATCACCGCCCTTGGACGGCACGCACGGTCGAACGACGTCGGGAGTGGCATGACATCACAACCCTTGGACGTCACACACGGTCGAACGTCGTTGGGCGTGGCATGATATCATTTCCCTTGGAGGGCAAACACGGTCGAACGACGTCAGGCGTGACATGCCATCACCGCCTTTGGGCACCACACACGATCGAATGACGTCGGGCGTGGCATGCCATAATATCCCTTGGACGGCAAACACGGTCGAACAACGTCAGGCGTGACATGCCATCACCGCCTTTGGACAGCACACACTGTCGAACATCGTCGGGCGTGGCATACTATCATCGCCTTATGGCAGCATACATGATCAAACGACGTTGGGCGTGGCATGACATCACCGCCTTTGGACAGCACACACGCTCGAACGACGTCGGGCGTGAAATGCCAACACCGCCTTTGGACAGCCCACACGGTCGAACGACGTCGAGCGTGTTATTCCATTATCGCCTTTGGGCAGCATACACGGTCGAACGACGTCTGTCGTGGCATGCCATTATAGCTTTAAGGCAGCACAAACGGTCGAACGATGTCAGGCGTGGCATGACATCACCGCCCTAGGACTTTACACACGGTCGAGCGACGTCGAGCCTGGCATGACATCACCGCCCTTGGACGGCACGCACGGTCGAACGACGTCGGGAGTGGCATGACATCACAACCGTTGGACGTCACATACGGTCGAACGTCGTTGGGCGTGGCATGCCATCATCGCCTTTGGGCAGCACACACGATCGAATGACGTCGGGCGTGGCATGACATCACCGCCATTGGGCAGCACACACAGTCAAACGAAGTTGGGCATGACATGTCATCACGGCCTTTGGACAGCACAAAAGGTCGAATGACGTCGGGCGTGGCATGCCATCATCACCTTTGGGCAGCACACACGGTCGAACTACGTCGGGCGTGGCATGCCTTCATCGCCTTTGGGAAGCACAAACGGTCGAACCACGTCAGGCGTGGCATGCCAACATCACGTTTGGGTAGCACACATGGTCGAACGACGTCGGGCGTGGCATGCCAGCATCGCCTTTGGGCAACACACACGGTCGAAAGACGTCAAGCGTGGCATGACATCACCTCCTTTGGACAGCGCACACGGTCGAACAACGTCGGGCGCGACATGCCATCACCGCCTTTGGAAAGCACACACGGTCGAACGAAGTCGGGCGTGGCATGCCATCATCACCTTTGGGCAACACACACGGTTGAACTACGTCGGGCGTGTCATGCCATCATCGCCTATGGGCAGCACAAATGGTCGAACGACATCGGGCGCGAGATGCCATCACCGCCTTTGGAAAGCACACACGGTCGAATGACGTCGGGCGTGGCCTGCCATCATCACCTTTGGGCAGCACACACAGTTGAACTACGTCAGGCGTGGCATGCCATCATCGCCTTTGGGCAGCACAAACGGTTAACTGACGTCGGGCGTGGCATGCCATCATCACCTTTGGGCAGAACACACGGTTGAACTACGTCAGGCGTGGCATGCCATAATCGCCTTAACGCAGCACAAATGGTCGAACGACATCGGGCGTGACATGCAATCACCGCCATAGGACAGCACACGATCGGACGACGTCGGGAATGGCATGACATCCGCGCCCTTGGGTAGCACACACGGTCAGACTATGTCAGGCGGGGCATGACATCACCTTTGTACAGCACACACGGTCGAATGACGTCGTGCGTGGCATGCCATCATCGCCTTTGGGCAGCACACACGGTCGAATGACGTCGGGCGTGGCATACCATCATAGCCCATAGATGGCAAACACGGTCAAACGACATCGGGCGTGGAATGCCATCATCGCCTTTGGGCAGCACACCCGGTCGAACGACGTCGGGCGTGGCATGCCGTCAAGGCCCTTGGACACTACACACGGTCGAACGAAGTCGGGCGTGGCATGCCATCATTTCCCTTGAACGGCAAACAAGGTTGAACGACGTGAGGCGTGGCATGCCATCATCGCCTTTGGACTAACTGACATTCTTAGATGGCGTCGGGTGTGGCATGCCATCAATACCCTTGGACGGGAAACATGATCGAACGATGTAGAGCGTGGCATGCCATCAACACCTTGAGACAGCACACACGGAAGAACGACGTCGGGCGTAACATGACATTATCACCTTTGGGCAGCACACACGGTTGAACTACGTCGGGCGTGGCATGCCATCATCGCCTTTGGGCAGCACACACAATCGAAAGATGTCGGGCGTGGCATGACATCACCACCTTTGTAAAGCACCCACGGTCGAACGACGTCGTGCATGGCATGCCATCATCGCCTTTGGGCAGCACACACGGTTGAATGACTTCAGCATGGCACGCCATCATAGCCCATGGACGGCAAACACGGTCGAACGACGTCGGGCATAAAATGCCATCATCGCCTTTGGGCAGCACACAAGATCAAACGACGTCGGGCGTGGCATGCCGTCATGGCCCATAGACACCACACACATTCGAACGAAGTCGGGCGTGGCGTGCCATCATAGCCCTTGAACGGCAAACAAGGTTGTACGACGTCAGGCGTGGCATGCCATCATCGCCTTTGGACTAGCGAACACAGTCAGACGACATCAGGTGAGGCATGCCATCATCGCCCTTGGACGGGAAACACGGTCGAACGACGTAGAGCGTGACATGCCATCAACGCCTTGGGACAACACACACGGAAGAACGACATCGGGCGTGGAATTCTATCATCGCCTTTGGGCAGCACAAACGGTCGGACGACATCAGGCGTGGCATGCCATCACCGCCCTAGGATATCACACCTGGTCAGATGACGTCGGGCATGGCATGCCATCACCGCCCTTCGACAACACACACGGTAGGACGACGTCGGGCGTGGCATGACCTCACCGCCCTTGGGCAGCACACACAGTCGAACTAAGTCGGGCGTGGCATGACATCACCCTCTTTGGATAGCACACACGGTCTAACGACGTCGGGCGTGGCATGCCATCATCGCCATTGGGCAGCACACACGATCGAATGACGTCGGGTGTGGCATGGAATCATATCCCTTGGACGACAAACACGGTCGAACGACGTCAGGCGTGAAATGTCATCACTGCCTTTGGACAGCACACACGGTCGAACGTCGTCGGGTGTGGCATGCCATCATCGCCTTTGGGCAGCTCACACGGTCGAACGACGTTGGGCGTTGCATGACATCACCGCCTTTGGACAGAAGACACGGTCGAACAACGTCGAACATGACATGCCAACACCGCCTTTGGACAGCACACACGGTCGATCGACGTCGAGCGTGGCATTCCATTATCGCCTTTGGGCAGCACACACGGTCGAACGACCTCTGGCGTGGCATGCCATTATTGCCTTTGGGTAGCACAAACGGTCGAATGACGTCAGGCGTGGCATGACATCACCGTCCTAGGACTACATACACGGTCAAAAAACGTCGGGCGTGACATGCCATCACTGCCTTTGGACAACACACACGGTCAAATGACGACGAGCGTGGCATGCCATCATCCCTTTTGGGAAGCACACACGGTCGAACTACGTCGGCGTTGCATGCCATTATCTCCTTTGGGAAGCACAAACGGTAGAACGACGTTGGGCGTGGCATGCCAACATCACCTTTGGGCAGCACACCGTCGAACGACGTCGGACGTGGCATGCCAGCATTGCCTTTGGGCAGCACACACGGTCGAAAGATGTTGAGCGTGGCATGACATCACCTCCTTTGGACAACGCATACGGTCGAACAACGTAGAGCGTGGCATGCCATCACCGCCTTGGGACATCACACACGGTCAGACGATGTCGGGCGTGGTATGCTATCATCGCCTTTGGGCAGCACAAACAGTCAGACGACATCGGGTGTAGCATGCTATCACTGCCGTTGGATAGCACACAAGGTCGGATGACGTCTGGCGTGGCATGCCATCGCCGCCCTTAGACTGCACCCATGGTAGGACGACGTGGGGCATGGCATGAGATCACCGCTCTTGGACTGCACGCATGGTCGGGCATGGCATGACATCACCGCCATCAAACAGCACACGATCGGACGACGTCGGGCTTGGCATGACATCACCGCCCTTGGGCAGCACACACGGTCGGACTACGTTTGGCGTGGCATGCCATCATCGCCTTTGGACAGCACACATGGTCAAACAATGTCGGGCGTGGCATGCCATCTTGCCTTTGGGAAGCACACACGGTCGAAAGACGTCAGGCGTGGTATGACATCACCGCCTTTTGGCATCATACACGGCAAAACGTCGTCGGGCATGACATGGTATCATCGCCTTTAGACAGCACACACGGTCGAATGAAGTCAGGCGTGGCATGCCATCATAGCCCTTGAACGACAAACAATGTTGAATGACGTTAGGCGTGGCATGCCATCATTGCCTTTGGACTAGTTGAAACAGTCGGACGACGTCGGGCGTGGCATGCCATCATCGCCCTTTGACGGGAAACACGGTCGAACAACATAGAGTGTGGCATGCCATCAACGCCTAAGGATAGCACACAAACAAGGACGACGTCGGGCGTGGCATGCTATCATCTCCTTTGGGCAGCACAGACGGTCAAATGACGTCGGGCGTGGCATGCCATCACCTCCCTTGGACAGTACACATAGTCGGATGACGTCGGGCGTGGCATGCCATCATCTTCTTTGGGAAGCACAAACGGTCGAACGACGCCGACGTGGCATGCAAACATCACCTTTAGGCAACACACACGGTCGAACGACGTTGAGCGTGGCATGAGATCACCTCCTTTGGATAGCGCACACGGTCGAACAACGTCGGGCACGACATGCCATCACCGCCTTTGGAAAGCACACACGGTTGATCGACGTCGGGTGTGGTATGCGATCATCACCTTTGGGCAGCACAAACAGCCGGACCGGCAAACAAGGTTGAACGATGTCCGGCGTGGCATACAGTATCGCCTTTGGACTAGCTGACACAGTTGGCCGGTGTAAGGCGTGGCATGCCATCATCGCCCCTGGACGGAAAACACGGTCGAACGACGTAGAGCGTGGCATGCCATCACCGCCTTGGGACAGCACACACGGTCAGACGACGTCGGACGTGGCATGCTATCATCGCCTTTGGGCAACACAAACAGTCGGACGACATCGGGTGTGGCATACAATCACCGCCCTTGGATAGCACACAAGGTCGGATGACGTCTGGCGTGGCATGCCATCGCCGCCCTTGGACTTCACCCACGGTAGGACGACGTGGGGCATGGCATGAGATCACCGCTCTAGGACTGCACCGTGGTCGGTCATGGCATGACATCACCGCCATAGGACAGAACACGATCGGGCGGCGTCGGGCATGGCATGACATCACCACCCTTGGGCAGCACACACGGTCGGACTACGTGAGGCATGGCATGACATCACCGCCTTTGTACAGCACACACGGTCGAACGACGTCAGGCGTGGCATGCCATCATCGCCTTTGGGCAGCACAGACGATCAAACGACGTCGGGCTGTGCATGCAATAATAGCCCTTGGACGGCAAACACGGTTGAACGACGTCAGGCGTGACATGCCATCACCGTCTTTGGACAGCACACACGGTCGAACGATGTCGGGCGTGGCATACCATCTTGCCTTTGAGAAGCACACACGATCGAAATACGTCAGGCGTTGTATGACATCACCGACTTTGGGCATCACACACGGTCAAACGTCGTCGGGCATGACATGCCATCATCGCCTTTGGACTAGCTGACATAGTCGGACGACATCGGGCGTGGCATGCCATCATCGCCCTTGGACGGGAAACACGGTCGAACGATGTAGATCGTGGCATGCCATCAACGCCTAAGGACAACATACAAGGAAGGACAACTTTGGGCGTGACATACTATCATCACCTTTGGGCAGCACAGACGGTCAGACGACGTCGGGCGTTGCATGCCATCACCGCCCTTGGACAGCACACATGGTCGGATGACGTCGAGCGTGGCATGCCATAACCGCCCTTGGACAACACACACGGTAGGACGACGTCGGGCTTGGTATGACATCACAGCTCTTGAACTGCACGCACGGTCAGATGTCGTTGGGCGTGGCATGATATCATATCCATTTGAGGGCAAACACGGTCGAACGACGTCAGGCGTGACATGCCATCACCGCCTTTGGGCAGCACACACGATCGAATGACGTCGGGCGTGGCATGCCATCATATCCTTTGGACGGCAAACACGGTCGAACAACGTCAGGTGTGACATGCCATCACCGCCTTTGGACAGCACACACGGTCGAACGTCGTCAAGCGTGGCATGCAATCATCGCCTTTGGGCAGCACACACGGTCAAACGACGTTGGGCGTGGCATGACATCACAACCTTTGGACAGCACACACGATCGAACTACGTCGGGCTTGACATGCCAATACCGCCTTTGGACAGCCCACACGGTCGAACAACATCGAGCGTGGCATTCCATTATCGCTTTTGGGCAGCACACACGGTCGAACAACGTCTGGCGTGGCATGACATTATTACCTTTAGGCAGCACAAACGGTCGAACGACGTCGGGCGTGGCATTACATCACCGCCCTAGGACTATACGCACGATCGGACGACATTGAGCCTGGCATGACATCACTGCCCTAGGACAGTACACACGGTCGAACGACGTTGAGCCTGGCATGACATCACCGCCCTTGTACGGCACGCATGGTCGAACGACGTTGGGAGTGGAATGACATCACCACCCTCGGACGTCACACACGGTCGAACGTCGTTAGGCGTGGCATGCCATCATTGCCTTTGGGCAGCACACACGATCGAATGACGTCGAGCGTGGCATGACATCACCGCCTTTGGGGAGCAAACACGGTCAAACGACATCAGGCGTGACATGCCATCACCGCCTTTGGACAGCACACAAGGTCGAATGACGTCGGGCGTGGCATGCCATCATCACTTTTGGGCAGCACACACGGTCAAACTACGTCGGGCGTGGCATGCCATCATCACCTTTGGGAAGCACAAACGGTCGAACCACGTCGGGCGTGGCATGCCAACATCACCTTTGGGTAGCACACACGGTCGAACGACGTCGGGCGTGACATGCTAGTATCGCCTTTGGGCAACACACATAGTCGAAAGACGTCGAGCGTGGCATGGCATCACCTCCTTTGGACAGCGCACACGGTCGGACGACATCGGGCGCTACATGCCATCACTGCCTTTGGAAAGCACACACGGTCGAACGACGTCGGGCATGGCATGCCATCATCACCTTTGGGCAGCACAAACAGTCGAACGGCGTCGGGCGTGGCATGCCATCATCGCCCTTGTATAGCGAACACGATCGAACGATGTCGAGTGTGGCATGCATCATCGCATTTGGGCAGCATACACGGTCGAACGACGTCGGGCGTGGCATGCCATCAAGGCCCTTGGATAGCACACACGGTCGAACGACGTCGGGCATGGCATGCCATCATATCCCTTGAATGGCAAACAAGGTTGAACGACGTCGGGCGCGGCATACATTATCGCCTTTGGACTAGCTGACACAATTGGACGGTGTAAGGTGTGGCATGACATCATCGCCCTTGGAAGGGAAACACGGTCGAACGACGTAGATCGTGGCATGCCATCACCGCCTTGGGACAACACACACGGTCAGATGACGTCGGGCGTGGCATGCCATCATCGCCTTTTGGCAGCACAAATGGTCATACGACGTCGACCGTGGCATGCCATCACCGCCCTTGGGCAGCACACACAGTCGAAAGACGTCGGGCGTGGCATGACATCACCGCCTTTGGACAGCACACACGGTCGAACGACGTCATGCGTGACATGCCATCACCGCCTTTGGACAACATACACGATCGAACGACGCTGGGCATGGCATGCCATCATCACCTTTGGGCAGCATAAACGGTCGGACGGCGTCGGGCGTGGCATGCCATTGTCGCCCTTGGACGGCAAACACGGTCGAACGATGTTAGGCGTGGAATGCCATCATCTCCTTTAGGCAGTACGCGCGGTCGAAATCGTCGGGCGTGGCATGTCATCATGGCCCTTGGACACCACACACGATCGAACGAAGTCAGTCGTCGCATGCCATCATAGCCCATTAACGGCAACCAAGGTTGAATGACGTCGGTCTTGGCATGCCATCATCGCCTTTGGACTAGCTGAAACATTGGACTGCGTCAAGCGTGGCATGCAATCATCGCCCTTGGACGGGAAACACGGTAGAACGACGTAGAGCGTGGAATGCCATCAACGCCTTGGGACAGCACAAACGAAAGGACGACGTCGGGCGTGGCATGCTATCACCGCCCTTAGACTGCACACATGGTCGGATGATGTCTTGCGTGGCATGCCATCACTGTCATTGGACAGTACACACGGTAGGACGACGTCGGGCGTGGCATGAGATCACCGCTCTTGGACTGCACGCATGGTCAGACTACGTCAGGCGTGGCATGACATTACCACCTTTGGACAGCACACACGGTCGAACGACGCGTGGTATGGCATGACATCACCACCCTTGAACTGCACGCACGGTCAGACGACATCGGGCGTGGCATGACATCACCGCCTTTGGACAGCACACACGGTCGACAACTTCGGGCGTGGCATGACATTTTCGCTCTTGCACAGCACGCATGGTCGGACTACGTCGGGCGTGGCATGACATCACCGCCCTTGGGAAGAACACACGGTCGGACTACGTCAGGCGTGGCATGACATCACCTCCTTTAGATAGCTCACACGGTCGAACGACGTCGGGCGTGGAATGCCATCATCGCCTTTGGAGCACCCCCGGTCGAACGACGTCGGGCATGGCATGCCGTCATGGCCCTTGGACACCACACACGGTCGAACTAAGTCGGGCGTGGCGTGCCATCATATCCCTTGAATGGCAAACAAGGTTGAACGATGTGAGGCGTGGCATGCCATCATCACCTTTTGACTAGCTGACACACTTAGACGGCGTCGGGTGTGGCATGCCATCATTGCCCTTGGACGGGAAACATGGTCGAACGACGTAGAGCGTGGCATGCCATCAACGCCTTGGGACAGCACACACGGAAGAACGACGTCGAGCGTGGCATGACATCATTACCTTTGGGAAGCACACACGGTTGAACTACGTCGGGCGTGGCATGCCATCATCGCCTTTGGACAGCACTAACGGTCGAACGACGTCGGGCGTGGCATGCCATCATCACCTTTGGGCAGCACACACGGTCGAACGGCGTCGGGCGTGGCATGCCATAATCGCCTTAAGGCAGCACACACAGTCGAAAGACGTTGGGCGTGGCATGACATCACCGCCTTTGGACAGCACACACGGTCGAACGACGGCGGGCGTGACATGCAATCACCGCCATAGGACAGCACACGATCGGACGACATCGCGCATGGCATGACATCACTGCCCTTGGGCAGCACACACAGTCAGACTACGTCAGGCAAGGCATGACATCACCGCCTTTGTACGGCACACACGGTCGAACGACGTTGTGCGTGGCATGCCATCATTGCCTTTGTACGGCACACACGGTCGAATGACGTCGGGCGTGGCATACAATCATAGCCCGTAGATGGCAAACAAAGTCGAACGACGTCAGGCGTGGAATGCCATCATCGCCTTTGGGCAGCACACCTGGTCGAAGGACGTCGAGCGTGGCATGCCTTCATGGCCCATGGACACCACACACGGTCGAACGAAGTCAAGCGTGGCATGCCATCGTAGCCCTTGAACGGCAAACAAGGTTTAACTATGTGAGGCGAGGCATGCCATCATCGCCTTTGGACTAGCTGACACACTCAGACGGCGTCGGGTCTGGCATGCCATCATTGCCCTTGGATGGGAAACATGGTCGAATGACGTAGAGCGTGGCATGCCATCAACGCCTTGGGAAAGCACACACGGAAGAACGACGTCGGGCGTGGCATGACATCATCACCTTTGGGCAGCACACACGGTTGAACTACGTCGGGCGTGGCATGCCATCGTCGCCTTTAGGCAGCACAAGAGGTCGAACGACGTCGGGCGTGGCTTGCCATCATCACCTTTTGGCAGCACACATGGTCGACCGACGTCGGGTGTGGCATGCCATAATTGCATTAAGGCAGCACACACAGTCGAAAGACGTCGGGCGTGGCATGACATCACTTCCTTTGGACAGCACACACGGTCGAACGACGTCGGGCGTGGCATGCCATCATCGCCTTTGGGCAACACACACGATCGAACGACGTCTAGCGGGGCATGCCATATTAGCCCATGGACGGCAAACACGGTCGAACAATGTCAGGCGTGACATTCCATCACCGCCTTTGGACAACACACACGGTTCAACGACGTCGGGCGTGGCATGCCATCTTGCCTTTGGGAAGCACACACAGTCGAAAGACGTCGGGCGTGGTATGACATCACAGCCTTTGGGCAGCACACACGGTCAAACGACGTCGGGCGTGACATGCCATCACCGCCTTTAGACAGCACACACGGTCGAACGAAGTCGGGCGTGGCATCCCATCATAGCCCTTGAACGGCAAACAAGGTTGAATGACGTCAGGCGTGGCATGCCATCATCGCCTTTGGACTAGCTGACACAGTCGGACGGCGTCGGGCGTGGCATGCCATCATCGCCCTTGGATGGGAAACACGGTCGAACGACGTAGAGCGTGGCATGCCATCAACGCCTAAGGACAGCACACAAGGAAGGACGATGTCGGGCATGGCATGCTATTATCTCCTTTGGGCAGCAAAGATGGTCGGACGACGTCTGGCGTAGCATACCATCACCGCCCTTGGATAGCACACATGGTCGGAAGACGTCGGGCGTGGCATGCCATCACTGCCCTTGGACAGCACACACGGTAGGACGACGCGGGCGTGGTATGAGATCATCGCTCTTGGACTACACGCATGGTCGGACTACGTCAGGTGTGGCATGACATCACAACCTTTGGACAGCACACACGGTAGAACAACGCGTGGCATGGCATGACATCATCGCCCTTGAACTGCACGCACGGTAAGACGACATCAACCGTGGCATGACATCACCGCCTTTGGACAGCACACACAGTGGGCAACGTCGGCATCACCGCTATTGGACAGCACGCATGGTCGGACGACATCGGGCATGGCATGACATCACCGCCCTTGGGTAGCACACACGGTCGGACTACGTCGAGCATGGCATGACATCACCACCTTTGGACAGCACACACGATCGGACGACGTCAGGCGTGGCATGCCATCACCGCTCTTAGACTGCACGCATGGTCGGGCATGGCATGACATCACCGCCATAGGACATCACATGATCGGATGACGTCGGGCATGGCATGAAATCACTGCCCTTGGGCAGCACACACGGTCGGACTACGTCGGGCGTGGCATGACATCACCACCTTTGGACAGCACACACGGTCGAACGACGTGGGGCGTGACATGCAATTACCACCATAGAACAACACACGATCGGACGACATCGGGCATGGCATGAGATCACCGCCCTTGAGCAGCACACACGGTAAGACTACATCAGGTGTGGCATGACATCTCTGCCTTTGTACAGCACACACGGTCGAACGACGTCAGGCGTGGCATGCCATCATCGCCTTTGGACACCACACACGGTCAAACGACGTCGGGCGTGGCATGCCATCATCGCCTTTGGGAAGCACAAACAGATGAACGACGTCGGGCGTGGCATGCAAACATCACCTTTGGGCAACACACACGGTCAAACGACGTAGGGTGTGGCATACCAGCATCTCCTTTGGACAGCACATGGTCGAAAGACGTCGGGCGTGGCATCACATCACCTCCTTTGGACAGCGCACACGGTCGAACGACGTCGAGTGCGACATGCCATCACCGCCTTTGGAAAGCACACACGGTCGAACGACGTCGGGCGTGGCATGCCATCATCGCCTTTGGGCAATACACACGATCGAACGACGTCTGGCGGGGCATGCCATAATAGCCCATGGACGGCAAACACGGTCGAACGACGTCAGGCATGACATGCCATCACCGCCTTTGGAAAACGCACACAGTCGAACGACGTCGGGCGTGGCATGCCATCTTGCCTTTGGGAAGCACACACGGTCGAATGACGTCGGGCGTGGTATGACATCACCGCCTTTGGGCAGCACACACTATCAAACGACGTCGGGCATGACATGCCATCACCGCTTTTAGACAGCACAGACGGTCGAATGAAGTCGGGCGTGGCATGCCATCATAGCCCTTGAAGGACAAACAAGGTTGAATGACGTCAGGCGTGGCATGCCATCATCGCCTTTGGACTAGCTGACACAGTAGGACGGCGTCGGGCGTGACATGCCATCATCGCCCTTTGACGGGAAACATGGTCGAACGACGTAGAGCGTGGCGTGCCATCAACGTCTAAGGACAGCACACAAGGAAGGACAACGTCGGGCATGGCATGCTATTATCTCCTTTAAGCAGCACAGACGGTCGGACGACGTCTGGCATAGCATACCATCACCGCCCTTGGACCGCACACATGGTCGAATGATGTCGGGCGTGGCATGCCATCACTGCCCTTGGACAGCACACACATTCGAATGAAGTCGGGCGTGGCGTGCCATCATAGCCCTTGAACGGCAAACAAGGTTGAACGACGTCAGGCGTGGCATGCCATCATCGCCCTTGGACGGGAAACACGGTCGAACAATGTAGAGCGTGACATGCCATCAACGCCTTGGGACAGCACACATGGAAGAACGACATCGGGCGTGGCATTCTATCATTTCCTTTGGGCAGCACAAACAATCGAACGACATCGGGCGTGGCATGCCATCACCGCCCTTGGACATCACACATGGTCAGATGACGTCGGGCGTGGCATGCCATCACCACCCTTCGACAACACACACGGTAGGACGATGTCGGGCGTGGCATGACCTCACTTCCCTTGGGCAGCACACACAGTCGGACTACGTCGGGCGTGGCATGACATCACCTCCTTTGGACAGCGCACACGGTCGAACGACGTCGAGCGCGACATTCCATCACCTCCTTTGCAAAGCACACACGGTCAAACGACGTCGGGCGTGGCATGCCATCATCACCTTTGAGCAGCACAAATGGTCGAACGACGTCGGGCATGGCATGCCATCTTGTCTTTGGGAAGCACACACGATCGAACGACATCGGGCGTGTCATGACATCACCGCCCTTGGACGGCACGCACGGTCAAACGACATCGGGCGTGGCATGACATCACCACCCTTGGACAGCACAGACAATCGGCAACGTAGGGCGTGGTATGACATCACCGCCATAGGACAGCACACGGTCGGACGACGTCGGGCATGGCATAACATCACCGCCCTTGGGCAACACACATGGTTGGACTACGTCAGGCGTGGCATGACATCACCGCCTTTGTACAGCACACACGGTCGAACGACGTCGGGCGTGGCATGCCACATCGCCTCTGGGAAGCACACACGATCAAACGACGTCTGGCGGGGCATGCCATAATAGCCCATGGACGGCAAACACGGTCGAACGACGTCAGGTGTGACATGCCATCACCACCTTTGGACAACACAAACGGTCGAACGATGTCGGTAGTGGAATGCCATCTTACCTTTGGGAAGCACACACGGTCGAAAGACGTCGGATGTGGTATGACATCACCGCCTTTGGGCAGCACACATGGTCAAACGACGTCGGGCGTGACATGCCATCACCGCTTTTAAACAGCACACACGGTCGAACGAAGTCGGGCGTGGCATGCAATCATAGCCCTTGAACAACAAACAAGGTTGAATGACGTCATGCGTGGCATGCCATCATCGCCTTTGGACTAGCTGACACAGTCGGACGGCGTCGGGCGTGACATGCCATCATCGCCCTTGGACGGGAAACACGGTCGAACGACGTAGAGCGTGGCATGCCATGTACGCCTAAGGACAGCACACAAGGAAGGACAACGTCGGGCGTGGCATGCTATTATCTCCTTTGGGCAGCACAGACGGTCGGACGACGTCTGGAGTAGCATACCATCACCGCCCTTGGACAGCACACATCGTCTGATGACGTCAGGCGTGGCATGCCATCACTGTCCTTGGACAGCACACACGGTAGGACGACGTCGGGCGTGGTATGAGATCATCGCTCTTGGACTGCACGCATGGACGGACTACGTCGGGCTTGGCATGACATCACCACCTTTGGACAACACACACGGTAGAACGACGCGTAGCATGGCATGACATCATCGCCCTTGAACTGCACGCATGGTCAGACGACATCAAGCGTGGCATGACATCACCGCCTTTGGACAGCACACACAGTCGGGAACGTCGGCATCGCCGCTATTGGACAGGACGCATGGTCGGACGACATCGGGCATGGCATGACATCACCGCCCTTGGGTAGCACACACGGTCGGACTACGTCGAGCATGGCATGACATCACCACCTTTGGACAGCACACACGATCGCACGACGTCGGGCGTGGCAAGCCATCACCGCTCTTAGACTGCACGCATGGTCGGGCATGGCATGACATCACCGCCATAGGACAGCACATGATCGGATGACGTCGGGCATGGCATGACATCGCTGCCCTTGGGCAGCACACACGGTCGGACTACGTCAGGCGTGGCATGCCATCACCACCTTTGTACAGCACACCCGGTCGAACGACGTCGGGCGTGGCATGCCATCTTGCCTTTGGGAAGCACACACGGTCGAACGACGTCGGGCTTGGCATGACATCACCACCCTTGGATGGCACGCACGGTCAAACGACATTGGGCGTGGCATGACATCACCGCCATAGGACAGCACACGGTCATACGACGTCGGGCCTGGCATAACATCACCGCCCTTGGGAAACACACACGGCTAGACTACGTCAGGCGTGGTATGACATCACCGCCTTTGTACAGCACACACGGTCGAACTTCATCGGGCGTGGCATGCCATCATCGTCTTTGGGCAACACACACGATCGAACGACGTCTAGCGGGGCATGCCATAATAGCCCATGGTCGGCAAACACGGTCGAACGACGTCAGGCGTGACATGCCATCACCGCATTTGGACAACACACACTGTCGAACGACGTCGGGCGTGGCATGCCATCTTGCCTTTGGGAAGCACACACGGTCGAAAGACGTCAGGCATGGTATGAAATCACCGCCTTTGGGCAGCACACACGGTAAAACGACGTCGGGCGTGACATGCCATCACCGCCTTTAGACAGCAAACACGGTCAAAACGAAGTCGAGCGTGGCATGCCATCATAGCCCTTGAACGACAAACAAGGTTGAATGACGTCAGGCGTGGCATGCCATCATCGCCTTTGGACTAGCTGACATAGTCAGACGGTGTCGGGCGTGACATGCCATCATCGCCCTTGGACGGGAAACACGGTCGAACGACGTAGAGCGTGGCATGCCATCAATGCCTAAGGAAATCACACAAGGAAGGACGACGTTGGGCGTGGCATGCTATTATCTCCTTTGGGCAGCACAGACGGTCGGACGACGTCTGCCGTAGCATACCATCATCGCCCTTGGACAGCACACATGGTCGGATGACGTCGGGCGTGGCATGCCATCACTGCCCTTGGACAGCACACACGGTAGGACGACGTCGGACATGGTATGTGATCACCACTCTTGGACTGCACGCATGGACGGACTACGTCGGGCGTGGCATGACATCACCACCTTTGGACAGCACACACGGTAGAACGACGCGTGGTATGGCATAACATCATCGCCCTTGAACTGCACGCATGGTCGGACGACATCGGGCATGGCATGACATCACCGCCCTTGGGCAGCACCACACGGTCAGACTACGTCGAGTATGGCATGACATCACCGCCTTTGGACAGCACACACGGTCGAACGATGTCAGGAGTGGCATGCCATCATCGCCTTTGGGCAGCACACACGGTCGAATGACATCGGCATGGCATGCCATCAACACCTAAGGACAGCACACAAGGAAGGACGACGTCGGGCGTGGCATGCCATAACCGCCCTTGGACAGCACACACGGTAGGACGACGTCGGGCGTGGTATGATATCACCGCTCTTGGACTACACGCATGGTCAGACTACAGCAGGCGTGGCATGACTTCACTACCTTTGGATAGCACACACGGTAGAACTACGCGTGGCATGGCATGACATCATCGCCCTTGAACTTCAGGCATGGTCAGACGACATCGGGCGTGGCATGATATCATATCCCTTGGAGGGCAAACACGGTCGAACGACGTCAGGCGTGACATGCCATCACCGCCTTTGGGCACCACAAACGATCGAATGACGTCGGGCGTGGCATGCCATAATATCCCTTGGACGGCAAACACGGTCGAAGAACGTCAGGCGTGACATGCCATCACCGCCTTTGGACAGCACACACTGTCGAACGTCGTCGGGCGTGGCATACTATCATCGCCTTATGGCAGCATACATGGTCAAATGACGTTGGGCGTGGCATGACATCACCGCCTTTGGACAGCACACACGGTCGAACGATGTCGGGCGTGAAATGCCAACACTGCCTTTGGACAGCCCACACGGTCGAGCGACGTCGAGCGTGGCATTCCATTATCGCCTTTGGGCAGCACACACGGTCGAACGACGTCTGTCGTGGCATGCCATTATAGCTTTAAGGCAGCACAAACGGTCGAACGATGTCAGGCGTGGCATGACATCACTGCCCTAGGGCTGTACACACGGTCGAGCGACGTCGAGCCTGGCATGACATCACCGCCCTTGGACGGCCAGCACGGTCGAACGACGTCGGGAGTGGCATGACATCACAACCCTTGGACGTCACACACGGTCGAACGTCGTTGGGCGTGGCATGATATCATATCCCTTGGAGGGCAAACACGGTCGAACGACGTCAGGCGTGACATGCCATCACCGCCTTTGGGCACCACACACGATCGAATGACGTCGGGCGTGGCATGCCATAATATCCCTTGGACGGCAAACACGGTCGAACAACGTCAGGCGTGACATGCCATCACCGCCTTTGGACAGCACACACTGTCGAACATTGTCGGGCGTGGCATACTATCATCGCCTTATGGCAGCATACATGATCAAACGACGTTGGGCGTGGTATGACATCACCGCCTTTGGACAGCACACACGGTCGAACGACGTCGGGCGTGAAATGCCAACACCGCCTTTGGACAGCCCACACGGTCGAACGACGTCGAGCGTGGCATTCCATTATCGCCTTTGGGCAGCATACACGGTCGAACGACGTCTGTCGTGGCATGCCATTATAGCTTTAAGGCAGCACAAACGGTCGAACGATGTCAGGCGTGGCATGACATCACCGCCCTTGGACGGCACGCACGGTCGAACGACGTCGGGAGTGGCATGACATCACAACCGTTGGACGTCACATACGGTCGAACGTCGTTGTGCGTGGCATGCCATCATCGCCTTTGGGCAGCACACACGATCGAATGACGTCGGGCGTGGCATGACATCACCGCCATTGGGCAGCACACACAGTCAAACGAAGTTTGGCATGACATGTCATCACCTCCTTTGGACAGCACAAAAGGTCGAATGACGTCGGGCGTGGCATGCCATCATCACCTTTGGGCAGCACACACGGTCGAACTACGTCGGGCGTGGCATGCCTTCATCGCCTTTGGGAAGCACAAACGGTCGAACCACGTCGGGCGTGGCATGCCAACATCACGTTTGGGTAGCACACACGGTCGAACGACGTCGGGCGTGGCATGCCAGCATCGCCTTTGGGCAACACACACGGTCGAAAGACGTCAAGCGTGGCATGACATCACCTCCTTTGGACAGTGCACACGGTCGAACAACGTCGGGCGCGACATGCCATCACCGCCTTTGGAAAGCACACACGGTCGAACGAAGTCGGGCGTGGCATGCCATCATCACCTTTGGGCAACACACACGGTTGAACTACGTCGGGCGTGTCATGCCATCATCGCCTATGAGCAGCACAAATGGTCGAACGACATCGGGCGCGAGATGCCATCACCGCCTTTGGAAAGCACACACGGTCGAATGACGTCGGGCGTGGCCGGCCATCATCACCTTTGGGCAGCACACACAGTTGAACTACGTCAGGCGTGGCATGCCATCATCGCCTTTGGGCAGCACAAACGGTTAACTGACGTCGGGCGTGGCATGCCATCATCACCTTTGGGCAGAACACACGGTTGAACTACGTCGGGCGTGTGCATGCCATAATCGCCTTAACGTAGCACAAATGGTCGAACGACATCGGGCGTGACATGCAATCACCGCCATAGGACAGCACACGATCGGACGACGTCAGGAATGGCATGACATCCGCGCCCTTGGGTAGCACACACGGTCAGACTATGTCAGGCGGGGCATGACATCACCTTTGTACAGCACACACGGTCGAATGACGTCGTGCGTGGCATGCCATCATCGCCTTTGGGCAGCACACACGGTCGAATGACGTCGGGCGTGGCATACCATCATAGCCCATAGATGGCAAACACGGTCAAACGACATCGGGCGTGGAATGCCATCATCGCCTTTGGGCAGCACACCCGGTCGAACGACGTCGGGCGTGGCATGCCGTCAAGGCCCTTGGACACTACACACGGTCGAACGAAGTCGGGCGTGGCATGCCATCATTTCCCTTGAACGGCAAACAAGGTTGAACGACGTGAGGCGTGGCATGCCATCATCGCCTTTGGACTAACTGACACTCTTAGATGGCGTCGGATGTGGCATGCCATCAATACCCTTGGACGGGAAACATGATCGAACGATGTAGAGCGTGGCATGCCATCAACACCTTGAGACAGCACTTACGGAAGAACGACGTCGGGCGTAACATGACATTATCACCTTTGGGCAGCACACACGGTTGAACTACGTCGGGCGTGGCATGCCATCATCGCCTTTGGGCAGCACACACAATCGAAAGATGTCGGGCGTGGCATGACATCACCACCTTTGTACAGCACCCACGGTCGAACGACGTCGTGCGTGGCATGCCATCATCGCCTTTGGGCAGCACACACAATTGAATGACTTCAGCATGGCATGCCATCATAGCCCATGGACGGCAAACACGGTCGAACGGCGTCGGGCATAAAATGCCATCATCGCCTTTGGGCAGCACACAAGATCAAACGACGTCGGGCGTGGTATGCCGTCATGGCCCATAGACACCACACACATTCGAACGAAGTCGGGCGTGGCGTGCCATCATAGCCCTTGAACGGCAAACAAGGTTGTACGACGTCAGGCGTGGCATGCCATCATCGCCTTTGGACAAGCGAACACAGTCGGACGACATCAGGTGAGGCATGCCATCATCGCCCTTGGACGGGAAACACGGTCGAACGACGTAGAGCGTGACATGCCATCAACGCCTTGGGACAACACACACGGAAGAACGACATCGGGCGTGGAATTCTATCATCGCCTTTGGGCAGCACAAACGGTCGGACGACATCAGGCGTGGCATGCCATCACCGCCCTAGGATATCACACATGGTCAGATTACGTCGGGCATGGCATGCCATCACCGCCCTTCGACAACACACACGGTAGGACGACGTCGGGCGTGGCATGACCTCACCGCCCTTGGGCAGCACACACAGTCGGACTAAGTCGGGCGTGGCATGACATCACCCTCTTTGGATAGCACACACGGTCTAACAACGTCGGGCGTGGCATGCCATCATCGCCATTGGGCAGCACACACGATCGAATGACGTCGGGTGTGGCATGGAATCATATCCCTTGGACGACAAACACGGTCGAACGACGTCAGGCGTGAAATGTCATCACCGCCTTTGGACAGCACACACGGTCGAACGTCGTCGGGTGTGGCATGCCATCATTGCCTTTGGGCAGCTCACACGGTCGAACGACGTTGGGCGTTGCATGACATCACCGCCTTTGGACAGAACACACGGTCGAACAACGTCGAACATGACATGCCAACACCGCCTTTGGACAGCACACACGGTCGATCAACGTCGAGCGTGGCATTCCATTATCGCCTTTGGGCAGCACACACGGTCGAACGACCTCTGGCGTGGCATGCCATTATTGCCTTTGGGTAGCACAAACGGTCGAACGACATCAGGCGTGGCATGACATCACCGTCCTAGGACTACATACACGGTCAAAAAACGTCAGGCGTGACATGCCATCACTGCCTTTGGACAACACACACGGTCAAATGACGACGAGCGTGGCATGCCATCATCCCTTTTGGGAAGCACACACGGTCGAACTACGTCGGCGTTGCATGCCATTATCTCCTTTGGGAAGCACAAACGGTAGAACGACGTCGGGCGTGGCATGCCAACATCACCTTTGGGCAGCACACCGTCGAACGACGTCGGACGTGGCATGCCAGCATTGCCTTTGGGCAGCACACACGGTCGAAAGATGTTGAGCGTGGCATGACATCACCTCCTTTGGACAACGCATACGGTCGAACAACGTAGAGCGTGGCATGCCATCACCGCCTTGGGACATCACACACGGTCAGACGATGTCGGGCGTGGTATGCTATCATCGCCTTTGGGCAGCACAAACAGTCAGACGACATCGGGTGTAGCATGCCATCACTGCCGTTGGATAGCACACAAGGTCGGATGACGTCTGGCGTGGCATGCCATCGCCGCCCTTGGACTGCACCCATGGTAGGACGACGTGGGGCATGGCATGAGATCACCGCTCTTGGACTGCACGCATGGTCGGGCATGGCATGACATCACCGCCATCAAACAGCACACGATCGGACGACGTCGGGCATGGCATGACATCACCGCCCTTGGGCAGCACACACGGTCGGACTACGTTTGGCGTGGCATGCCATCATCGCCTTTGGACAGCACACATGGTCAAACAATGTCGGGCGTGGCATGCCATCTTGCCTTTGGGAAGCACACACGGTCGAAAGACGTCAGGCGTGGTATGACATCACCGCCTTTTGGCATCATACACGGCAAAACGTTGTCGGGCATGACATGGTATCATCGCCTTTAGACAGCACACACGGTCGAATGAAGTCAGGCGTGGCATGCCATCATAGCCCTTGAACGACAAACAATGTTGAATGACGTTAGGCGTGGCATGCCATCATTGCCTTTGGACTAGTTGAAACAGTCGGACGACGTCGGGCATGGCATGCCATCATCGCCCTTTGACGGGAAACACGGTCGAACAACGTAGAGTGTGGCATGCCATCAATGCCTAAGGATAGCACACAAACAAGGACGACGTCGGGCGTGGCATGCTATCATCTCCTTTGGGCAGCACAGACGGTCAAACGACGTCGGGCGTGGCATGCCATCACCTCCCTTGGACAGTACACATAGTCGGATGACGTCGGGCGTGGCATGCCATCATCTTCTTTGGGAAGCACAAACGGTCGAACGACGCCGACGTGGCATGCAAACATCACCTTTGGGCAACACACACGGTCGAACGACGTTGAGCGTGGCATGAGATCACCTCCTTTGGATAGTGCACACGGTCGAACAACGTCGGGCACGACATGCCATCACCGCCTTTGGAAAGCACACACGGTTGATCGACGTCGGGTGTGGTATGCGATCATCACCTTTGGGCAGCACAAACAGCCGGACCGGCAAACAAGGTTGAACGATGTCCGGCGTGGCATACAGTATCGCCTTTGGACTAGCTGACACAGTTGGCCGGTGTAAGGCGTGGCATGCCATCATCGCCCCTGGACGGGAAACACGGTCGAACGACGTAGAGCGTGGCATGCCATCACCGCCTTGGGACAGCACACACGGTCAGACGACGTCGGGCGTGGCATGCTATCATCGCCTTTGGGCAACACAAACAGTCGGACGACATCGGGTGTGGCATACAATCACCGCCCTTGGATAGCACACAAGGTCGGATGACGTCTGGCGTGGCATGCCATCGCCGCCCTTGGACTTCACCCACGGTAGGACGATGTGGGGCATGGCATGAGATCACCGCTCTAGGACTGCACCGTGGTCGGTCATGGCATGACATCACCGCCATAGGACAGAACACGATCGGGCGGCGTCGGGCATGGCATGACATCACCACCCTTGGGCAGCACACACGGTCGGACTACGTGAGGCATGGCATGACATCACCGCCTTTGTACAGCACACACGGTCGAACGACGTCAGGCGTGGCATGCCATCATCGCCTTTGGGCAGCACAGACGATCAAACGACGTCGGGCTGTGCATGCAATAATAGCCCTTGGACGGCAAACACGGTTGAACGACGTCAGGCGTGACATGCCATCACCGTCTTTGGACAGCACACACGGTCGAACGATGTCGGGCGTGGCATACCATCTTGCCTTTGAGAAGCACACACGGTCGAAATACGTCAGGCGTTGTATGACATCACCGACTTTGGGCATCACACACGGTCAAACGTCGTCGGGCATGAAATGCCATCATCGCCTTTGGATGAGCTGACATAGTCGGACGACATCGGGCGTGGCATGCCATCATCGCCCTTGGATGGGAAACACGGTCGAACGATGTAGATCGTGGCATGCCATCAACGCCTAAGGACAGCATACAAGGAAGGACAACTTTGGGCGTGACATACTATCATCACCTTTTGGCAGCACAGACGGTCAGACGACGTCGGGCGTTGCATGCCATCACCGCCCTTGGACAGCACACATGGTCGGATGACGTCGAGCGTGGCATGCCATAACCGCCCTTGGACAGCACACACGGTAGGACGACGTCGGGCTTGGTATGACATCACAGCTCTTGAACTGCACGCACGGTCAGATGTCGTTTGGCGTGGCATGATATCATATCCCTTTGAGGGCAAACACGGTCGAACGACGTCAGGCGTGACATGCCATCACCGCCTTTGGGCAGCACACACGATCGAATGACGTCGGGCGTGGCATGCCATCATATCCTTTGGACGGCAAACACGGTCGAACAACGTCAGGTGTGACATGCCATCACCGCCTTTGGACAGCACACACGGTCGAACGTCGTCAGGCGTGGCATGCAATCATCGCCTTTGGGCAGCACACACGGTCAAACGACGTTGGGCGTGGCATGACATCACAACCTTTGGACAGCACACACGATCGAACTACGTCGGGCTTGACATGCCAACACCGCCTTTGGACAGCCCACACGGTCGAACAACATCGAGCGTGGCATTCCATTATCGCTTTTGGGCAGCACACACGGTCGAACAACGTCTGGCGTGGCATGACATTATTACCTTTAGGCAGCACAAACGATCGAACGACGTCGGGCGTGGCATTACATCACCCCCCTAGGACTATACGCACGATCGGACGACGTTGAGCCTGGCATGACATCACTGCCCTAGGACAGTACACACGGTCGAACGACGTTGAGCCTGGCATGACATCACCGCCCTTGTACGGCACGCATGGTCGAACGACGTTGGGAGTGGAATGACATCACCACCCTCGGACGTCACACATGGTCGAACGTCGTTAGGCGTGGCATGCCATCATCGCCTTTGGGCAGCACACACAATCGAATGACGTCGAGCGTGGCATGACATCACCGCCTTTGGGGAGCAAATACGGTCAAACAACATCAGGCGTGACATGCCATCACCGCCTTTGGACAGCACACAAGGTCGAATGACGTCGGGCGTGGCATGCCATCATCACTTTTGGGCAGCACACACGGTCAAACTACGTCGGGCGTGGCATGCCATCATCGCCTTTGGGAAGCACAAACGGTCGAACCACGTCGGGCGTGGCATGCCAACATCACCTTTGGGTAGCACACACGGTCGAACGACGTCGGGCGTGACATGCTAGTATCGCCTTTGGGCAACACACATGGTCGAAAGACGTCGAGCGTGGCATGGCATCACCTCCTTTGGACAGCGCACACGGTCGAACGACATCGGGCGCTACATGCCATCACTGCCTTTGGAAAGCACACATGGTCGAACGACATCGGGCATGGCATGCCATCATCACCTTTGGGCAGCACAAACAGTCGAACGGCGTCGGGCGTGGCATGCCATCATCGCCCTTGTATAGCGAACACGGTCGAACGATGTCGAGTGTGGCATGCATCATCGCCTTTGGGCAGCATACACGGTCGAACGACGTCGGGCGTGGCATGCCATCAAGGCCCTTGGATAGCACACACGGTCGAACGACGTCGGGCATGGCATGCCATCATATCCCTTGAATGGCAAAGAAGGTTGAACGACGTCGGGCGCGGCATACATTATCGCCTTTGGACTAGCTGACACAATTGGACGGTGTAAGGTGTGGCATGACATCATCGCCCTTGGAAGGGAAACACGGTCGAACGACGTAGATCGTGGCATGCCATCACCGCCTTGGGACAACACACACGGTCAGATAACGTCGGGCGTGGCATGCCATCATCGCCTTTTGGCAGCACAAATGGTCATACGACGTCGACCGTGGCATGCCATCACCGCCCTTGGGCAGCACACACAGTCGAAAGACGTCGGGCGTGGCATGACATCACCGCCTTTGGACAGCACACACGGTCGAACGACGTCATGCGTGACATGCCATCACTGCCTTTGGACAGCATACACGATCGAACGACGCTGGGCATGGCATGCCATCATCACCTTTGGGCAGCATAAACGGTCGGACGGCGTCGGGCGTGGCATGCCATTGTCGCCCTTGGACGGCAAACACGGTCGAACGATGTTAGGCGTGGAATGCCATCATCTCCTTTAGGCAGTACGCGCGGTCGAAATCGTCGGGCGTGGCATGTCATCATGGCCCTTGGACACCACACACGATCGAACGAAGTCGGTCGTCGCATGCCATCATAGCCCATTAACGGCAACCAAGGTTGAATGACGTCGGTCTTGGCATGCCATCATCGCCTTTGGACTAGCTGAAACATTGGACTGCGTCAAGCGTGGCATGCAATCATCGCCCTTGGACGGGAAATAGGGTAGAACGACGTAGAGCGTGGAATGCCATCAACGCCTTGGGACAGCACAAACGAAAGGACGATGTCGGGCGTGGCATGCTATCACCGCCCTTAGACTGCACACATGGTCGGATGATGTCTTGCGTGGCATGCCATCACTGTCATTGGACAGTACACACGGTAGGACGACGTCGGGCGTGGCATGAGATCACCGCTCTTGGACTGCACGCATGGTCAGACTACGTCAGGCATGGCATGACATTACCACCTTTGGACAGCACACACGGTCGAACGACGCGTGGCATGGCATGACATCACCACCCTTGAACTGCACGCACGGTCAGACGACATCGGGCGTGGCATGACATCACCGCCTTTGGACAGCACACACGGTCGACAACTTCGGGCGTGGCATGACATCTTCGCTCTTGCACAGCACGCATGGTCGGACTACGTCGGGCGTGGCATGACATCACCGCCCTTGGGAAGAACACACGGTCGGACTACGTCAGGCGTGGCATGACATCACCTCCTTTAGACAGCAAACACGGTCGAACCACGTCGTGCGTGGCATGCCATCATCGCCTTTGGGCAGCTCACACGGTCGAATGACGTCGGGCTTGGCATACCATCATAGCCCATAGATGGCAAACACGGTCGAACGACGTCGGGCGTGGAATGCCATCATCGCCTTTGGAGCACCCCCGGTCGAACGACGTCGGGCATGGCATGCCGTCATGGCCCTTGGACACCACACACGGTCGAACTAAGTCGGGCGTGGCGTGCCATCATATCCCTTGAATGGCAAACAAGGTTGAACGATGTGAGGCGTGGCATGCCATCATCACCTTTTGACTAGCTGACACACTCAGACGGCGTCGGGTGTGGCATGCCATCATTGCCCTTGGACGGGAAACATGGTCGAACGACGTAGAGCGTGGCATGCCATCAACGCCTTGGGACAGCACACACGGAAGAACGACGTCGGGCGTGGCATGACATCATTACCTTTGGGAAGCACACACGGTTGAACTACGTCGGGCGTGGCATGCCATCATCGCCTTTGGACAGCACTAACGGTCGAACGACGTCGGGCGTGGCATGCCATCATCACCTTTGGACAGCACACACGGTCGAACGGCGTCGGGCGTGGCATGCCATAATCGCCTTAAGGCAGCACACACAGTCGAAAGACGTTGGGCGTGGCATGACATCACCGCCTTTGGACAGCACACACGGTCGAACGACGGCGGGCGTGACATGCAATCACCGCCATAGGACAGCACACGATCGGACGACATCGCGCATGGCATGACATCACTGCCCTTGGGCAGCACACACAGTCAGACTACGTCAGGCAAGGCATGACATCACCGCCTTTGTACGGCACACACGGTCGAACGACGTTGTGCGTGGCATGCCATCATTGCCTTTGTACGGCACACACGGTCGAATGACGTCGGGCGTGGCATACAATCATAGCCCGTAGATGGCAAACAAAGTCGAATGACGTCAGGCGTGGAATGCCATCATCGCCTTTGGGCAGCACACCTGGTCGAAGGACGTCGGGCGTGGCATGCCTTCATGGCCCATGGACACCACACACGGTCGAACGAAGTCAAGCGTGGCATGCCATCGTAGCCCTTGAACGGCAAACAAGGTTTAACTACGTGAGGCGAGGCATGCCATCATCGCCTTTGGACTAGCTGACACACTCAGACGGCGTCGGGTGTGGCATGCCATCATTGCCCTTGGATGGGAAACATGGTCGAACGACGTAGAGCGTGGCATGCCATCAACGCCTTGGGAAAGCACACACGGAAGAACGACGTCGGGCGTGGCATGACATCATCACCTTTGGGCAGCACACACGGTTGAACTACGTCGGGCGTGGCATGCCATCGTCGCCTTTAGGCAGCACAAGAGGTCGAACGACGTCGGGCGTGGCTTGCCATCATCACCTTTTGGCAGCACACATGGTCGACCGACGTCGGGTGTGGCATGCCATAATTGCATTAAGGCAGCACACACAGTCGAAAGACGTCGGGCGTGGCATGACATCACTTCCTTTGGACAGCACACACGGTCGAACGACGTCGGGCGTGGCATGCCATCATCGCCTTTGGGCAACACACACGATCGAACGACGTCTGGCGGGGCATGCCATATTAGCCCATGGACAGCAAACACGCTCGAACAATGTCAGGCGTGACATTCCATCACCGCCTTTGGACAACACACACGGTTCAACGACGTCGGGCGTGGCATGCCATCTTGCCTTTGGGAAGCACACACAGTCGAAAGACGTCGGGCGTGGTATGACATCACAGCCTTTGGGCAGCACACACGGTCAAACGACGTCGGGCGTGACATGCCATCACCGCCTTTAGACAGCACACACGGTCGAACGAAGTCGGGCGTGGCATCCCATCATAGCCCTTGAACGGCAAACAAGGTTGAATGACGTCAGGCGTGGCATGCCATCATCGCCTTTGGACTAGCTGACACAGTCGGACGGCGTCGGGCGTGGCATGCCATCATCGCCCTTGGATGGGAAACACGGTCGAACGACGTAGAGCGTGGCATGCCATCAACGCCTAAGGACAGCACACAAGGAAGGACGATGTCGGGCGTAGCATGCTATTATCTCCTTTGGGCAGCAAAGATGGTCGGACGATGTCTGGCGTAGCATACCATCACCGCCCTTGGATAGCACACATGGTCGGAAGACGTCGGGCGTGGCATGCCATCACTGCCCTTGGACAGCACACACGGTAGGACGACGCGGGCGTGGTATGAGATCATCGCTCTTGGACTACACGCATGGTCGGACTACGTCAGGTGTGGCATGACATCACCACCTTTGGACAGCACACACGGTAGAACAACGCGTGGCATGGCATGACATCATCGCCCTTGAACTGCACGCACGGTAAGACGACATCAACCGTGGCATGACATCACCGCCTTTGGACAGCACACACAGTCGGCAACGTCGGCATCACCGCTATTGGACAGCACGCATGGTCGGACGACATCGGGCATGGCATGACATCACCGCCCTTGGGCAGCACACACGGTCGGACTACGTCGAGTATGGCATGACATCACCACCTTGGACAGCACACACGGTCGAGCGATGTCAGGAGTGGCATGCCATCATCTCCTTTGGGCAGCACACACGGTCGAATGACAACGGCTTGGCATGCCATCATAGCCCATTGACGGAAAACACGGTCGAACGACGTCGGTCGTAAAATGCCATCATCACCTTTGGGCAGCACACACGGTAGGACGACGTCGGGCGTGGCATGACCTCACCGCCCTTGGGCAGCACACACAGTCGGACTACGTCGGGCGTGGCATGACATCACCACCTTTGGATAGCACACACGGTCTAACGACGTCGGGCATGGCATGCCATCATCGCCTTTGGGCAGCACACACGATCGAATGACGTCGGGCGTGGCATTCCATCATATCCCTTGGACGGAAAACACGGTCGAACGACGTCAGGCGTGACATGCCATCACCACCTTTGGACAGCACACACGGTCGAACGTCGTCGGGTGTGGCATGCCATCATCGCCTTTGGGCAGCTCACACGGTTGAACGACGGTTGGCGTAGCATGACATCACTGCATTTGGACAGCACACATGGTCGAACGACGTCGAGTGCGACATGCCATCACCGTCAATAGAAAGCACACACAGTCGTACGATGTCGAGCGCGACATGCCATCACCGCCATTAGAAAGCACACACGGTCGAACGACGTCGGGCGTGGCATGCCAACATCATCTTTGGGCAGCATAAACGGTCGAACGACATCGGGCGTGGCATGCCATCTTGCCTTTGGGAAGCACACACGGTCAAACGACGTCGGGCGTGGCATGACATCACCACCCTTGGATGGCACGAACGATCAAACGACGTTGGGCGTGGCATGACATCACCACCCTTGGACAGCATAGACAATCGGCAACATAGGGCGTGGCATGACATCACCGCCATAAGATAGGACACGGTCGGACGACGTCAGGCATGGCATAACATCACCGCCCTTGGGCAACACACACGGTTGGACTATGTCAGGCGTGGCATGACATCACTGCCTTTTGTACAACACACACGGTTGAACGACGTCGGGCGTGGCATGCCATCATCGCCTTTGGGCAGCACACACGATCGAATGATGTCTGGTGGGGCATGCCATTATAGCCCATGGACGGCAAACACGGTCGAACGACGTCCGGCGTGACATGCCATCACCGCCTTTGGACAACACACACGGTTGAACGACGTCGGCGTGGCATGCTATCTTGCCTTTGGAGAGCACACACGATCAAAAGACGTCGGGCGTGGTATGACATCACTGCCTTTGGGCAGCACACATGGTCAAACAACGTCGGGCGTGACATGCCATCACCGCCTTTAGACAGCACACACAGAAGGACGACGTCGGGCGTGGCATGCTATTATCTCTTTTGGGCAGCACAGACGGTCGGACGACGTCTAGCGTGGCATGCCATCATTGCCCTAGGACGATACAGTCGAATGACGTCGAGGGTTGCATGCCATAACCGCCTTTGGAAAGCACACATAGTCGGACGACGACGGGCGTGGCATGTCATCATCTCATTTGGGCAGCACACACCGTCAGACGGCGTCACGCGTGGCATGCCATCATTGCCGTTGGGCATCACAAATGATCGACCGTCGTCGGGCGTGGCATGCCATCATAGCCCTTGGACAGCACACACGGTCGGCAACGTCGGGCAAGGCATTAAATCACCGCCCTTGGACAGTACACACGGTCAAACGACGTCCAGCATGGCATGACATCACCAGCCTTGGACTACACGCACGATCGGACGACGTCGGGCGTGGCATGACATCACCACCTTTGGACAGCACACACGGTAGAACGACGCGTGGCATGGCATGACATCATCGCCCTTGAACTGCACGCACGGTCAGACGACATCAAGCATGGCATGAAATCACCGCCTTTGGACAGCACACACAGTCGGCAACGTCGGCATCACCGCTATTGGACAGCACGCATGGTCGGACGACATCGGGCATGGCATGACATCACCGTCCTTGGGCAGCACACACGGTCGGACTACGTCGAGCATGGCATGACATCACCACTTTTGGACAGCACACACGATTTGAGGACATCGGGCGTGGCATGCCTTCACCGCTCTTGGAATGCACGCACATGGTCGAACAACATCGGGCTTTACATGCCATCACCGCCTTTGGAAAGCACACACGGTTGATCGACGTCGGGTGTGGTATGCGATCATCACCTTTTGGCAGCACAAACAGCCGGACCGGCAAACAAGGTTTAACGATGTCGGGCGTGGCATACAGTATCGCCTTTGGACTAGCTGACACAGTTGGCCGGTGTAAGGCGTGGCATGCCATCATCGCCCCTGGACGGGAAACACGGTCAAATGACGTAGAGCCTGGCATGCCATCACCGCCTTGGGACAGCACACACGAGCAGACGACGTCGGGTGTGGCATGCTATCATCGCCTTTGGGCAACACAAACAGTCGGACGACATCGGGTGTGGCATACAATCACCGCCCTTGGATAGCACACAAGGTCGGATGACCTCTCGCATGGCATGCCATCGCCGCCCTTGGACTTCACCCACGGTAGGACGACGTGGGGCATGGCATGAGATCACCGCTTTAGGACTGCACCGTGGTCGGTCATGGCATGACATCACCGCCATAGGACAGAACACAATCGGGCGGCGTCGGGCATGGCATGACATCACCACCCTTGGGCAGCACACACGGTCGGACTACGTGAGGCATGGCATGACATCACCGCCTTTGGACAGCACACACGGTCGAACAACGTCAGGCGTGGCATGCCATCATCGCCTTTGGGCACTACAGACGATCAAACGACGTCGGGCGGGGCATGCAATAATAGCCCTTGGACGGCAAACACGGTTGAACGACGTCAGGTGTGACATGACATCACCGTCTTTGGACAGCACACACGGTAGAACAATGTCGGACGTGGCATACCATCTTGCCTTTGAGAAGCACACACGGTCTAAATACGTCTAGCGTGGTATGACATCACCGACTTTGGGCATCACACACGGTCAAACGTCGTCGGGCATGACATGCCATCATCGCCTTTGGACTAGCTGACATAGTCGGACGGCATCGGGCGTGGCATGGCATCATCGCCCTTGGACGGGAAACACGGTCGAACGATGTAGATCGTGGCATGCCATCAACGCCTAAGGACAACATACAAGGAAGGACAACTTTGGGCGGCATACTATCATCTCCTTTGGGCAGCACAGACGGTCAGACGACGTCGGGCGTGGCATGCCATCACCGCCCTTGGACAGCACACATGGTCGGATGACGTCGAGCGTGGCATGCCATAACCGCCATATGGACAGCACACACGGTAGGACGACGTCGGGCTTGGTATGACTTCACAGCTCTTGAACTGCACGCACGGTCAGATGTCGTTGGGCGTGGCATGATATCATATCCCTTTGAGGGCAAACACGGTCGATCGACGTCAGTCGTGACATGCCATCACTGCCTTTGGGCAGCACACACGATCGAATGACGTCGGGCGTGGCATGCCATCATATCCTTTGGATGGCAAACACGGTCGAACAACGTCAGGTGTGACATGCCATCACCGCCTTTGGACAGCACACACGGTCGAACGTCGTCAGACGTGGTATGCAATCATCGCCTTTGGGCAGCACACACGGTCAAACGACGTTGGGCGTGGCATGACATCACTGCCTTTGGACAGCACACACGATCGAACTACGTCGGGCTCGACATGCCAACACCGCCTTTGGATAGCCCACACGGTCGAACAACATCGAGCGTGGCATTCCATTATCGCTTTTGGGCAGCACACACGGTCGAACAACGTCTGGCATGGCATGACATTATTACCTTTAGGAAGCACAAACGGTCGAACGACGTCGGGCGTGGCATTACATCACCGCCCTAGGACTATAAGCACGATCGGACGACGTTGAGCCTGGCATGACATCACTGCCCTAGGACAGCACACACGGTCGAACGACGTTGAGCCTGGCATGACATCACCGCCCTTGTACGGCACGCATGGTCGAACGACGTTGGGAGTGGAATGACATCACCACCCTCGGACGTCACACACGGTCGAACATCGTTAGGCGTGGCATACCATCATCACCTCCCTTCGACAGCACACACGGTCGAACGACGTCGGCCGTGGCATGACATCACAGCCATAGGAATACACGCACAATCGGACGACGTCAAGCGTGGCATGACATCACCGCCCTTGGACAGCACACACGGTCGAAACGACGTCGGGCATGGCATGCCATCATCGCCTTTGGGCAGCATACACAGTCGAACGACGTTGGGCGTGGCATGCCATCTTTGACCTTGGACAACATACACGGTTGAACGACATCAGGCGTGGCATGCCATCATCGCTTTTAAACCAGCTGACACAGTCAGACGGCGTCGGGCGTGGCATGCCATCATCGCCCAAGGACGACACAGTCGAATGACGTCGAGGGTTGCATGCCATAACCGCCTATTGAAAGCACACACACACGGACGACGACGGGCGTGGCATGCCATCATCTCATTTGGGCAGCACAGACCGTCAGACGGCGTCAGGCGTGGCATGCCAACATCGCCGTTGGGCAGCACAAACGATCGACCGTCGTCGGGCGTGGCATGCCATCATAGCCCTTGGACAGCACACACGGTCGGCAACGTCGGGCAAGGCATTAAATCACCGCCCTTGGACAGTACACACGGTCAAACGACGTCCAGCATGGCATGACATCACCACCCTTGGACTACACGCACGATCGGACGACATCGGGCGTGGCATGACATCACCACCTTTGGACACCACACACGGTAGAACGACGCGTGGCATGGCATGAAATCATTGCCCTTGAACTGCACGCACGGTCAGACGACATCAAGCATGGCATGAAATCACCGCCTTTGGATAGCAATCACAGTCGACAACGTCAACATCACCGCCATTGGACAGCACGCATGGTCGGACGACATCGGGCATGGCATGACATCACCATCCTTGGGCAGAACACACGTTCGGACTACGTCGAGCATGGCATGACATCACCGCCTTTGGACGGCACACACGATCGGACGACATCAGGCGTGGCATGCCTTCACCGCTCTTGGAATGCACGCATGGTCGGGCATGGCATGATATCACCGCCATAGGACAGCACACGATCGGACGACGTCGGGCATGGCATGACATCACCGCCCTTGGGCAGCACACACGATCAGACTACGTCAGGCATGGCATGACATCACTGCCTTTGTACCGCACACCCGGTTGAACGACGTCGGGCGTGGCATGCCATTATCGCCTTTGGGCAGCACACACGATCGAACAACATCGGGCGGGGCATGCCATAATAGCCCATGGACGGCAAACAGGGTCGAACGACATCTGGCATGACATGCCATCACCGCCTTTGGACAGCACACACGGTCGAACAATGTCGGGCGTGGTATGCCATCTTGCCTTTGGGAACCACACACGGTCGAAAGACGTCGAGCGTGGTATGACATCACCGCCTTTGGGCATCACACACGGTCAAAAGTCGTCGGGCGTGACATGCCATCATCGCCTTTAGACAGCACACATGGTTGGACGACGTCGGGCATGGCATGACATCACCGCCCTTGGGCAGCACACACGGTCGGACTACGTCAGGCATGGCATGACATCACTGCATTTGTACAACACACTCAGTCGAACAACATCAAGCGTGGCATGCCATTATCGCCTTAGGGCAGCACACACGATCAAACGAAGTTGGGCGGGGCATGCCAGAATAGCCCATGGACGGCAAAAATGGTCGAACAACGTCTTGCGTGACATGCCATCTTGCCTTTGGGAAGCACACACAGTCGAAAGACGTCGGGCGTGGTATGACTTCACCGCCTTTGGGCATCACACACAGTCAAACATCGTCGGGCGTGACATGCCATCATCGCCTTTAGACAGCACACACGGTCGAACGAAGTCAGGCGTGGCATGCCATCATAGCCCTTGAACGGCAAACAAGGTTGAATGACGTCAGGCGTGGAATGCCATCATCGCCTTTGGACTAGTTGACACAGTCGGACGGCATCGGGCATGGCATGCCATCATCGCCCTTGGACGGGAAACACGGTCGAAGAACGTAGAGCGTGGCATGCCATCAACGCCTAAGGACAGCACACAAAGAAGGACGACGTCAGGCGTGGCATGCTATCATCTCCATTGGGTAGCAGATACGGTCAGACTACGTCGGGCGTGGCATGAAATCACCTCCCTTAGACAGCACACATGGTCGGATGACGTCGGGCGTGGCATGCCATCATCTTCTTTGGGAAGCACAAATGGTCGAACGACGCCGACGTGGCATGCCAACATCACCTTTGGGCAGCACATACGGTCGAACAACGTCGGGCGTGGCATGCCAGCATTGCCTTTGGGAAGCACACACGGTCGAAAGACGTTGAGCGTGGCATAACATCACCTCCTTTGGAAAACACACACAGTCGAACAACGTCGAGCGCGACATGCCATCACCGCCTTTGGAAAGCACACATGGTCGAACGACGTTAGGCGTGGCATGCGATCATCACCTTTGGGCAGCACAAACAGTCGGACCTGCAATCAAGGTTGAACGACGTCGAGCGTGGCATACATTATCGCCTTTGGACTAGCTGACACAGTTGGCCGGCGTAAGGTGTGGCATGCCATCATCGCCCATGGACGGGAAACACGGTTGAATGACGTAGAGAGTGGCATGCCATCACCGCCTTGGGATAGCACACACGGTCAGACGACGTCGGGTGTGGCATGCTATCATCGCCTTTGGGCAGCAAAAAAAGTCGGACGACATCGGGTGTGGCATGCCATCACCGCCCTTGGATAGCACACAAGGTCGGATGACGTCTTGCGTGGCATGCCATCGCCGCCCTTGGACTGCACCCACGGTAGGACGATGTGGGGCATGGAATGAGATCATCGCTCTAGGACTGCACCGTGGTCGGTCATGGCATGACATCACCGCCATAGGACAGAACACGATATGACGACGTCGGGCATGGCATGATATCACCGCCCTTGGGCAGCACATACGGTCGAACGACGTCAGGCGTGGCATGCCATCATTGCCTTTCGGCAGCATAGACGATCGAACGACGTCGGGCGGGGCATGCCATAATAGCCCTTCGACGGGAAACATGGTTAAACGACGTCAGGCGTGACATGCCATCACCGTCTTTGGACAGTACACACGGTCGAACAACGTCGGGCGTGGCATGCCATCTTGCCTTTGGGATGCACACACGGTCGAAATATGTCGGGCGTGGTATGACATCACCGCCTTTGGGCATCACACACGGTCAAACATCGTCGGGCATGACATGCCATCATCGCCTTTGGACTAGCTGACACAGTCGGACGGCGTCAGGCGTGGCATGCTATCATCGCCCTTGGACGGGAAACACGATCGAACGATGTAGATCGTGGCATGCCATCAACGCCTAAGGACAACACACAAGGAAGGACGACATCGGGCGTGGCATGCTATCATCTCCTTTGGGCAGCACAGACGGTCTGACGACGTCAGGCGTGGCATGCCATCACCGCCCTTGGACAGCACACATGGTCGGATGACGTCGAGCGTGGCATGCCATAACCGCCCTTGGACAGCACACACGGTAGGACGACATCGGGCGTGGTATGAGATAACCGCTCTTAAACTGCACGCATGGTTAGACTATGGCGGGCGTGGCATGACATCACAACCTTTGGACAGCACACACAGTAAAACGACGCGTGGCATGGCATGACATCATCGCCCTTGAGCTGCACGCACGGTCAGACGACATCGGGCGTGGCATGATATCATATCCCTTGGAGGGCAAACACGGTCGAATGACGTCAGGCGTGACATGCCATCACCGCCTTTGGGCAGCACACACGATCGAATGACGTTAGGCGTGGCATGCCATCATATCCCTTGGACGGCAAACACGGTCGAACGACGTCAGGCGTGACATGCTATCATCGCCTTTGGGCAGCACACACGGTCGAACGACGTTGGGCGTGGCATGACATCACCGCCTTTGGAAAGCACACACAGTCGAACGACGTCGGGCGTGACATGCCAACACCGCCTTTGGACAGCCCACACGGTCGAGCGACGTCAAGCATGGCATTCCATTAGCGCCTTTGGGCAGCACACATGGTCGAACGACGTCTAGCATGGCATGCCATTATTGCCTTTAGGCAGCACAAACGGTCCAACAACGTCGTGCGTTGCATGACATCACCACCCTAGGACTGTACGCACGATCGGACGACGTCAGGCATGGCATGACATCACTGCCCTAGGACAGCACACACGGCCGAACAACGTCGAGCCTGGCATGACATCACCGCCCTTTGACGGCATGCACGGTCGAACAACGTCGGGAGTGGAATGACATCACCACCCTTGGACGTCACACACGGTTGAACGTCGTTGGGTGTGGCATGCCATCATCGCCTTTGGGCAGCTCAGACGATCGAATGACGTCTGGCGTGGCATGACATCACCACCTTTGGGCAGCACAAATGGTCGGACAGCGTCGGGCGTGGCATGCCATTGTCGCCCTTGGACGGCAAACACGGTCGAACAAAGTCTGTCGTCGCATGCCATCATAGCCCTTGAACGGCAACCAAGGTTGAATAACGTCGGGCGTGGCATGCAATCATCGCCTTTGGACAAGCTGACACCATTGGACTGCGCCGGGCGTGGCATGCCATCATTGCCCTTGGACGGGAAACACGGTAGAACGAAGTATAGTGTGGAATGCCATCAACTCCTTGGGACAACACAAATGAAAGGACGACGTCGCGCGTGGCATGCCATCACCGCCCTTGGACAGCACACATGGTCGGATGACGTCGGGCGTGGCATGCCATCACTGCCCTTGGACAGCACACACGGTAGGTCGACGTCGGGCGTGGCATGAGATCTCCGTTCTTGGACTGCACTTATGGTAAGACTATGTCGGGCGTGGCATGACATCACCACCTTTGGACAGCACACTAGGTCGAACGACGCGTGGCATGGCATGACATCGCCGCCCTTGAACTGCACGCACGGTCAGACGACATCGGGCGTGGCATGACATAACCGCCTTTGGACAGCATTCACGGTCGGCAACTTCGGGCGTGGCATGACATCTCCGCTCTTGGACAGCACGCATGGTCGGACGACATCGGACATGGCATGACATCACCGCCCTTGGGCAGCACACACGGTCGGACTACGTCGGGCGTGGCATGACTTCACCTCCTTTGAACAGCACACACGGTCGAACAACGTCGTGCGTGGCATGCCATCATCGCCTTTTGGCAGCACACACAGTCGAATGACGTCGAGCGTGGCATACCATCATAGCCCATAGATGGCAAACACAGTCGAACGACGTCGGGCGTGGAATGCCATCATTGCCTTTGGGCAGCACACCCGATCGAACGACGTCGGGCGTGGCATGCCGCCCTTGGACACCACACACGGTCGAACAAAGTCAGGCGTGGCAGGCCATAATATCCCTTGAACGGCAAACAAGGTTGAACGACGTGAGGCGTGGCATGCCATCATCGCCTTTTGACTAGCTGACACACTCAGACGGCGTCGGGTGTGTCATGCCATCATTGCCCTTGGACGGGAAACATGGTCGAACGACGTAGAGCGTGGCATACCATCAACGCCTTGGGACAGCACACACGGAAGAACAACATCGGGCGTGGCATGACATCATCACCTTTGGGCAGCACACACGGTTGAACTACGTCGGGCGTGGCAAGCCATCATCGCCTTTAGGAAGCACAAACGGTCGAACGACGTCGGGCGTGGAATGCCATCATCACCTTTGGGCAGCACACACGGTCGAACGACGTCGGGCGTGGCATGCCATAATCGCCTTAAGGCGGCACACAAAGTCGAAAGACGTCGGGCGTGGCATGACATCACCACCTTTGGACAGCACACACGGTCAAACGACGTCGGGCGTGACATGCAATCACCACCATAGAACAGCACACGATCGGACGACATCGGGCATGGCATGAGATCACCGCCCTTGGGCAGCACACACGGTCAGACTACGTCAGGTGTGGCATGACATCTCTGCCTTTGTACAGCACACACGGTCGAACGACGTCAGGCGTGGCATGCCATCATCGCCTTTGGACACCACACACGGTCAAACGACGTCGGGCGTGGCATGCCATCATCGCCTTTGGGAAGCACAAACAGATGAACGACGTCGGGCGTGGCATGCAAACATCACCTTTGGGCAACACACACGGTCAAACGACGTCAGGTGTGGCATACCAGCATCGCCTTTGGACAGCACATGGTCGAAAGACGTCGTGCGTGGCATCACATCACCTCCTTTGGACAGCGCACACGGTCGAACGACGTCGAGCGCGATATGCCATCACCGCCTTTGGAAAGCACACACGGTCGAACGACGTCGGGCGTGGCATGCCATCATCACCTTTGGGCAGCACAAACGGTCGAACGACGTCGGGCGTGGCATGCCATCTTGCCTTTGGGAAGCACACACGGTAGAACGACGTCGGGCGTGGCATGACATCACCGCCCTTGGACGGCATGCACGGTCAAACGATATCGGGCGTGGCATGACATCACCACCCTTGGACAACACAGACAATCGGCAACGTAGGGCGTGGTATGACATCACCGCCATAGGACAGCACACGGTCGAACGACGTCGGGCGTAGCATGCCATCATCGCCTTTGGGCAATACACACGATCGAACGACGTCTGGCGGGGCATGCCATAATAGCCCATGGACGGCAAACACGATCGAACGACGTAGAGCGTGGCGTGCCATCAACGCCTAAGGACAGCACACAAGGAAGGACGACGTCGGGCATGGCATGCTATTATCTCCTTTGGGCAGCACAGACGATCGGACGACGTCTGGCATAGCATACCATCACCGCCCTTGGACAGCACACATGGTCGGATGATGTCGGGCGTGGCATGCCATCACCGCCCTTGGACAGCACACACATTCAAATGAAGTCGGGCGTGGCGTGCCATCATAGCCCTTGAACTGCAAACAAGGTTGAACGACGTCAGGCGTGGCATGCCATCATCGCCCTTGGACAGGAAACACGGTCGAACAATGTAGAGCGTGACATGCCATCAACGCCTTGGGACAGCACACATGGAAGAACGACATCCGGCGTGGAATTATATCATTGCCTTTGGGCAGCACAAACAATCGGACGACGTCGGGCGTGGCATGCCATCACCGCCCTTGGACATCACACATAGTCAGATGACGTCGGGCATTGCATGCCATCACTGCCCTTCGACAACACACACGGTAGGACGACGTCGGGCGTGGCATGACCTCACTGCCCTTGGGCAGCACACACAGTCGGACTACGTCGGGCGTGACATGACATCACCTCCTTTGGACAGCGCACACGGTCGAACGACGTCGAGCGCGACATTCCATCACCTCCTCTGGAAAGCACACACGGTCGAACGACGTCGGGCGTGGCATGCCATCATCACCTTTGAGCAGCACAAATGGTCGAACGACGTCGGGCATGACATGCCATCTTGTCTTTGGGAAGCACACACGGTCGAACGACGTCGGGCGTGTCATGACATCACCGCCCTTGGACGGCACGCACGATCAAACGACATCGGGCGTGGCATGACATCACCACCCTTGGACAGCATAGACAATCGGCAACGTAGGGCGTGGTATGACATCACCGCCATAGGATTGCACACGGTCGGACGACGTCGGGCATGGCATAACATCACCGCCCTTTGGCAACACACATGGTTGGACTACGTCAGGCATGGCATGACATCACCGCCTTTGTACAGCACACACGGTCGAACGACATCGGGCGTGGCATGCCATCATCGCCTCTGGGAAGCACACACGATCAAACGACGTCTGGCGGGGCATGCCAAAATAGCCCATGGACGGCAAACACGGTCGACCGACGTCAGGCGTGACATGCCATCACCACCTTTGGACAACACAAACGGTCGAACGACGTCGGTAGTGGAATGACATCTTGCCTTTGGGAAGCACACACGGTCTAAATACGTCGGGTGTGGTATGACATCACCGCCTTTGGGCAGCACACACGGTCAAACGACGTCGGGCGTGACATGCCATCACCGCTTTTAGACAGCACACACGGTCGAACGAAGTCGGGCGTGGCATGCAATCATAGCCCTTGAACAACAAACAAGGTTGAATGACGTCAGGCGTGGCATGCCATAATCGCCTTTGGACTAGCTGACACAGTCGGACGGCGTCGGGCGTGACATGCCATCATCGCCCTTGGACGGGAAACACGGTCAAACGACATAGAGCGTGGCATGCAATGTACGCCTAAGGACAGCACACAAGGAAGGACAACGTCGGGCGTGGCATGCTATTATATCCTTTGGGCAGCACAGACGGTCGGACGACGTCTGGAGTAGCATACCATCACCGCCCTTGGACAGCACACATGGTCTGATGACGTAAGGCGTGGCATGCCATCACTGTCCTTGGACAGCACACACGGTAGGACGACGTCGGGCGTGGTATGAGATCATCGCTCTTGGACTGCACGCATGGATGGACTACGTCGGGCTTGGCATGACATCACCACCTTTGGACAACACACACGGTAGAACGACGCGTAGCATGGCATGGCATCATCGCCCTTGAACTGCACGCATGGTCAGACGACATCAAGCGTGGCATGACATCACCGCCTTTGGACAGCACACACAGTCGAGAACGTCGGCATCGCCGCTATTGGACAGCACGCATGGTCGGACGACATCGGGCATGGCATGACATCACCGCCCTTGGGCAGCACACACGGTCGGACTACGTCGAGCATGGCATGACATCACCGCCTTTGGACAGCACACACGATCGGACGACGTCGGGCGTGGCATGCCATCACCGCTCTTAGACTGCACGCATGGTCGGGCATGGCATGACATCACCGCCATAGGACAGCACATGATCGGATGACGTCGGGCATGGCATGACATCACTGCCCTTGGGCAGCACACACGGTCGGACTTCGTCAGGCGTGGCATGCCATCACCACCTTTGTACAGCACACCCGGTCGAACGACGTCGGGCGTGGCATGCCATCTTTCCTTTGGGAAGCACACACGGTCGAACGACGTCGGACGTGGCATGACATCACCGCCCTTGGACGGCACGCACGGTCAAACGACATTGGCCGTGGCATGACATCACCACCCTTGGACAGCACAGACAATCGGCAACGTAGGGCGTGCCATGACATCACCGCCATAGGACAGCACACGGTCAGACGACATCGGGCATGGCATAACATCACCGCCCTTGGGAAACACACACGGCTGGACTACGTCAGGCGTGGCATGACATCACCGCCTTTGTACAGCACACACGGTCGAACTTCATCGGGCGTGGCATGCCATCATCGTCTTTGGGCAACACATACGATCGAACGACGTCTAGCGGGGCATGCCATAATAGCCCATGGTCGGCAAACACGGTCGAACGACGTCAGGCGTGACATGCCATCACCGCCTTTGGACAACACACACGGTCGAACGACATCGGGCGTGGCATGCCATCTTGCTTTTGGGAAGCACACACGGTCGAAAGACGTCAGGCATGGTATGAAATCACCGCCTTTGGGCAGCACACACGGTCAAACGACGTCGGGCGTGACATGCCATCACCGCCTTTAGACAGCACACACGGTCGAACAAAGTCGGGCGTGGCATGCCATCATAGCCCTTGAACGACAAACAAGGTTGAATGACGTCAGGCGTGGCATGCCATCATCGCCTTTGGACTAGCTGACAAAGTCGAACGGTGTCGGGCGTGACATGTCATCATCGCCCTTGGACGGGAAACACGGTCGAACAACGTAGAGCGTGGCATGCCATCAATTCCTAAGGAAAGCACAAGGAAGGTCGACGTCGGGCGTGGCATGCTATTATCTCCTTTGGGCAGCAAATACGGTCGGACGACGTCTGGCGTAGCATACCATCATCGCCCTTGGACAGCACACATGGTCGGATGACGTCGGGCGTGGCATGCCATCACTGCCCTTGGACAGCACACACGGTAGGACACCGTCGGGCATGGTATGTGATCACCGCTCTTGGATTGCACGCATGGACGGACTACGTCGGGCGTGGCATGACATCACCACCTTTGGACAGCACACACGATAGAACGACGCGTGGTATGGCATAACATCATCGCCCTTGAACTGCACGCACGGTCAGACGACATCAAGCGTAGCATGACATCACCGCCTTTGGACAACACACAAAGTCGGCAACGGCGGCATCGCCGCTATTGGACAGCACGCTTGGTCGGACGACATCGGGCATGGCATGTCATCACCGCCCTTGGGCAGCACACACGGTCATACTACGTCGAGTATGGCATGACATCACCGCCTTTGGACAGCACACACGGTCGAACGATGTCAGGAGTGGCATGCCATCATCGCCTTTGGGAAGCACACACGGTCGAATGACATCGGCATGGCATGCCATCAACGCCTAAGGACAGCACACAAGGAAAGACGACGTCGGGCGTGGCATGCCATAACCGCCCTTGGACAGCACACACGGTAGGACGACGTCGGGCGTGGTATGATATCACCACTCTTGGACTACACGCATGGTCAGACTACAGCGGGCGTGGCATGACTTCACTACCTTTGGACAGCACACACGGTAGAACTACGCGTAGCATGGCATGACATCATCGCCCTTGAACTTCACGCATGGTCAGACGAACAACGTAGAGCGTGGCATGCCATCACCGCCTTGGGACATCACACACGGTCAGACGATGTCGGGCGTGGTATGCTATCATCGCCTTTGGGCAGCATAAACAGTCGGACGACATCGGGTAAAGCATGCCATCACTGCCGTTGGATAGCACACAAGGTCGGATGACGTCTGGCGTGGCATGCCATCGCCGCCCTTGGACTGCACCCATGGTAGGACGACGTGGGGCATGACATGAGATTACCGCTCTTGGACTGCACGCATGGTCGGGCATGGCATGACATCACCGCCATCAAACAGCACACGATCGGACGACGTCGGGCATGGCATGACATCACCGCCCTTAGGCAGCACACACGGTCGGACTACGTTTGGCGTGGCATGCCATCACCGCCTTTGGACAGCACACATGGTCGAACATAGTCGGGCGTGGCATGCCATCTTGCCTTTGGGAAGCACACACGGTCGAAAGACGTCGGCCGTGGTATGACATCACCGCCTTTGGGCATCATACACGACCAAACGTCGTCGGGCGTGACATGCTATCATCGCCTTTAGACAGCACACACGGTCGAATGAAGTCAGGCGTGGCATGCCATCATAGCCCTTGAACGACAAACAATGTTGAATGACGTTAGGCGTGGCATGCCATCATTGCCTTTGGACTAGTTGAAACAGTCGGATGGCGTTGGGCGTGGCATGCCATCATCGCCCTTGGACGGGAAACACGGTCGAACGATGTAAAGTGTGGCATGCCATCAACGCCTAAGGATAGCACACAAACAAGGACGACGTCGGGCGTGGCATGCTATCATCTCCTTTGGGCAGCACAGATTGTCAAACGACGTCGGGCGTGGCATGCCATCACCTCCCTTGGACAGTACACATAGTCGGATGACGTCGGGCGTGGCATGCCATCATCTTCTTTGGGAAGCACAAACGGTCGAACGACGCCGACGTGGCATGCAAATATCACCTTTGGGCAACACACACGGTCGAACGACGTTGAGCGTGGCATGACATCACCTCCTTTGGACAGCGCACACGGTCGAACAACGTCGGGCACGGCATGCCATCACCGCCTTTGGAAAGCACACACGGTTGATCGACGTCGGGTGTGGTATGCGATCATCACCTTTTGGCAGCACAAACAGCCGGACCGGCAAACAAGGTTGAACGATGTCGGGCGTGGCATACAGTATCGCCTTTGGACTAGCTTACACAGTTGGCCGGTGTAAGGCGTGGCATGCCATCATCTCCCCTGGACGGGAAACACGGTCGAATGACGTAGAGCGTGGCATGCCATCACCGCCTTGGGACAGCACACACGAGCAGACAACGTCGGGTGTGGCATGCTATCATCGCCTTTGGGCAACACAAACAGTCGGACGACATCGGGTGTGGCATACAATCACCGCCCTTGGATAGCACACAAGGTCGGATGACCTCTGGCGTGGCATGCCATCGCCGCCCTTGGACTTCACCCACAGTAGGACGACGTGGGGCATGGCATGAGATCACCGCTTTAGGACTGCACCGTGGTCGGTCATGGCATGAAATCACCGCCATAGGACAGAACACGATCGGGCGGCGTCGGGCTTGGCATGACATCACCACCCTTGGGCAGCACACACGGTCGGACTACGTGAGGCATGGCATGACATCACCGCCTTTGTACAGCACACACGGTCGAACGACGTCAGGCGTGGCATGCCATCATCGCCTTTGGGCAGTACAGACGATCAAACGACGTCGGGCGGGGCATGCAATAATAGCCCTTGGACGGCAAACACGGTTGAACGACGTCAGGCGTGACATGACATCACCGTCTTTTGACACCACACACGGTAGAACGATGTCGGACGTGGCATACCATCTTGCCTTTGAGAAGCACACACGGTCTAAATACGTCGGGCGTGGTATGACATCACCGACTTTGGGCATCACACACGGTCAAACGTCGTCGGGCATGACATGCCATCATCGCCTTTGGACTAGCTGACATAGGCGGACGGCATCGGGCGTGGCATGCCATCATCGCCCTTGGACGGGAAACACGGTCGAACGATGTAGATCGTGGCATGCCATCAACGCCTAAGGACAGCATACAAGGAAGGACAACTTTGGGCGGCATACTATCATCTCCTTTGGGCAGCACAGACGGTCAGACGACGTCGGGCGTGGCATGCCATCACCGCCCTTGGACAGCACACATGGTCGGATGATGTCGAGCGTGGCATGCCATAACCGCCATATGGACAGCACACACGGTAGGACGACGTCGGGCTTGGTATGACATCACAGCTCTTGAACTGCATGCACGGTCAGATGTCGTTGGGCGTGGCATGATATCATATCCCTTTGAGGGCAAACACGGTCGAACGACGTCAGTCGTGACATGCCATCACCGCCTTTGGGCAGCACACACGATCGAATGTCGTCGGGCGTGGCATGCCATCATATCCTTTGGACGGCAAACACGGTCGAACAACGTCAGGTGTGACATGCCATCACCGCCTTTGGACAGCACACACGGTCGAACGTCGTCGGACGTGGTATGCAATCATCGCCTTTGGGCAGCACACACGGTCAAACGACGTTGGGCGTGGCATGACATCACCGCCTTTGGACAGCACACACGATCGAACTACGTCGGGCTCGACATGCCAACACCGCCTTTGGATAGCCCACACGGTCGAACAACATCGAGCGTGGCATTCCATTATCGCTTTTGGGCAGCACACACGGTCGAACAACGTCTGGCATGGCATGACATTATTACCTTTAGGCAGCACAAACGGTCGAATGACGTCGGGCGTGGCATTACATCACCGCCCTAGGACTATAAGCACGATCGGACGACGTTGAGCCTGGCATGACATCACTGCCCTAGGACAGCACACACGGTCGAACGACGTTGAGCCTGGCATGACATCACCGCCCTTGTACGGCACGCATGGTCGAACGACGTTGGGAGTGGAATGACATCACCACCCTCGGACGTCACACACGGTCGAACGTCGTTAGGCGTGGCATACCATCATCACCTCCCTTGGACAGCACACACGATCGAACGACGTCGGCCGTGGCATGACATCACAGCCATAGGAATACACGCACAATCGGACGACGTCAAGCGTGGCATGACATCACCGCCCTTGGACAGCACACACGGTCGAAACGACGTCGGGCATGGCATGCCATCATCGCCTTTGGGCAGCATACACAGTCGAACGACGTTGGGCGTGGCATGCCATCTTGGACCTTGGACAACATACACGGTTGAACGACATCAGGCGTGGCATGCCATTATCGCTTTTAAACCAGCTGACACAGTCAGACGGCGTCGGGCGTGGCATGCCATCATCGCCCAAGGACGACACAGTCGAATGACGTCGAGGGTTGCATGCCATAACCGCCTATTGAAAGCACACATAGTCGGACGACGACGGGCGTGGCATGCCATCATCTCATTTGGGCAGCACAGACCGTCAGACGGCGTCAGGAGTGGCATGCCAACATCGCTGTTGGGCAGCACAAATGATCGACCGTCGTCGGGCGTGGCATGCCATCATAGCCCTTGGACAGCACACACGGTCGGCAACGTCGGGCAAGGCATTAAATCACCGCCCTTGGACAGTACACACGGTCAAACGACGTCCAGCATGGCATGACATCACCACCCTTGGACTACACGCACGATCGGACGACATCGGGCGTGGCATGACATCACCACCTTTGGAAACCACACACGGTAGAACGACGCGTGGCATGGCATGAAATCATTGCCCTTGAACTGCATGCACGGTCAGACGACATCAAGCATGGCATGAAATCACCGCCTTTGGATAGCAATCACAGTCGGCAACGTCAACATCACCGCCATTGGACAGCACGCATGGTCGGACGACATCGGGCATGGCATGACATCACCATCCTTGGGAAGAACACACGGTCGGACTACGTCGAGCATGGCATGACATCACCGCCTTTGGACGGCACACACGATCGGACGACATCAAGCGTGGCATGCCTTCACCGCTCTTGGAATGCACGCATGGTCGGGCATGGCATGACATCACCGCCATAGGACAACACACAATCGGACGACGTCGGGCATGGCATGACATCACCGCCCTTGGGCAGCACACACGATCAGACTACGTCAGGCATGGCATGACATCACTGCCTTTGTACCGCACACCCGGTTGAACGACGTCGGGCGTGGCATGCCATTATCGCCTTTGGGCAGCACACACGATCGAACAACATCGGGCGGGGCATGCCATAATAGCCCATGGACGGCAAACAGGGTGGAACGACATCTGGCGTGACATGCCATCACCGCCTTTGGACAGCACACACGGTCGAACAATGTCGGGCGTGGTATGCCATCTTGCCTTCGGGAACCACACACGGTCGAAAGACGTCGAGCGTGGTATGACATCACCGCCTTTGGGCATCACACACGGTCAAAAGTCGTCGGGCGTGACATGCCATCATCGCCTTTAGACAGCACACACGGTCGGACGACGTCGGGCATGGCATGACATCACCGCCCTTGGGCAGCACACACGGTCGGACTACGTCAGGCATGGCATGACATCACTGCATTTGTACAACACACTCGGTCGAACAACATCAAGCGTGGCATGCCATTATCGCCTTAGGGCAGCACACACGATCAAACGAAGTTGGGCGGGGCATGCCAGAATAGCCCATGGACGGCAAAAATGGTCGAACAACGTCTTGCGTGACATGCCATCTTGCCTTTGGGAAGCACACACAGTCGAAAGACGTCGGGTGTGGTATGACTTCACCGCCTTTGGGCATCACACACAGTCAAACATCGTCGGGCGTGACATGCCATCATCGCCTTTAGACAGCACACACGGTCGAACGAAGTCAGGCGTGGCATGCCATCATAGCCCTTGAACGGCAAACAAGGTTGAATGACGTCAGGCGTGGAATGCCATCATCGCCTTTGGACTAGTTGACACAGTCGGACGGCATCGGGCATGGCATGCCATCATCGCCCTTGGACAGGAAACACGGTCGAAGAACGTAGAGCGTGGCATGCCATCAACGCCTAAGGACAGCACACAAAGAAGGACGACGTCAGGCGTGGCATGCTATCATCTCCATTGGGTAGCAGATACGGTCAGACTATGTCGGGCGTGGCATGAAATCACCTCCCTTAGACAGCACACATGGTCGGATGACGTCGGGCGTGGCATGCCATCATCTTCTTTGGGAAGCACAAATGGTCGAACGACGCCGACGTGGCATGCCAACATCACCTTTGGGCAGCACATACGGTCGAACAACGTCGGGCGTGGCATGCCAGCATTGCCTTTGGGAAGCACACACGGTCGAAAGACGTTGAGCGTGGCATAACATCACCTCCTTTGGAAAACACACACAGTCGAACAACGTCGGGCGCGACATGCCATCACCGCCTTTGGAAAGCACACATGGTCGAACGACGTCAGGCGTGGCATGCGATCATCACCTTTGGGCAGCACAAACAGTCGGACCTGCAATCAAGGTTGAACGACGTCGAGCGTGGCATACATTATCGCCTTTGGACTAGCTGACACAGTTGGCCGGCGTAAGGTGTGGCATGCCATCATCGCCCATGGACGGGAAACACGGTTGAATGACGTAGAGCGTGGCATGCCATCACCGCCTTGGGATAGCACACACGGTCAGACGACGTCGGGTGTGGCATGCTATCATCGCCTTTGGGCAGCACAAACAGTCGGACGACATCGGGTGTGGCATGCCATCACCGCCCTTGGATAGCACACAAGGTCGGATGACGTCTGGCGTGGCATGCCATCGCCGCCCTTGGACTGCACCCACGGTAGGACGATGTGGGGCATGGAATGAGATCATCACTCTAGGACTGCACCGTGGTCGGTCATGGCATGACATCACCGCCATAGGACAGAACACGATATGACGACATCGGGCATGGCATGATATCACCGCCCTTGGGCAGCACATACGGTCGAACGACGTCAGGCGTGGCATGCCATCATTGCCTTTCGGCAGCACAGACGATCGAACAACGTCGGGCGGGGCATGACATAATAGCCCTTCGACGGGAAACATGGTTAAACGACGTATGGCGTGACATGCCATCACCGTCTTTGGACAGTACACACGGTTGAACAACGTCGGGCGTGGCATGCCATCTTGCCTTTGGGATGCACACACGGTCGAAATATGTCGGGCGTGGTATGACATCACCGCCTTTGGGCATCACACACGGTCAAACATCGTCGGGCATGACATGCCATCATCGCCTTTGGACTAGCTGACACAGTCGGACGGCGTCGGGCGTGGCATGCTATCATCGCCCTTGGACGGGAAACACGATCGAACGATGTAGATCGTGGCATGCCATCAACGCCTAAGGACAACACACAAGGAAGGACGACATCGGGCGTGGCATGCTATCATCTCCTTTGGGCAGCACAGACGGTCTGACGACGTCAGGCGTGGCATGCCATCACCGCCCTTGGACAGCACACATGGTCGGATGACGTCGAGCGTGGCATGCCATAACCGCCCTTGTACAGCACACACGGTAGGACGACATCGGGCGTGGTATGAGATCACCGCTCTTAAACTGCACGCATGGTTAGACTACGGCGGGCGTGGCATTACATCACAACCTTTGGACAGCACACACAGTAAAACGACGCGTGGCATGGCATGACATCATCGCCTTTGAGCTGTACGCACGGTCAGACGACATCGGGCGTGGCATGATATCATATCCCTTGGAGGGCAAACAATGTCGAATGACGTCAGGCGTGACATGCCATCACCGCCTTTGGGCAGCACACACGATCGAATGACGTTAGGCGTGGCATGCCATCATATCCCTTGGACGGCAAACACGGTCGAACGACGTCAGGCGTGACATGCTATCATCGCCTTTGGGCAGCACACACGGTCGAACGACGTTGGGCGTGGCATGACATCACCGCCTTTGGACAGCACACACGGTCGAACGACGTCGGGTGTGACATGCCAACACCGCCTTTGGACAGCCCACACGGTCGAGCGACGTCGAGCATGGCATTCCATTAGCGCCTTTGGGCAGCACACACGGTCGAACGACGTCTAGCATGGCATGCCATTATTGCCTTTAGGCAGCACAAACGGTCCAACGACGTCGGGCGTTGCATGACATCACCGCCCTAGGACTGTACGCACGATCGGACGACGTCAGGCATGGCATGACATCACTGCCCTAGGAAAGCACACACGGCCGAACAACGTCGAGCCTGGCATGACATCACCGCCCTTTGACGGCATGCACGGTCGAACAACGTCGGGAGTGGAATGACATCACCACCCTTGGACGTCACACACGGTCGAACGTCGTTGGGTGTGGCATGCCATCATCGCCTTTGGGCAGCTCAGACGATCGAATGACGTCTGGCGTGGCATGACATCACCACCTTTGGGCAGCGCACACGGTCAAACGACATCGGGCGTGACATGCCATCACCGCCTTTGGACAGCACACATGGTCGAATGACGTCGGGCGTGGCATGCCATCATCACCTTTGGGCAGCACACATGGTCGAACTACGTCGGGCGTGGCATGCCATCATCGCCTTTGGGAAGCACAAACGGTCTAACCACATTGGGCGTGGACTGCCAACATCACCTTTGGGCAGCACACACAGTCGAACGACGTCGGGCGTGGCATGCCATAATAGCCCTTGGACAGCACACACGGTCGAACGACGTTAGGCGTGACATGCCATCACCGCCTTTGGACAGCACACACGATCGAACGACGCTGGGCATGGCATGCCATCATCACCTTTGGGCAGCACAAATGGTCGGACAGCGTCGGGCGTGGCATGCCATTGTCGCCCTTGGACGGCAAACACGGTCGAACAAAGTCTGTCGTCGCATGCCATCATAGACCTTGAACGGCAACCAAGGTTGAATAACGTCGGGCGTGGCATGCAATCATCGCCTTTGGACTAGCTGACACCATTGGACTGCGCCGGGCGTGGCATGCCATCATTGCCCTTGGACGGGAAACACGGTAGAACGAAGTATAGTGTGGAATGCCATCAACTCCTTGGGACAACACAAATGAAAGGACGACGTCGCGCGTGGCATGCCATCACCGCCCTTGGACAACACACATGGTCGGATGACGTCGGGCGTGGGATGCCATCACTGCCCTTGGACAGCACACACGGTAGGACGACGTCGGGTGTGGCATGAGATCTCCGTTCTTGGACTGCACTTATGGTAAGCCTATGTCGGGCGTGGCATGACATCACCACCTTTGGACAGCACACTAGGTCGAACGACGCGTGGCATGGCATGACATCGCCGCCCTTGAACTGCACGCACGGTCAGACGACATCGGGCGTGGCATGACATCACCGCCTTTGGACAGCATTCACAGTCGGCAACTTCGGGCGTGGCATGACATCTCCGCTCTTGGACAACACGCATGGTCGGACGACATCGGACATGGCATGACATCACCGCCCTTGGGCAGCACACACAGTCGGACTACGTCGGGCGTGGCATGACTTCACCTCCTTTGAACAGCACACACGGTCGAACAACGTCGTGCGTGGCATGCCATCATCGCCTTTTGGCAGCACACACAGTCGAATGACGTCGAGCGTGGCATACCATCATAGCCCATAGATGGCAAACACAGTCGAACGACGTCGGGCGTGGAATGCCATCATTGCCTTTGGGCAGCACACCCGGTCGAACGACGTCGGGCGTGGCATGCCGTCATGGCCCTTGGACACCACACACGGTCGAACAAAGTCAGGCGTGGCAGGCCATAATATCCCTTGAACGGCAAACAAGGTTGAACGACGTGAGGCGTGGCATGCCATCATCACCTTTGGGCAGCACACACGGTTGAACTACGTCGGGCGTGGCAAGCCATCATCGCCTTTAGGCAGCACAAACGGTCAAACGACGTCGGGCGTAGAATGCCATCATCACCTTTGGGCAGCACACACGGTCGAACGACGTCGGGCGTGGCATGCCATAATTGCCTTAAGGCGGCACACAAAGTCGAAAGACGTCGGGCGTGGCATGACATCACCACCTTTGGACAGCACACACGGTCGAACGACGTCGGGCGTGACATGCAATCACCACCATAGAACAGCACACGATCGGATGACATCGGGCATGGCATGAGATCACCGCCCTTGGGCAGCACACACGGTCAGACTACGTCAGGTGTGGCATGACATCTCTGCCTTTGTACAGCACACACGGTCGAACGACGTCAGGCGTGGCATGCCATCATCGCCTTTGGACACCACACACGGTCAAACGACGTCGGGCGTGGCATGCCATCATCGCCTTTGGGAAGCACAAACAGATGAACGACGTCGGGCGTGGCATGCAAACATCACCTTTGGGCAACACACACGGTCAAACGATGTCAGGCGTGGCATACCAGCATCGCCTTTGGACAGCACATGGTCGAAAGACGTCGTGCGTGGCATCACATCACCTCCTTTGGACAGCGCACACGGTCGAACGACGTCGAGCACGATATGCCATCACCGCCTTTGGAAAGCACACACGGTCGAACGACGTCGGGCGTGGCATGCCATCATCACCTTTGGGCAGCACAAACGGTCGAACGACGTCGGGCGTGGCATGCCATCTTGCCTTTGGGAAGCACACACGGTAGAACGACGTCGGGCATGGCATGACATCACCGCCCTTGGACGGCACGCACGGTCAAACGATATCGGGCGTGGCATGACATCACCACCCTTGGACAGCATAGACAATCGGCAACGTAGGGCGTGGTATGACATCACCGCCATAGGACAGCACACGGTCGAACGACGTCGGGCGTAGCATGCCATCTTGCCTTTGGGAAGCACACACGGTCGAATGACGTCGGGCGTGGTATGACATCACCGCCTTTGGGCAGCACACACGGTCAAACGACGTCGGGCATGACATGCCATCACCACTTTTAGACAGCACAGACGGTCGAATGAAGTCGGGCGTGGCATGCCATCATAGCCCTTGAACGACAAACAAGGTTGAATGGCGTTAGGCGCGGCATGCCATCATCGCCTTTGGACTAGCTGACACAGTCGGACGGCGTCGGGCGTGACATGCCATCATCGCCCTTTGACGGGAAACATGGTCGAACGACGTAGAGCGTGGCGTGCCATCAACGCCTTAGGACAGCACACAAGGAAGGACGACGTCGGGCATGGCATGCTATTATCTCCTTTGGGCAGCACAGACGGTCGGACGACGTCTGGCATAGCATACCATCACCGCCCTTGGACAGCACACATGGTCGGATGATGTCGGGCGTGGCATGCCATCACTGCCCTTGGACAGCACACACATTCGAATAAAGTCGGGCGTGGCGTGCCATCATAGCCCTTGAACTGCAAACAAGGTTGAACGACGTCAGGCGTGGCATGCCATCATCGCCCTTGGACGGGAAACACGGTCGAACAATGTAGAGCGTGACATGCCATCAACGCCTTGGGACAGCACACATGGAAGAACGACATCGGGCGTGGAATTATATCATTGCCTTTGGGCAGCACAAACAATCGGACAACGTCGGGCGTGGCATGCCATCACCGCCCTTGGACATCACACATAGTCAGATGACGTCGGGCGTTGCATGCCATCACTGCCCTTCGACAACACACACGGTAGGACGACGTCGGGCGTGGCATGACCTCACTGCCCTTGGGCAGCACACACAGTCGAACTACGTTGGGCGTGGCATGACATCACCTCCTTTGGACAGCGCACACGGTCGAACGACGTCGAGCGCGACATTCCATCACCTCCTTTGGAAAGCACACACGGTCGAACGACGTTGGGAGTGGCATGCCATCATCACCTTTGAGCAGCACAAATGGTCGAACGATGTCGGGCATGACATGCCATCTTGTCTTTGGGAAGCACACACGGTCGAACGACGTCGGGCGTGTCATGACATCACCGCCCTTGGACGGCACGGACGGTCAAACGACATCGGGCGTGGCATGACATCACCATCCTTGGACAGCATAGACAATCGGCAACGTAGGGCGTGGTATGACATCACCGCCATAGGACAGCACACGGTCGGACGACGTCGGGCATGGCATAACATCACCGCCCTTTGGCAACACACATGGTTGGACTACGTCAGGCGTGGCATGACATCACCGCCTTTGTACAGCACACACGGTCGAACTACGTGAGGCATGGCATGACATCACCGCCTTTGTACAGCACACACGGTCGAACGACGTCAGGCATGGCATGCCATCATCGCCTTTGGGCAGTACAGACGATCAAACGACGTCAGGCGGGGCATGCAATAATAGCCCTTGGACGGCAAACACGGTTGAACGACGTCAGGCGTGACATGACATCACCGTCTTTGGACAGCACACACGGTAGAACGATGTCGGACGTGGCATACCATCTTGCCTTTGAGAAGCACACACGGTCTAAATACGTCGGGCGTGGTATGACATCACCGACTTTGGGCATCACACACGGTCAAACGTCGTCGGGCATGACATGCCATCATCGCCTTTGGACTAGCTGACATAGGCGGACGGCATCGGGCGTGGCATGCCATCATCGCCCTTGGACGGGAAACACGGTCGAACGATGTAGATCGTGGAATGCCATCAACGCCTAAGGACAGCATACAAGGAAGGACAACTTTGGGCGGCATACTATCACCTCCTTTGGGCAGCACAGACGGTCAGACGACGTCGGGCGTGGCATGCCATCACCGCCCTTGGACAGCACACATGGTCGGATGACGTCGAGCGTGGCATGCCATAACCGCCATATGGACAGCACACACGGTAGGACGACGTCGAGCTTGGTATGACATCACATCTCTTGAACTGCACGCACGGTCAGATGTCGTTGGGCGTGGCATGATATCATATCCCTTTGAGGGCAAACACGGTCGAACGACGTCATTCGTGACATGCCATCACCGCCTTTGGGCAGCACACACGATCGAATGACGTCGGGCGTGGCATGCCATCATATCCTTTGGACGGCAAACACGGTCGAACAACGTCAGGTGTGACATGCCATCACCGCCTTTGGACAGCACACACAGTCGAACATCGTCGGACGTGGTATGCAGTCATCGCCTTTGGGCAGCACACACGGTCAAACGACGTTGGGCGTGGCATGACATCACCGCCTTTGGACAGCACACACGATCGAACTACGTCGGGCTCGACATGCCAACACCGCCTTTGGATAGCCCACACGGTCGAACAACATCGAGCGTGGCATTCCATTATCGCTTTTGGGCAGCACACACGGTCGAACAACGTCTGGCATGGCATGACATTATTACCTTTAGGCAGCACAAACGGTCGAACGACGTCGGGCGTGGCATTACATCACCGCCCTAGGACTATAAGCACGATCGGACGACGTTGAGCCTGGCATGACATCACTGCCCTAGGACAGCACACACGGTCGAACGACGTTGAGCCTGGCATGACATCACCGCCCTTGTACGGCACGCATGGTCGAACGACGTTGGGAGTGGAATGACATCACCACCCTCGGACGTCACACACGGTCGAACGTCGTTAGGCGTGGCATACCATCATCACCTCCCTTGGACAGCACACACGGTCGAACAACGTCGGGCGTGGCATGACATCACAGCCATAGGAATACACGCACAATCGGACGACGTCAAGCGTGGCATGACATCACCGCCCTTGGACAGCACACACGGTCGAAACGACGCCGGGCATGGCATGCCATCATCGCCTTTGGGCAGCATACACTGTCGAACGACGTTGGGCGTGGCATGCCATCTTGGACCTTGGACAACATACACGGTTGAACGACATCAGGCGTGGCATGCCATCATCGCTTTTAAACCAGCTGACACAGTCAGACGGCGTCGGGCGTGGCATGCCATCATCGCCCAAGGACGACACAGTCGAATGACGTCGAGGGTTGCATGCCATAACCGCCTATTGAAAGCACACACAGTCGGACGACGACGGGCGTGGCATGCCATCATCTCATTTGGGCAGCACAGACCGTCAGACGGCGTCAGGCGTGGCATGCCAACATCGCCGTTGGGCAGCACAAACGATCGACCATCGTCGGGCGTGGCATGCCATCATAGCCCTTGGACAGCACACACGGTCGGCAACGTCGGGCAAGGCATTAAATCACCGCCCTTGGACAGTACACACGGTCAAACGACGTCCAGCATGGCATGACATCACCACCCTTGGACTACACGCACGATCGGACGACATCGGGCGTGGCATGACATCACCACCTTTGGACACCACACACGGTAGAACGATGCGTGGCATGGCATGAAATCACCGCTCTTGGAATGCACGCATGGTCGGGCATGGCATGACATCACCGCCATAGGACAGCACACGATCGGACGACGTCGGGCATGGCATGACATCACCGCCCTTGGGCAGCACACACGATCAGACTACGTCAGGCATGGCATGACATCACTACCTTTGTACCGCACACCCGGTTGAACGACGTCGGGCGTGGCATGCCATTATCGCCTTTGGGCAGCACACACGATCGAACAACATCGGGCGGGGCATGCCATAATAGCCCATGGACGGCAAACAGGGTCGAACGACATCTGGCGTGACATGCCATCACCGCCTTTGGACAGCACACACGGTCGAACAATGTCGGGCGTGGTATGCCATCTTGCCTTTGGGAACCACACACGGTCGAAAGACGTCGAGCGTGGTATGACATCACCGCCTTTGGGCATCACACACGGTCAAAAGTCGTCAGGCGTGACATGTCATCATCGCCTTTAGACACCACACACGGTCGGACGACGTCGGGCATGGCATGACATCACCGCCCTTGGGCAGCACACACGGTCGGACTACGTCAGGCATGGCATGACATCACTGCATTTGTACAACACACTCGGTCGAACAACATCAAGCGTGGCATGCCATTATTGCCTTTGGGCAGCACACACGATCAAACGAAGTTGGGCGGGGCATGCCAGAATAGCCCATGGACGGCAAAAATGGTCGAACAACGTCTTGCGTGACATGCCATCTGGCCTTTGGGAAGCACACACAGTCGAAAGACGTCGGGCGTGGTATGACTTCACCGCCTTTGGGCATCACACACAGTCAAACGTCGTCGGGCGTGACATGCCATCATCGCCTTTAGACAGCACACACGGTCGAACGAAGTCAGGCGTGGCATGCCATCATAGCCCTTGAACGGCAAACAAGGTTGAATGACGTCAGGCGTGGAATGCCATCATCGCCTTTGGACTAGTTGACACAGTCGGACGGCATCGGGCATGGCATGCCATCATCGCCCTTGGATGGGAAACACGGTCGAAGAACGTTGAGCGTGGCATGCCATCAACGCCTAAGGACAGCACACAAAGAAGGACGACGTCAGGCGTGGCATGCTATCATCTCCATTGGGTAGCAGATACGGTCAGACTACGTCGGGCGTGGCATGAAATCACCTCCCTTAGACAGCACACATGGTCGGATGACGTCGGGCGTGGCATGCCATCATCTTCTTTGGGAAGCACAAATGGTCGAACGACGCCGACGTGGCATGCCAACATCACCTTTTGGCAGCACATACGGTCGAACAACGTAGGGCGTGGCATGCCAGCATTGCCTTTGGGAAGCACACACGGTCGAAAGACGTTGAGCGTGGCATAACATCACCTCCTTTGGAAAACACACACAGTCGAACAACATCGGGCGCGACATGCCATCACCGCCTTTGGAAAGCACACATGGTCGAACGACGTCAGGCGTGGCATGCGATCATCACCTTTGGGCAGCACAAACAGTCGGACCTGCAATCAAGGTTGAACGACGTCGAGCGTGGCATACATTATCGCCTTTGGACTAGCTGACACAGTTGGCCGGCGTAAGGTGTGGCATGCCATCATCGCCCATGGACGGGAAACACGGTTGAATGACGTAGAGCGTGGCATGCCATCAACGCCTAAGGACAACACACAAGGAAGGACGACATCGGGCGTGGCATGCTATCATCTCCTTTGGGTAGCACACACGGTCTGACGACGTCAGGCGTGGCATGCCATCACCGCCCTTGGACAGCACACATGGTCGGATGACGTCGAGCGTGGCATGCCATAACCGCCCTTGGACAGCACACACAGTAGGACGACATCGGGCGTGGTATGAGATCACCGCTCTTAAACTGCACGCATGGTTAGACTACGGCGGGCGTGGCATGACCTCACAACCTTTGGACAGCACACACAGTAAAACGACGCGTGGCATGGCATGACATCATCGCCTTTGAGCTGCACGCACGGTCAGACGACATCGGGCGTGGCATGATATCATATCCCTTGGAGGGCAAACACGGTCGAATGACGTCAGGCGTGACATGCCATCACCGCCTTTGGGCAGCACACACGATCCAATGACGTTAGGCGTGGCATGCCATCATATCCCTTGGACGGCAAACACGGCCGAACGACGTCAGGCGTGACATGCTATCATTGCCTTTGGGCAGCACACACGGTCGAACGACGTTGGGCGTGGCATGACATCACCGCCTTTGGACAGCACACACGGTCGAACGACGTCGGGCGTGACATGCCAACACCGCCTTTGGACAGCCCACACGGTCGAGAGACGTCGAGCATGGCATTCCATTAGCGCCTTTGGGCAGCACACACGGTCGAACGACATCTAGCATGGCATGCCATTATTGCCTTTAGGCAGCACAAAGGGTCCAACGACGTCGGGCGTTGCATGACATCACCGCCCTAGGACTGTACGCACGATCGGACGACGTCAGGCATGGCATGACATCACTGCCCTAGGACAGCACACACGGCCGAACAACGTCGAGCCTGGCATGACATCACCGCCCTTTGACGGCATGCACGGTCGAACAACGTCGGGAGTGGAATGACATCACCACCCTTGGACGTCACACACGGTCGAACGTCGTTGGGTGTGGCATGCCATCATCGCCTTTGGGCAGCTCAGACGATCGAATGACGTCTGCCGTGGCATGACATCACCACCTTTGGGCAGCGCACACGGTCAAACGACATCGGGCGTGACATGCCATCACCGCCTTTGGACAGCACACATGGTCGAATGACGTCGGGCGTGGCATGCCATCATCACCTTTGGGCAGCACACATGGTCGAACTACGTCGGGCGTGGCATGCCATCATCGCCTTTGGGAAGCACAAACGGTCTAACCACATCGGGCGTGGACTGCCAACATCACCTTTGGGCAGCACACACAGTCGAACGACGTCGGGCGTGGCATGCCATAATAGCCCTTGGACAGCACACACGGTCGAACGACGTTAGGCGTGACATGCCATCACCGCCTTTGGACAGCACACACGATCGAACGACGCTGGGCATGGCATGCCATCATCACCTTTGGGCAGCACAAATGGTCGGACAGCGTCGGGCGTGGCATGCCATTGTCGCCCTTGGACGGCAAACACGGTCGAACAAAGTCTGTCGTCGCATGCCATCATAGCCCTTGAACGGCAACCAAGGTTGAATAACGTCGGGCGTGGCATGCAATCATCGCCTTTGGACTAGCTGACACCATTGGACTGCGCCGGGCGTGGCATGCCATCATTGCCCTTGGACGGGAAACACGGTAGAACGAAGTATAGTGTGGAATGCCATCAACTCCTTGGGACAACACAAATGAAAGGACGACGTCGCGCGTGGCATGCCATCACCGCCCTTGGACAGCACACATGGTCAGATGACGTCGGGCGTGGGATGCCATCACTGCCCTTGGACAGCACACACGGTAGGACGACGTCGGGCGTGGCATGAGATCTCCGTTCTTGGACTGCACTTATGGTAAGACTATGTCGGGCGTGGCATGACATCACCACCTTTGGACAGCACACTAGGTCGAACGACGCGTGGCATGGCATGACATCGCCGCCCTTGAACTGCATGCACGGTCAGACGACATCGGGCGTGGCATGACATCACCGCCTTTGGACAGCATTCACGGTCGGCAACTTCGGGCGTGGCATGACATCTCCGCTCTTGGACAGCACGCATGGTCGGACGACATCGGACATGGCATGACATCACCTCCCTTGGGCAGCACACACGGTCGGACTACGTCGGGCGTGGCATGACTTCACCTCCTTTGAACAGCACACACGGTCGAACAACGTCGTGCATGGCATGCCATCATCGCCTTTTGGCAGCACACACAGTCGAATGACGTCGAGCGTGGCATACCATCATAGCCCATAGATGGCAAACACAGTCGAACGACGTCGGGCGTGGAATGCCATCATTGCCTTTGGGTAGCACACCCGGTCGAACGACGTCGGGCGTGGCATGCCGTCATGGCCCTTGGACACCACACACGGTCGAACAAAGTCAGGCGTGGCAGGCCATAATATCCCTTGAACGGCAAACAAGGTTGAACGACGTGAGGCGTGGCATGCCATCATCGCCTTTTGACTAGCTGACACACTCAGACGGCGTCGGGTGTGGCATGCCATCATTGCCCTTGGACGGGAAACATGGTCGAACGACGTAGAGCGTGGCATACCATCAACGCCTTGGGACAGCACACACGGAAGAACGACATCGCGCGTGGCATGACATCATCACCTTTGGGCAGCACACACGGTTGAACTACGTCGGGCGTGGCAAGCCATCATCGCCTTTAGGCAGCACAAACGGTCGAACGACGTCGGGCATGGAATGCCATCATCACCTTTGGGCAGCACACACGGTCGAACGACGTCGGGCGTGGCATGCCATAATCGCCTTAAGGCGGCACACAAAGTCGAAAGACGTCGGGCGTGGCATGACATCACCACCTTTGGACAGCACACACGGTCGAACGACGTCGGGCGTGACATGCAATCACCACCATAGAACAGCACACGATCGGACGACATCGGGCATGGCATGAGATCACCGCCCTTGGGCAGCACACACGGTCAGACTACGTCAGGTGTGGCATGACATCTCTGCCTTTGTACAGCACACACGGTCGAACGACGTCAGGCGTGGCATGCCATCATCGCCTTTGGACACCACACACGGTCAAACGACGTCGGGCGTGGCATGCCATCATCGCCTTTGGGAAGCACAAACAGATGAACGACGTCGGGCGTGGCATGCAAACATCATCTTTAGGCAACACACACGGTCAAACGACGTCAGGCGTGGCATACCAGCATCGCCTTTGGACAGCACATGGTCGAAAGACGTCGTGCGTGGCATCACATCACCTCCTTTGGACAGCGCACACGGTCGAACGACGTCGAGCGCGATATGCCATCACCGCCTTTGGAAAGCACACACGGTCGAACGACGTCGGGCGTGGCATGCCATCATCACCTTTTGGCAGCACAAACGGTCGAACGACGTCGGGCGTGGCATGCCATCTTGCCTTTGGGAAGCACACACGGTAGAACGACGTCGGGCGTGGCATGACATCACCGCCCTTGGACGGCACGCACGGTCAAACGATATCGGGCGTGGCATGACATCACCACCCTTGGACAGCACAGACAATCGGCAACGTAGGGCGTGGTATGACATCACCGCCATAGGACAGCACACGGTCGGACGACGTCGGGCATGGCATAAGATCACCGCCCTTGGGCAACACAAATGGTTGGACTACGTCTGGCGTGGCATGACATCACCGCCTTTGTACAGCACACATGGTCGAACGACGTCGGGCGTGGCATGCCATCATCGCCTTTGGGCAATACACACGATCGAACGACGTCTGGCGGGGCATGCCATAATAGCCCATGGACGGCAAACACGGTCGAACGACGTCAGGCGTGACATGCCATCACAGCCTTTGGAAAAAGCACACGGTCGAACGACGTCGGGCGTAGCATGCCATCTTGCCTTTGGGAAGCACACACGGTCGAATGACGTCGGGCGTGGTATGACATCACCGCCTTTGGGCAGCACACACGGTCAAACGACGTCGGGCATGACATGCCATCACCACTTTTAGACAGCACAGACGGTCGAATGAAGTCGGGCGTGGCATGCCATCATAGCCCTTGAACGACAAACAAGGTTGAATGACGTTAGGCGCGGCATGCCATCATCGCCTTTGGACTAGCTGACACAGTCGGACGGCGTCGGGCGTGACATGCCATCATCGCCCTTTGACGGGAAACATGGTCGAACGACGTAGAGCGTGGCGTGCCATCAACGCCTAAGGACAGCACACAAGGAAGGACGACGTCGGGCATGGCATGCTATTATCTCCTTTAGGCAGCACAGACGGTCGGATGACGTCTGGCTTAGCATACCATCACCGCCCTTGGACAGCACACATGGTCGGATGATGTCGGGCGTGGCATGCCATCACTGCCCTTGGACAGCACACACATTCGAATGAAGTCGGGCGTGGCGTGCCATCATAGCCCTTGAACTGCAAACAAGGTTGAACGACGTCAGGCGTGGCATGCCATCATCGCCCTTGGAAGGGAAACACGGTCGAACAATGTAGAGCGTGACATGCCATCAACGCCTTGGGACAGCACACATGGAAGAACGACATCGGGCGTGGAATTATATCATTGCCTTTGGGCAGCACAAACAATCGGACAACGTCGGGCGTGGCATGCCATCACCGCCCTTGGACATCACACATAGTCAGATGACGTCGGGCGTTGCATGCCATCACTGCCCTTCGACAACACACACGGTAGGACGACGTCGGGCGTGGCATGACCTCACTGCCCTTGGGCAGCACACACAGTCGGACTACGTTGGGCGTGGCATGACATCACCTCCTTTGGACAGCGCACACGGTCGAACGACGTCGAGCGCGACATTCCATCACCTCCTTTTGAAAGCACACACGGTCGAACGACGTCGGGCGTGGCATGCCATCATCACCTTTGAGCAGCACAAATGGTCGAACGATGTCGGGCATGACATGCCATCTTTTCTTTGGGAAGCACACACGGTCGAACGACGTCGGGCGTGTCATGACATCACCGCCCTTGGACGGCACGGACGGTCAAACGACATCGGGCGTGGCATGACATCACCACCCTTGGACAGCATAGACAATCGGCAACGTAGGGCGTGGTATGACATCACCGCCATAGGACAACACACGGTCGGACGACGTCGGGCATGGCATAACATCACCGCCCTTTGGCAACACACATGGTTGGACTACGTCAGGCGTGGCATGACATCACCGCCTTTGTACAGCACACACGGTCGAACGACATCGGACGTGGCATGCCATCATCGCCTCTGGGAAGCACACACGATCAAACGACGTCTGGCGGGGCATGCCAAAATAGCCCATGGACGGCAAACACGGTCGACCGACGTCAGGCGTGACATGCCATCACCACCTTTGGACAACACAAACGGTCGAACGACGTCGGTAGTGGAATGACATCTTGCCTTTGGGAAGCACACACGGTCTAAAGACGTCGGGTGTGGTATGACATCACCGCCTTTGGGCAGCACACACGGTCAAACGACGTCGGGCGTGACATGCCATCACCGCTTTTAGACAGCACACACGGTCGAAAGAAGTCGGGCGTGGCATGCAATCATAGCCATTGAACAACAAACAAGGTTGAATGACGTCAGGCGTGGCATGCCATCATCGCCTTTGGACTAGCTGACACAGTCGGACGGCGTCGGGCGTGACATGCCATCATCGCCCTTGGACAGGAAACACGGTCGAACGACGTAGAGCGTGGCATGCCATGTACGCCTAAGGACAGCACACAAGGAAGGACAACGTCGGGCGTGGCATGCTATTATCTCCTTTGGGCAGCACAGACGGTCGGACGACGTCTGGAGTAGCATACCATCACCGCCCTTGGACAGCACACATGGTCTGATGACGTCAGGCGTGGCATGCCATCACTGTCCTTGGACAGCACAAACGGTAGGACGACGTCGGGCGTGGTATGAGATCATCGCTCTTGGACTGCACGCATGGACGGACTACGTCGGGCTTGGCATGACATCACCACCTTTGGACAACACACACGGTAGAACGACGCGTAGCATGGCATGACATCATCGCCCTTGAACTGCACGCATGGTCAGACGACATCAAGCGTGGCATGACATCACCGCCTTTGGACAGCACACACAGTCGAGAACGTCGGCATCGCCGCTATTGGACAGCACGCATGGTCGGACGACATCGGGCATGGCATGACATCACCGCCCTTGGGCAGCACACACGGTCGGACTACGTCGAGCATGGCATGACATCACCGCCTTTGGACAGCACACACGATCGGACGACGTCGGGCGTGGCATGCCATCACCGCTCTTAGACTGCACGCATGGTCGGGCATGGCATGACATCACCGCCATAGGACAGCACATGATCGGATGACGTCGGGTATGGCATGACATCACTGCCCTTGGGCAGCACACACGGTCGGACTACGTCAGGCGTGGCATGCCATCACCACCTTTGTACAGCACACCCGGTCGAACGACGTCGGGCGTGGCATGCCATCTTTCCTTTAGGAAGCACACACGGTCGAACGACGTCGGGCGTGGCATGACATCACCGCCCTTGGACGGCACGCATGGTAAAACGACATTGGCCGTGGCATGACATCACCACCCTTGGACAGCACAGACAATCGGCAACGTAGGGCGTGCCATGACATTACCGCCATAGGACAGCACACGGTCAGACAACGTCGGGCATGGCATAACATCACCGCCCTTGGGAAACACACACGGCTGGACTACGTCAGGCGTGGCATGACATCATCGCCTTTGTACAGCACACACGGTCGAACTTCATCGGGCGTGGCATGCCATCATCGTCTTTGGGCAACACACACGATCGAACGACGTCTAGCGGGGCATGCCATAATAGCCCATGGTCGGCAAACACGGTCGAACGACGTCAGGCGTGACATGCCATCACCGCCTTTGGACAACACACACGGTCGAACGACATCGGGCGTGGCATGCCATCTTGCCTTTGGGAAGCACACACGGTCGAAAGACGTCAGGCATGGTATGAAATCACCGCCTTTGGGCAGCACACACGGTCAAACGACGTCGGGCGTGACATGCCATCACCGCCTTTAGACAGCACACACGGTCGAACAAAGTAGGGCGTGGCATGCCATCATAGCCCTTGAACGACAAACAAGGTTGAATGACGTCAGGCGTGGCATGCCATCATCGCCTTTGGACTAGCTGACAAAGTCGAACGGTGTCGGGCGTGACATGTCATCATCGCCCTTGGACGGGAAACACGGTCGAACGACGTAGAGCGTGGCATGCCATCAATTCCTAAGGAAAGCACACAAGGAAGGTCGACGTCGGGCGTGGCATGCTATTATCTCCTTTGGGCAGCAAATACGGTCGGACGACGTCTGGCGTAGCATACCATCATCGCCCTTGGACAGCACACATGGTCGGATGACGTCGGGCGTGGCATGCCATCACTGCCCTTGGACAGCACACACGGTAGGACACCGTCGGGCATGCTATGTGATCACCGCTCTTGGATTGCACGCATGGACGGACTACGTCGGGCGTGGCATGACATCACCACCTTTGGACGGCACACACGATAGAACGACGCGTGGTATGGCATAACATCATCGCCCTTGAACTGCACGCACGGTCAGACGACATCAAGCGTAGCATGACATCACCGCCTTTGGACAACACACACAGTCGGCAACGGCGGCATCACCGCTATTGGACAGCACGCATGGTCGGACGACATCGGGCATGGCATGACATCACCGCCCTTGGGCAGTACACACGGTCAGACTACGTCGAGTATGGCATGACATCACCGCCTTTGGACAGCACACACAGTCGAACGATGTCAGGAGTGGCATGCCATCATCGCCTTTGGGAAGCACACACGGTCGAATGACATCGGCATGGCATGCCATCAACGCCTAAGGACAGCACACAAGGAAGGACGACGTCGGGCGTGGCATGCCATAACCGCCCTTGGACAGCACACACGGTAGGACGACGTCGGGCGTGGTATGATATCACCACTCTTGGACTACACGCATGGTCAGACTACAGCGGGCGTGGCATGACTTCACTACCTTTGGACAGCACATACGGTAGAACTACGCGTGGCATGGCATGACATCATCGCCCTTGAACTTCACGCATGGTCAGACGACATCGGGCGTGGCATGATATCATATCCCTTGGAGGGCAAACACGGTCGAACGACGTCAGGCGTGACATGCCATCACCGCCTTTGGGCACCACACACGATCGAATGACGTCGGGCGTGGCATGCCATTATATCCCTTGGACGGCAAACACGGTCGAACGACGTCAGGCGTGACATGCCATCACCGCCTTTGGACAGCACACACTGTCGAACGTCGTCAGGCGTGGCATACTATCATCGCCTTATGGCAGCATACACGGTCGAACGACGTTGGGCAAGGCATGACATCACCGCCTTTGGACAGCACACACGGTCGAACGACGTCGGGCGTGAAATGCCAACACCGCCTTTGGACAGCCCACACGGTTGAACGACGTCGAGCGTGGCATTCCATTATCGCCTTTGGGAAGCACACACGGTCAAACGACGTCTGTCGTGGCATGCCATTATAGCTTTAAGGCAGCACAAATGGTCGAACGATGTCAGGCGTGGCATGACATCACCGCCCTAGGACTGTACACATGGTCGAGCGACGTCGAGCCTGGCAAGACATCACTGCCCTTGGACGGCACGCACGATCGAACGACGTCGGGAGTTGCATGACATCACAACCCTTGCACGTCACACACGGTCAAACGTCGTTGGGCGTGGCATGCCATCATCGCCTTTGGGCAGCACACACGATCGAATGACGTCGGGCGTGGCATGACATCACCGCCTTTGGGCAGCACACACAGTCAAACGAAGTTGGGCATGACATGTCATCACCGCCTTTGGACAGCATACAAGGTCGAATGACGTCGGGCGTGGCATGCCATCATCACCTTTGGGCAGCACACACGGTTGAACTACGTCGGACGTGGCATGCCTTCATCGCCTTTGGGAAGAACAAACGGTCGAACCACGTCGGACGTGGCATGCCAACATCATGTTTGGGCAGCACACATGGTCGAACGACGTCGGGCGTGGCATGCCAGCATCGCCTTTGGGCAACACACACGGTCGAAAGACGTCAAGCGTGGCATGACATCACCTCCTTTGGACAGCGCACACGGTCGAACAACGTCGGGCGCGACATGCCATCACCGCCTTTGGAAAGCACACACGGTCGAACGAAGTCGGGCGTGGCATGCCATCATCACCTTTGGGCAACACACACGGTTGAACTACGTCGGGCGTGTCATGCCATCATCGCCTATGGGCAGCACAAATGGTCGAACCACATCGGGCGCGAGATGCCATCACCGCCTTTGGAAAGCACACACGGTCGAATGACGTCGGGCGTGGCATGCCATCATCACCTTTGGGCAGCACATACAGTTGAACTACGTGAGGCGTGGCATGCCATCATCGCCTTTGGGCAGCACAAACAGTTGAATGACGTCGGGCGTGGCATGCCATCATCACCTTTGGGCAGAACACACGGTTGAACTACGTCGGGCGTGGCATGCCATAATCACCTTAACGCAGCACAAATGGTCGAACGACATCTGGCTTGACATGCAATCACCGCCATAGGACAGCACACGATCGGACGACGTCGGGAATGGCATGACATCCCCGCCCTTGGGTAGCACACACGGTCAGACTATGTCAGGCGGGGCATGACATCACCTTTGTACAGCACACACGGTCGAATGACGTCGTGCGTGGCATGCCATCATCGCCTTTGGGCAGCACACACAGTCGAATGACGTCGGGCGTGGCATACCTCTATAGCCCATAGATGGCAAACACGGTCAAACGACATCGGGCGTAGAATGCCATCATCGCCTTTGGGCAGCACACCCGGTCGAACGACGTCGGGCGTGGCATGCCGTCAAGGCCCTTGGACACTACACACGGTCAAACGAAGTCGGGCGTGGCATGCCATCATTTCCCTTGAACGACAAACAAGGTTGAACAACGTGAGGCGTGGCATGCCATCATCGCCTTTTGACTAGCTGACACACTTAGATGGCGTCGGGTGTGGCATGCCATCAATACCCTTGGACGGGAAACATGATCGAACGATGTAGAGCGTGGCATGCCATCAACACCTTGAGACAGCACACACGGAAGAACGACGTCGGACGTAACATGACATTATCACCTTTGGGCAGCACACACGGTTGAACTACGCCGGGCGTGGCATGCCATCATCGCCTTTGGGCAGCACACACAGTCGAAAGATGTCGGGCGTGGCATGACATCACCACCTTTGTACAGCACCCACGGTCGAACGACGTCGTGCGTGGCATGCCATCATCGCCTTTGGGCAGCACACACGATTGAATGACTTCAGCATGGCATGCCATCATAGCCCATGGACGGATAACACGGTCGAACGGCGTCGGGCGTAAAATGCCATCATCGCCTTTGGGCAGCACACACGATCAAACGACGTCGGGCGTGGCATGCCGTCATGGCCCATAGACACCACACACATTCGAACGAAGTCGGGCGTGGCGTGCCATCATAGCCCTTGAACGGCAAACAAGGTTGTACGACGTCGGGCGTGGCATGCCATCATCGCCTTTGGACTAGCGGACACAGTCGGACGACATCAGGTGTGGCATGCCATCATCGCCCTTGGACGTGAAACACGGTCGAACGAAGTAGAGCGTGACATGCCATCAACGCCTTGGGACAACACACACGGAAGAATGACATCGGGCGTGGAATTCTATCATCGCCTTTGGGCAGCACAAATGGTCGGACGACGTCGGGCGTGGCATGGCATCACCGCCCTAGGATATCACACATGTTCAGATGACGTCGGGCATGGCATGCCATCACCGCCCTTCGACAACACACACGGTAGGACGACGTCGGGCGTGGCATGACCTCACCGCCCTTGGGCAGCACACACAGTCAGACTACGTCGGGCGTGGCATGACATCACCACCTTTTGATAGCACACACGGTCTAACGACGTCGGGCGTGGCATGCCATCATCGCCATTGGGCAGGACACACGATCGAATGACGTCGGGCGTGGCATGGCATCATATCCCTTTGGACGACAAACACGGTCGAACGACGTCAGGCGTGACATGCCATCACCGCCTTTGGACAGCACACACGGTCGAACATCGTCGGGTGTGGCATGCCATCATCGCCTTTGGGCAGCTCACACGGTCGAACGACGTTGGGCGTTGCATGACATCACCGCCTTTGGACAGAACACACGGTCGAACGACGTCGAGCATGACATGCCAACACCGCCTTTGGACAGCACACACGGTCGATCGACGTCGAGCGTGGCATTCCATTATCGCCTTTGGGCAGCACACACGGTCGAACGACCTCTGGCGTGGCATGCCATTATTGCCTTTGGGTAGCACAAACGGTCGAACGACGTCAGGCGTGGCATGACATCACCGTCCTAGGACTACATACACGGTCAAAAAACGTCGGACGTGACATGCCATCACTGCCTTTGGACAACACACACTGTCAAATGACGACGAGCGTGGCATGCCATCATCCCCTTTGGGCAGCACACACGGTCGAACTACGTCAGCGTTGCATGCCATTATCTCCTTTTGGAAGCACAAACGGTAGAACGACGTCGGGCGTGGCATGCCAACATCACCTTTGGGCAGCACACCGTCGAACGACGTCGGCCGTGGCATGCCGCATTGCCTTTGGGCAGCACACACGGTCGAAAGATGTTCAGCGTGGCATGACATCACCTCCTTTGGACAACGTATACGGTCGAACAACGTAGAGCGTGGCATGCCATCACCGCCTTGGGACATCACACACGGTCAGACGATGTCGGGCGTGGTATGCTATCATCGCCTTTGGGCAGCACAAACAGTCGGACGACATCGGGTGTAGCATGCCATCACTGCCGTTGGATAGCACACAAGGTCGGATGACGTCTGGCGTGGCATGCCATCGCCGCCCTTGGACTGCACCCATGGTAGGACGACGTGGGGCATGGCATGAGATCACCGCTCTTGGACTGCACGCATGGTCGGGCATGGCATGACATCACCGCCATCAAACAGCACACGATCGGACGACGTCGGGCATGGCATGACATCACCTCCCTTGGGCAGCACACACGGTCGGACTACGTTTGGCATGGCATGCCATCACCGCCTTTGGACAGCACACATGGTCGAACAAAGTCGGGCGTGGCATGCCATCTTGCCTTTGGGAAGCACACACGGTCGACAGACGTCGGGCGTGGTATGACATCACCACCTTTGGGCATCATACACGGCCAAACGTCGTCGGGCGTGACATGCTATCATCGCCTTTAGACAGCACACACGGTCGAATGAAGTCAGGCGTGGCATGCCATCATAGCCCTTGAACGACAAACAATGTTGAATGACGTTAGGCGTGGCATGCCATCATTGCCTTTGGACTAGTTGAAACAGTCGGACGGCGTCGGGCGTGGCATGCCATCATCGCCCTTTGACGGGAAACACGGTCGAACAACGTAGAGTGTGGCATGCCATCAACGCCTAAGGATAGCACAAAAACAAGGACGACGTCGGGCGTGGCATGCTATCATCTCCTTTGGGCAGCACAGACGGTCAAACGACGTCGGGCGTGGCATGCCATCACCTCCCTTGGACAGTACACATAGTCGGATGACGTCGGGCGTGGCATGCCATCATCTTCTTTGGGAAGCACAAACGGTCGAACGACGCCGACGTGGCATGCAAACATCACCTTTGGGCAACACACACGGTCGAACGACGTTGAGCGTGGCATGAGATCACCTCCTTTGGATAGCGCACACGGTCGAACAACGTTGGGCACGACATGCCATCACCGCCTTTGGAAAGCACACACGGTTGATCGACGTCGAGTGTGGTATGCGATCATCACCTTTGGGCAGCACAAACAGCCGGACCGGCAAACAAGGTTGAACAATGTCGGGCGTGGCATACAGTATCGCCTTTGGACTAGCTGACACAGTTGGCCGGTGTATGGCGTGGCATGCCATCATTGCCCCTGGATGGGAAACACGGTCGAATGATGTAGAGCGTGGCATGCCATCACCGCCTTGGGACAGCACACACGGTCAGACGACGTCGGGCGTGGCATGCTATCATCGCCTTTGGGCAACACAAACAGTCGGACGACATCGGGTGTGGCATACAATCACCGCCCTTGGATAGCACACAAGGTCGGATGACGTCTGGCGTGGCATTACATCATTGCTCATGGATGGCAAACATGGTCGAACGACGTCGGGCGTGGAATGCCATCATCGCCTTTGGGCAGCACACACGGTTGAACAACGTCGGGCGTGGCATGCCATCATCGCGTTGGGAAGCACACACGGTCGAACGACGTCGGGCGTGGAATGCCATCATCGCGTTGAGGCAGCACACACGGTCGAACAACGTCTGGCGTGGCATACAATCATCGCCTTAAGGCAGCACAAACGGTAAAACAATGTCAGGCGTGGCATGACATCACCGCCGTTGGACTGCACGCAAGATCGACAACGTTGGGCATGGGATGACATCACCGCCCTTGGACAGCACACACGGTCGATAACGTCGGGCGTGGTATGGCGTCACCGCCCTTGGAAAGAACACACAGTCGGCAATGTCGGGCGTGGAATGCCATCACCGCCCTTTGGCAGCACACACGATCGGCAGCATCGGGCGTGGCATGACATTACCGCCCTTGGACGGCACACACGGTCAGCAACGTCGGGCGTGGAATGAAATCACTGCCCTTGGACAGCACACACAATCGGTAACATCGGGTGTGGCATGCCATCATCGACTTTGGGTAGCACACATGATCAAAAGACGTCGGGCTTGGCATGCCATCATCGCCTTTGGGCAGAACAAATGGTCGAACGACGTCGGGCATGGCATCCCATCATCGCCTTTGGACTAGCTCACACAGTCGGACGACGTCGGGCTTCGCATACCATTATCTCCCTTTGACGGCAAACACGGTTAAACGACTTCGGGCGTGGCATGCAATCATCGCCTTTGGGCAGCACACACGGTCGAACGACGTTGGGCATGGCATGACATCACCGCCTTTGGACAGCACACACGATCGAATGACGTCGGGCGTGGCATGCCATCATCGCCTTTAGGCAGCACATACAGTCGAACGACGTCGGGCAAGGCATGCCATCAGAGCCCTTGGACAGCACACATGGTCGAACGACGTCGGGTGTGGCATTCCATCATGGACCTTCGACAACACACACGGTTGAACGACATCGGGCATGGCATGCCATCATAGCCCTTGGACGAATAGGGTCGAACGACGTTGGGCGTAGCATGCCATCATCGCTTTTAAACTAGCTGACACAGTCGGACGTCGTTGGTCGTGGCTTGCAATCATTTCCCATGGACGGCAAACACGGTCGAACGACGTCGGTGGTGGCATGCTATCACCTACTTTGGACAGCACACACAGTCGGACAACATCGGGTGTGGCATCCATCATCTGCTTTGGGCGGCACAGATGGTCGGACGGCTTCGGGCGTGGCATGCCATCATCGCCCTTGGACAGCACAAACTGTCGTTCGTTTTCGGGCGTGGTATGCCATCATAGCCCTTGGAAAACACACACGGTCGGCAACGTCGTGCGTGGCATAACATCATCGCCCTTGGAAAGAACACAGCCAGCAACGTCGGGCGTGGCATGACATCACCGCCCTTGGACAAAACACACGGTCGTTAACGTCGGGCATGGCATGACATCACCGCCCTTGGACACCACACGCGGTCAGACAACGTCAGGCGTGGCTTGACATCACCGCCCTTGGACAGAACACACGGTCGAACGATTTCGGGTGTGGCATGACATCACCGCCCTTGGACTGCACGCACGGTCGGATGACATTGGGCGTGGCATGATATCACTGCCTTTAGATGGCACACACGGTTGGACTTCGTCGGGCGTGGCATAACATCACCGCCTTTCGACAACACACACATTGGAATGACGTCGGGCATGGCATGCCATCATCGCCTTTGGGCAGCACAAACGATCGAACGACGTCGGGCGTGGCATGCCATCATGGACCTTGGACAACACACACGGTTGAACGACGTCGGGCGTGGCATGCCATCATAGCCTTTGGACGGCAAACAGGGTCGAACGACGTGAGGCGTGGCATGCCATCATCGCTTTTAAACCAGCTGACACAGTCAGACGGCGTCGGGCGTGGCATGCCATCATCTCCCTAGGACGGCAAACACAGTCAAACAACGTCGAGTGTTGCATGCCATAACCGCCTTTGGACAGCACACACTGTCGGACGACGTCGGGCGTGCCATGCAATCATCTCATTTGGGCAGCACTGACTATCAGACGGCGTCGGGCGTGGCAAGCCATCATCGCCCTTGGACAGCACAAATGGTCGGCCGTCGTCGGGCGTGGAAAACCATCATAGCCCTTGGACAGCACACACGGTCGGCAATGTCGGGCGAGGCATTAAATCACCGCCCTTGGACAGTACACACGGTCAAACGACGTCCAGCATGGCATGACATCACCGATCTTGGACTACACGCACGATCGGACGACGTTGGGCGTGGCATGACATCACCGCCCTTGAATAGCACACAGCCAGCAACGTCGGGCGTGGCATGACATCACCACCCTTGGACAACACACACAGTTGTCAACGTCGGGTGTGGCATGACATCACCGCCCTTGGACAACACACACGGTTGGATGACGTCGGGCGTGTCATGATATCACCGCCCTTGATTAGCATACACGGTCGAACGATGTCGAGAGTGGAATGACATCACAGCCCTTGGACTGCATGCACGGTCAGACGACATTGGGCGTGGCATGACATCACCGCCCTTGGACAGCACACAACCGGCAACGTCGGGCGTGGAATGACATCACCACCGTTGGACAACACACACGGTCGTCAACGTCGGGCGTGGCATGACATCACCGCCCTTGGACAGCACACACGGTCGGACGACGTCGGGCGTGGCATGACATCACCGCCCTTGAACAGCACACAAGGTCGAACGATGTCGAGCATGGAATGACATCGGCGTCCTTGGACAGCACACACAGTCGGACGACGTCGGGCATGGCATGCCATCATCTCCTTTTGGCAGCACAGACGGTCGGACGCCTTCGGATGTGGCATGCCATCATCGCCCTTAGACAACATAAACTATCGGCCATCGTCGGGCGTGAACAACACACACTATCGACCGTCATCGGGCGTGACATAACATCACCGCCCTTGGATAGCACACACGATCGAACGACGTCTGCCATGGCATGACATCACCGCCCTTGGACTGCACGCACAATCTGACGAATTCGGGCATGGCTTGATATCACTGCCCTTGGAAAGCACACAACCGACAACATCGAGCGTGGCATGACGTCACCGCCCTTAGACAACACACACGGTCGTTAACGTCAGGCGTGGCATGACATCAGCGCCCTTGGACAGCACACACGATCGGACGACTTCAAGCGTGGCTTGATATCACCGCCCTTGGAAATAACACACGGTCGAAACAATATCGGGCGAGGCATGACATCACCACCCTTGGACTGCACGTACGGTCAGACGACGTCGGGCGTGGCATGACATCACTACCCTTGGACAGCACACACGGTCGAACTTCATCGGGCGTGGCATGACATCACCGCCTTTGGACAACACACACGGTCGACCGACGTCGGGCATGGCATGCCATCATCGCCTTTGGGCAGCACACACAGTCGAACGACGTTGGGCGTGGCATGACATCACCGCCTTTGGACAGCACACAGTGGAACGACGTCGAGCTTGACATGCCATCACCGCCTTTGGACAGCACACACGGTCGAACGATGTCGGGCGTGGCATGCCATCATCGCCGTAAGGCAGAACAAATGGTCAAACGACGTCAGGCGTGGCAGGACATCACCACCCTTGGACAACACACACGGTCGTTAACGTTGGGCATGGCATGACATCACCGCCCTTGGACACCACACGCGGTCCGACGACGTCAGGCGTGGATTGATATCACCGCCCTTGGACAGAACACACGGTCGAACGATGTCGGGTGTGGCATGACATCACCGCCCTTGGACTGCACGCATAGTCAGATGACATTGGGCGTGGCATGATATCATTGCCTTTAGATGGCACACATGGTCGGACTTCGTCGGGCGTGGCATGACATCACCGCCTTTCAACAACACACACGGTGGAATGACGTCGGGCATGGCATGCCATCGTCCCCTTTGGGCAGCACAAACGATCGAACGACGTCGGGCGTGGCATGCCATCATGGATGTTGGACAACACACACGGTTGAACGACGTCGGGCGTGGCATGCCATCATAGCCTTTGGACGGCAAACAGGGTAAAACGACGTGAGGCGTGGCATGCCATCATCGCTTTTAAACAAGCTGACACAGTCAGACGGCGTCGGGCGTGGCATGCCATCATCTCCCTAGGACGGCAAACACAGTCGAACAACGTCGAGGGTTGCATGCCATAACCACCTTTGGACAGCACACACAATCGGACGACGTCGGGCGTGGCATGCCATCATCTCATTTGGGCAGCACAGACCGTCAGACGGCGTCGGGCGTGGCAAGCCATCATCGCCCTTGGACAACACAAATGGTCGGCCGTCGTTGGGCGTGGAATGCCATCATAGCCCTTGGACAGCACACACGGTCGGCAACGTCGCGCGAGGAATTAAATCTCCGCTCTTGGACAGTACACACGGTCAAACGACGTCCAGCATGGCATGACATCACTGACCTTGGACTGCACGAACGATCGGACGACGTTGGGCGTGGAATGAAATCACCACCCTTTGATAGCACACAGCCGGCAATGTCGGGCGTGGCATGACATCACCACCCTTGGACAACACACACGGTCGTCAACGTCGGGCGTGGCATGACATCACCGCCCTTGGACAGCACACACGGTCGGACGACGTCGGGCGTGTCATGATATCACCGCCCTTGAACAGCAAACACTGTCGAACGATGTCGAGCATGGAATGACATCGGCGCCCTTGGACAGCACACACAATCGAACGATGTCGGGCGTGGCATGCCATCATCTCCTTTTGGCAGCACAGACGGTCGGACGGCTTCGGGTGTGGCATGCCATCATCGCCCTTAGACAACACAAACTATCGGCCATCGTAGAGCGTGGCATGCCATCATCCCCTTTGGACTAGATGACACAGTCAGACGGCGTCGGGTGTTGCATGCCATCATCGCCCTTGGACGGCAAACACGGTCGACAACGTAGAGCATGGCATGCCATCAACGCCTAGGGACAACACACATGGAAGGACGATGTTGGGCGTGTCATGCTATCATCGCCTTTCGGTAGCACAGACGGTCAGACGACGTCTGGCGTGGCATGCCATCACAGCCCTTGGACAGCACACATGGTCGGATGACGTTGGGCGTGGCATGCCATCACTGCCCTTGGACAGCACACACGGTAGGACTACGTCGGGCGTGGCATGACATCACCGTCTTTGGACAGCACACACACTCGAACGACGTCGGCCATGGCATGCCATCATCGCCATTGGGCAGCACACACGGTCGAACAACATCGGGCGTGGCATGCCATCATAGCTTATCGACGGCAAACACGGTCGAACGACGTCAAGTGTGACATGCCATCACAACCTTTGGACAGCACACATGGTCGAATGACGTCAGGTAGGGCAGGCCATCATCGCCTTTGGGCCGCACACACGATCGAAAGACGTCGGTCGTGGCATGAAATCACCGCCTTTGGACAGCACACACGGTCAAACGACGTCGGGCGTGACATGCCATCACCGCCTTTGGACATCACACACAGTCGGCAACGTCGGTCGTGGCATGACATCTCCACTCTTGAACAGCACGCATGGTCGGACGACATCGGACATGGCATGTCATCACCGCCCTTGGGCAGCACACACGGTCGGACTACGTCAGGCGTGGCATGTGATCACCTCCTTTGGACAGCACACACGGTCAAACTACGTCGGGCGTGGCAAGCCATAATCGCCTTTGGGCAGCACAAACGCTAGAACGACGTCGATCGTGGCATGCCATCATCACCTTTGGGCATCACACACGGTCAAACGACGTCGGGCGTGGCATGCCAACATCGCCTTAAGGCAGCACACACAGTCGAAAGAAATCGGGAGTGGCATGACATCACCGGCTTTGGACAGCCCACACGGTCGAACGACGTCGGGTGTGGCATACTATCATCACCTTTGGGCAACACAAACAGTCGGACGACATCGGGTGTGGCATACAATCACCGCCCTTGGATAGCACACAAGGTCGGATGACGTCTGGCGTGGCATTACATCATAGCCCATGGATGGAAAACATGGTCGAACGACGCCGGGCGTGGAATGCCATCATCGCCTTTGGGCAGCACACACGGTTGAACAACGTCGGGCGTGGCATGCCATCATCGCGTTGGGCAGCACACACGGTCGAACGACGTCGGGCGTGGAATGCCATCATCGCGTTGAGGCAGCACACACGGTCGAACAACGTCTGGCGTGGCATACAATTATCGCCTTAAGGCAGCACAAACGATCAAACAACGTCAGGCGTGGCATGACATCACCGCCCTTGGACTGCACGCAAGGTCGACAACGTTGGGCATGGCATGACATCACCTCCCTTGGACAGCACACACGGTCGATAACGTCGGGCGTAGTATGGCATCACCGCCCTTGGAAAGAACACACAGTCGGTAATGTCGGGCGTGGCATGCCATCACCGCCCTTTGGCAGCACACACGATCGGCAGCATCGGGCGTGGCATGACATTACCGCCCTTGGACAGCACACACGGTCGGCAACGTCGGGCGTGGCATGACATCACTGCCCTTGGACAGCACACACAATCGGTAACATCGGGTGTGGCATGCCATCATCAACTTTGGGCAGCACACATGATCGAAAGACGTCGGGCTTGGCATGCCATCATCGCCTTTGGGCAGAACAAATGGTCGAACGAAGTCGGGCATGGCATCCCATCATCGCCTTTGGACTAGCTCACACAGTCGGACGACGTCGGGCTTGGCATACCATTATCTCCCTTTGACGGCAAACACGGTTAAACGACTTCGGGCGTGGCATGCCATCATCGCCTTTGGGCAGCACACACGGTCGAACGACGTTGGGCATGGCATGACATCACCGCCTTTGGACAGCACACACGGTCGAATGACGTCGGGCGTGGCATGCCATCATCGCCTTTGAGCAGCACATACGGTCGAACGACGTCGGGCAAGGCATGCCATCAGAGCCCTTGGACAGCACACATGGTCGAACGACGTCGGGTGTGGCATTCCATCATGGACCTTCGACAACACACACGGTTGAACGACGTCGGGCATGGCATGCCATCATAGCCCTTGGACGAATAGGGTCGAACGACGTTGGGCGTAGCATGCCATCATCGCTTTTAAACTAGCTGACACAGTCGGACGCCGTCGGTCGTGGCTTGCAATCATTTCCCATGGACGGCAAACACGGTCGAACGACGTCGGTGGTGGCATGCTATCACCTCCTTTGGACAGCACACACAGTCGGACGACATCGGGTGTGGCATCCATCATCTGCTTTGGGCAGCACAGATGGTCGGACGGCTTCGGGCGTGGCATGCCATCATCGCCCTTGGACAGCACAAACTGTCGTTCGTTTTCGGGCGTGGTATGCCATCATAGCCCTTGGACAACACACACGGTCGGCAACGTCGTGCGTGGCATAACATCACCGCCCTTGGAAAGAACACAGCCAGCAACGTCGGGCGTGGCATGACATCACCGCCCTTGGACAAAACACACGGTCGTTAACATCGGGCATGGCATGACATCACCGCCCTTGGACATCACACGCGGTCAGACCACGTCAGGCGTGGCTTGACATCACCGCCCTTGGACAGAACACACGGTCGAACGATGTCGGGTGTGGCATGACATCACCGCCCTTGGACTGCACGCACGGTCGGATGACATTGGGCGTGGCATGATATCACTGCCTTTAGATGGCACACACGGTCGGACTTCGTCGGGCGTGGCATGACCTCACCGCCTTTCGACAACACACACATTGGAATGACGTCGGGCATGGCATGCCATCATCGCCTTTGGGCAGCACAAACGATCGAACGACGTCGGGCGTGGCATGCCATCATGGACCTTGGACAACACACACGGTTTAACGACGTCGGGCGTGGCATGCCATCATAGCCTTTGGACGGCAAATTGGGTCGAACGACGTGAGGTGTGGCATGCCATCATCGCTTTTAAACCAGCTGACACAATCAGACGGCGTCGGGCGTGGCATGCCATCATCTCCCTAGGACGGCAAACACAGTCGAACAACGTCGAGGGTTGCATGCCATAACCGCCTTTGGACAGCACACACAGTTGGACGACGTCGGGCGTGCCATGCAATCATCTCATTTGGGCAGCACTGACCGTCAGACGGCGTCGGGCGTGGCAAGCCATCATCGCCCTTGGACAGCACAAATGGTCGGCCGTCGTCGGGCGTGGAATGCCATCATAGCCCTTGGACAGCACACACGGTCGGCAATGTCGGGTGAGGCATTAAATCACCGCCCTTGGACAGTACGCACGGTAAAACGACGTCCAGCATAGCATGACATCACCGATCTTTGACTACACGCACGATCGGACGACGTTGGGCGTGGCATGACATCACCGCCCTTGAATAGCACACAGCCAGCAACGTCGGGCGTGGCATGACATCACCACCCTTAGACAACACACACAGTTGTCAACGTCGGGTGTGGCATGACATCACCGCCCTTGGACAGCACACACGGTCGGACGACGTCGGGCGTGTCATGATATCACCGCCCTTGATTAGCATACACGGTCGAACGATGTCGAGAGTGGAATGACATCACACCCCTTGGACTGCATGCACGGTTAGACGACATTGGGCGTGGCATGACATCACCGCCCTTGGACAGCACACAACCGGCAACGTCGGGCGTGGCATGACATCACCACCGTTGGACAACACACACGGTCGTCAACGTCGGGCGTGGCATGACATCACCGCCCTTAGACAGCACACACGGTCGGACGACGTCGGGCGTGGCATGACATCACCGCCCTTGAACAGCACACAAGGTCGAACGATGTCGAGCATGGAATGACATCGGCGCCCTTGGACAGCACACACAGTCGGACGACGTCGGGCGTGGCATGCCATCATCTCCTTTTGGCAGCACAGACGGTCGAACGGCTTCGGGTGTGGCATGCCATCATCGCCCTTAGTCAACACAAACTATCGGCCGTCGTCGGGCGTGAACAACACACACTATCGACCGTCATCGGGCGTGACATAACATCACCGCCCTTGGATAGCACACACGATCGAACGACGTCTGCCATGGCATGAAATCACCGCCCTTTGACTGTACGCACAATCAGACGAATTCGGGCATGGCTTGATATCACTGCCCTTGGAAAGCACACAGCCGACAACATCGAGCGTGGCATGACATCACCGCCCTTAGACAACACACACGGTCATTAACGTCAGGCGTGGCATGACATCAGCGCCATTAAACAGCACACACGATCGGACGACGTCAAGCGTGGCTTGATATCACCGCCCTTGGAAATAACACACGGTCGAAACAATATCGGGCGTGGCATGACATCACCGCCCTTGGACTGCACGTACGGTAAGACGACGTCGGGCGTGGCATGACATCACTGCCCTTGGACAGCACACACGGTCGAACTTCATCGGGCGTGGCATGACATCACGCCTTTGGACAACACACACGGTCGACCGACGTCGGGCATGGCATGCCATCATCACCTTTGGGCAGCACACACAGTCGAACGACGTTGGGCGTGGCATGACATCACCGCCTTTGGACAGCACACAGTGGAACGACGTCGAGCTTGACATGCCATCCTCGCCTTTGGACAGCACACACAGTCGAACGATGTGGGGCGTGGCATGCCATCATCACCGTAAGGCAGAACAAATGGTCAAACGACGTCAGGCGTGGCAGGACATCACCGCCCTTGGACAACACACACGGTCGTTAACGTCGGGCATGGCATGACATCACCGCCCTTGGACACCACACGCGGTCAGACGACGTCAGGCGTGGCTTGATATCACCGCCCTTGGACAGAACACACGGTCGAACGATGTCGGGTGTGGCATGACATCACCGCCCTTGGACTGCACGCACAGTCGGATGACATAGGGCGTGGCATGATATCATTGCCTTTAGATGGCACACACGGTCGGACTTCGTCGGGCGTGGCATGACATCACCGCCTTTCAACAACACACACGGTGGAATGACGTCGGGCATGGCATGCCATCGTCCCCTTTGGGCAGCACAAACGATCGAACGATATCGGGCGTGGCATGCCATCATGGACGTTGGACAACACACACGGTTGAACGACGTCGGGCGTGGCATGCCATCATAGCCTTTGGACGGCAAACAGGGTCGAACGACGTGAGGCGTGGCATGCCATCATCGCTTTTTAACAAGCTGGGTAGGGTGAATTCTAAGGTTCCTTATTCCGGTTGTAAAGCGGAAGAAGAGGGAGAATGGGCACAGCCCCACTAGCAGCCCGCGTTTCCGACCCGAAAGGAATGGAAAATGAAAGAAGAATCTGTGTGCACTATCTATGGAGTGGAGACACAGTCAGACGGCGTCGGGCGTGGCATGCCATCATCTCCCTAGGACGGCAAACACAGTCGAACAACTACGAGGGTTGCATGCCATAACCGCCTTTGGACAGCACACACAGTCGGACGACGTCGGGCGTGGCATGCCATCATCTCATTTGGGCAGCACAGACCGTCAGACGGCGTCGGGCGTGGCAAGCCATCATCGCCCTTGGACAGCAGAAATGGTCGACCGTCGTCGGGCGTGGAATGCCATCATAGCCCTTGGACTGCACACACGGTCGGCAACGTCGGGCGAGGAATTAAATCTCTGCTCTTGGACAGTACATACGGTCAAACGACGTCCAGCATGGCATGACATCACCGACCTTGGACTGCACGCACGATCGGACGACGTTGGGCGTGGCATGAAATCACCACCCTTGGATAGCACACAGCCGGCAATGTCGGGCGTGGCATGACATCACCACCCTTGGAAAACACACACGGTCGTCAACATCGGGCGTGGCATGACATCACCGCCCTTGGACAGCACACACGGTCGGACGACGTCGGGCGTGTCATGATATCACTGCCCTTGAACAGCAAACACGGTCGAAGGTTGTCGAGAGTGGAATGACATCACAACCCTTGGACTGCATGCACGGTCAGACGACATTGGGCGTGGCATGACATCACCGCCCTTGGACAGCACACAACCGGCAACGTCGGGCGTGGCATGACATCACCACCGTTGGACAACACACACGGTCGTCAACATCGGGCGTGGCATGACATCACCGCCCTTGGACAGCACACACGGTCGGACGACATCGGGCGTGGCATGACATCACCGCCCTTGAACAGCACATACGGTCGAACGATGTCGAGCATGGAATGACATCGGCGCCCTTGGACAGCACACACAGTCGGACGATGTCGGGCGTGGCATGCCATCATCTCCTTTTGGCAGCACAGACGGTCGGACGGCTTCGGGTGTGGCATGCCATCATCGCCCTTAGACAACACAAACTATCGGCCATCGTAGAGCGTGGCATGCCATCATCCCCTTTGGACTAGCTGACACAGTCAGACGGCGTCGGGCGTGGCATGCAATCATCGCCCTTGGACGGCAAACACGGTCGACACCGTAGAGCGTAGCATGCCATCAACGCCTAGGGACAACACACACAGAAGGACGATGTTGGGCGTGTCATGCTATCATCGCCTTTCGGTAGCACAGACGGTCAGACGACGTCGGGCGTGGCATGCCATCACCGCCCTTGGACAGCACACATGGTCGGATGACGTTGGGCGTGGCATGCCATCACCGCCCTTGGACAGCACACATGGTAGGACTACGTCGGGCGTGGCATGACATCACCGTCTTTGGACAGCACACACACTCGAACGACGTCGGCCATGGCATGCCATCATCGCCTTTGGGCAGCACACACGGTCGAACAACGTCGAGCGTGGCATGCCATCATAGCTTATCGACGGCAAACACGGTCGAACGACGTCAAGTGTGACATGCCATCACCTCCTTTGGACAGCACACATGGTAGAATGACGTCAGGTAGGGCAGGCCATCATCGCCTTTGGGCCGCACACACGATCGAAAGACGTCGGTCGTGGCATGAAATTACCGCCTTTGGACAGCACACACGGTCAAACGACGTCGGGCGTGACATGCCATCACTGCCTTTGGACATCACACACGGTCGACAACGTCGGTCGTGGCATGACATCTCCACTCTTGAACAACACGCATGGTCGGATGACATCGGACATGGCATGTCATCACCGCCCTTGGGCAGTACACACGGTCGCACTACGTCGGGCGTGGCATGTGACCACCTCCTTTGGACAGCACACACGGTCAAACTACGTCGGGTGTGGCAAGCCATAATCGCCTTTAGGCAGCACAAACGCTGGAACGACGTCGATCGTGGCATGCGATCATCACCTTTGGGCATCACACACGGTCGAACGACGTCGGGCGTGGCATGCCAGCATCGCCTTAAGGCAGCACACACAGTCGAAAGAAATCGGGCGTGGCATGACATCACCGGCTTTGGACAGCACACACGGTCGAACGACTTTGGGCGTAACATGCCATCACGTCCTTTGGACAGCACACACGGTCGAACGATGCTGCACATGGCATGCCATCATCACCTTTGGGCAGCACAAACGGTCTGACGGCGTCGGGCGTGGCATTCCTTTGGCGCCCTTGGACGGAAAACCAGTCGAACGACATCAGGCGTGGAATGCCATCATCTTCTTTAGGCAGTATGCATGGTCGACATCATCGGGCGTGGCATGCCATCATGGCCCTTGGACACCACACACGATCGAACGAAGTCGGTCGTCGCATGCCATCATAGTCCTTGAACGGCAAACAAGGTTGAATGACGTCGGGCGTGGCATGCCATCATCACCCTTGGACTAGCTGACACCATCGGACTGCGTCGGGCGTGGCATGCCATCATCGCCCTTGGACGGGAAACACGGTAGAACGACATAGAGCGTGGAATGCTATCAACTCCTTGGGACGGCACAAACGAAAGGATGACGTCGGGCGTGGCATGCCATCACTGCCCTTGGACAACACACACGGTGGGACGACGTCGAGCGTGGCATAAGATCACCGCTCTTGGACTGCACGCATGGTCGGACTACGTCGCGTATTGCATGACATCACCACTTTGGACAGCACACACGGTCGAACGACGCGTGGCATGGCATGACATGACCGCCCTTAAACTGCACGCACGGTCACACGACATCGGGCGTGGCATGATATCACCGCCTTTGGACAGCACACACGATCGGCAACGTCGGGCGTGGCATGACATCTCCGCTCTTGGACAGCACGCATGGTCGGACGAAATCGGACATGGCATGTCATCACCGCCCTTGGGCAGCACACACGGTCGGACTACGTCGGGCGTGGCATGACATCACCTCCTTTGGACAACACACACGGTTGAACGACGTCGTGCATGGCATGCCATCATCGCCTTTGGGCAGCACACATGGTCGAATGACGTTGGGCGTGGCATACCATCATAGCCCATAGATGGCAAACACGGTCGAACGATGTCGGGCGTGGAATTCCATCATCGCCTTTGGGCAGCACACACGGTCAAACGACGTCGGTAGTGGCATGACATCACCGCCTTTGGACAGCACACACGGTAGAACGACGTCAGGCGTGACATGACATCACCGAATTTGGACAGCACACACGGTAGAACGACGTCAGGCGTGGCATGCCATCATCGCCTTTGGACTAGCTGACACAATCAGACAGCGTCGGGCGTGGCATGCCATCATCGCCCTTGGATGGGAAACACGGTCGACAAACTAGAGCGTGGCATGCCATCAACGCCTAGGGACAGCACATATGGAAGGACGACGTTGGGCGTGTCATGCTATTATCGCCTTTCGGCAGCACAGACGGTCAGACGACGTCGGGCGTGGCATGCCATCACCGCCCTTGGACAGCACACATTGTCAAATGACGTTGGGCGTCGCATGCCATAACCGCCCTTGGACAGCACACACAGTAGGACTACGTCGGGCGTGGCATGACATCACCGCCTTTGAACAGCAAACACAGTAGAACGACGTCGGCCATGGTATGCCATCATCGCCTTTGGGCAGCACACACGGTCGAATGACGTTGGGCGTGGCATGCCATCATAGCCTATGGACGGCAAACACGGTCGAACGACGTCAAGTGTGACATGCCATCACCGCCTTTGGACAACACACACGGTCAAATGACGTCAGGTAGGGCATGCCACCATCGCCTTTGGGCCGCACACACGGTCGAAAGACGTCGGGCGTGGCATGAAATCACCGCCTTTGGACAGCACACACGATCAAACGACGTCGGGCGTGACATGCCATCACCGCCTTTGGACATCACACACGGTCGGCAACGTCGGGCGTGGCATGACATCTTCGCTCTTGGACAGCACGCATGGTCGGACGACATCGGACATGGCATTTCATCACCGCCCTTGGGCAGCACACACGGTCGGACTACGTCGGGCGTTGCATGTGATCACCTCCTTTGGACAGCACACACGGTCAAACTACGTCGGGCGTGGCAAGCCATAATCGCCTTTGGGCAGCACAAACGCTCGAACGACATCGATCGTTGCATGCCATCATCACCTTTGGGCAGCACACACGGTCGAACGACATCGGGCGTGGAATGACATCACCGCCTTTGGACAACACACATGGTAGAACGACGTCAGGCGTGACATGACATCACCAACTTTAGACAACACACACGGTGGAACGATGTCAGGCGTGGCATGCCATCATCGCCTTTGGACTAGCTGACACAGTCGGACGGCGTCGGGCGTGGCATGCCATCATCGCCCTTGGACGGGAAACATGGTCGACAACGTAGAGCGCGGCATAACATCAATGCCTAGGGACAGCACACATGGAAGGACGACGTTGGGCATGTCATGCTATCATTGCCTTCTGGCAGCACAGACGGTCAGACGAGGTCGGGCATTGCATCCCATCACCGCCCTTGGACAGCACACATGGTAAAATGACGTTGGAAGTGGCATGCCATCACCGCCCTTGGACAGCACACACGGAAGGACTACGTCGGGCGTGGCATGACATCACCACCTTTGGACAGCACACATGGTCGAACGACGTCGGCCATGGCATGCAATCATTGCCTTTGGGCAGCATACACGGTCGAACGATGTCGGGCGTGGCATGCCATCATAGCCTATGGACGGCAAATACGGTCGAACGACGTCAAGTGTGACATGCCATCACCGCCTTTGGACAGCACACACGGTCGAATGACGTCAGGTAGGGCATGCCATCATCGCTTTTGGGCCGCACACACGGTCGAAAGACATCGGGCATGGCATGAAATCACCGCCTTTGGACAGCACACACGGTCAAACGACGTCGGGCGTGACATGCCATCACCGCCTTTGGACAGCACACACGATCGAACGACGTCGGGCGTGTAATGCCATCATCTCCTTTGGGCAGCACACACGGTCGAACTAGGTCGGGCGTGGCAAGCCGTAATCGCCTTTGGGCAGCACAAACGCTCGAACGACGTCGGGCGTGGCATGCCATCATTACCTTTGGGTAGCACACACGGTCGAAAGAAATCGGGCGTTGCATGACATCACCGCCTTTGGACAGCACACACGGTCGAACGACGTCGGGCGTGACATGCCATCACGTCCTTTGAACAGCACACACGGTCAAACGACGCTGGGCGTGGCATGCCATCATCACCTTTGGGCAGCACAAACTGTCGGACGGCGTCGGGCGTGGCATTCCATCGTCGCCCTTGGACGGCAAACCAGTCGAACGACGTTGGGCATGGAATGCCATCATCTCCTTTGGGCGTGTCATGCTATCATCGCCTTTCGACAGCACAGACGGTCAGACGATGTCGGGCGTGGCATGCCATCACCGCCCTTGGACAGCACATATGGTCAAATGACATTAGGCGTGGCATGCCATCACCGCCCTTCGACAGCACACACCGTAGGACTACGTCGGGCATGGCATGACATCACCGCCATTGGACAGCACACACGGTCGAACGACGTCGGGCGTGGAATTCCGTCATCGCCTTTGGGCAGCACACACGGTCGAACAACGTCGGGCGTGGCATGCCGTCATGGACCTTGGACACCACACACGGTCGAACGAAGTTGGGCATGGCATGCCATCATTGCCCTTGAACGACAAACAAGGTTGAACGACGTCAGGCGTGGCATGCCATCATCGCGTTTGGACTAGCTGACACACTCAGACGGCGTCGGTTGTGGCATGCCATCATTGCTCTTGGACGGGAAACATGGTCGAATGACGTAGAGCGTGGCATGCCATCAACGCCTTGGGACAGCACACACGGAAGAACGACGTCGGGCGTGGCATGACATCATCACCTTTGGGCAACACACAAGGTGGAACTACGTCGGGAGTGGCATGCCATCATCACCTTTGGGCAGCACAAAACGGTCGAACGACGTCGGGCGTGGCATGCAATCATCACCTTTGGGCAGCACACACGGTCGAACGACGTCGGGCGTGGAATGCCATAATCGTCTTAAGGCAGCACACACAGTCGAAAGACGTCGGGCGTGGCATGATATCACCGCCTTTGAACAACACACATGGTCGAACAACGTCGAGCGTGACATGCCATCACCCCCATAGGACAGCACACGATCGGACGACGTCGGGCATGGCATGACATCACCTCCCTTGGGCAGCACACATGGTCGAACGACGTCGGGCTTGGCATGCCATCATCGCCTTTGGACAGTACACACGGTCAAACGACGTCGAGCGTGGCATTCCATTATCGCCTTTGGGCAGCACACACGGTCGAACTACGTCGGGCATGGCATGCCATTATCGCCTTTGGGAAGAACAAAAAGTTGAACGACGTCGGGAGTGGCATGCCAACATCACCTTCGGGCAGCACACACGGTCAAACGACATCGGGCGTAGCATGCCAGCATTGCCTTTGGGCAGCACACGGTCGAAAGATGTAGGGCGTGGCATGACATCACCTCCTTTAAACAGCACACACGGTCGAACGACGTCGAGTGCGACATGCCATCACCGCCATTAGAAAGCACACACGGTCGTACGATGTCGAGCGTGACATGCCATCACCGCCATTAGAAAGCACACACGTTCGAACGACGTCGGGCGTGGCATACAAACATCACCTTTGGGCAGCATTAACGATCGAACGACATCGGGCGTGGCATGCCATCTTGCCTTTCGAAAGCACACACGGTCGAACGACGTCGGGCGTGGCATGACATCACCGCCCTTGGACGGCACGAACGATCAAACGACGTTGGGCGTGGCATGACATCACCACCCTTGGACAGCACAGACAATCGGCAACATAGGGCGTGGCATGACATCACCGCCATAAGACAGCACACGGTCGGACGACGTTAGGCATGGCATAACATCACCGCCCTTGGGCAACACACACGGTTGGACTATGTCAGGCATGGCATGACATCACTGCCTTTGTACAACACACACGGTTGAACGACGTCGGGCGTGGCATGCCATCATCGCCTTTGGGCAGCACACACGATCGAATGATGTCTGGTGGAGCATGCCATAATAGCCCATGGATGGCAAACACGGTCGAACGACGTTCGGCGTGACATGCCATCACCGCCTTTAGACAACACACACGGTTGAACGACGTCGGCGTGGCATGCTATCTTGCCTTTGGAGAGCATACACGATCGAAAGACGTCGGGCATGGTATGACATCACCGCCTTTGGGCAGCGCACATGGTCAAACGACGTCGGGCGTGACATGCCATCACCGCCTTTAGACAGCACACAAGGAAGGATGACGTCGGGCGTGGCATGCTATCATCTCTTTTGGGCAGCACAGACGGTCAGACGACGTCTGGCGTGGCATGCCATCACCGCCCTTAGACAGCACACATGGTCGGATGACGTCGGGCGTGGCATGCCATCACCGCCCTTGGACAACATACACGGTAGGACGACGTCGGGCGTGGCATGACATCGCCATTCTTGGACAGCACGCATGGTCGGACAGCATCGGGCAAGGCATGACATCATCGCCCTTGGGCAGAACACACGGTCGGACTACGTCGGGCGTGGCATAACATCATCGCCTTTGGACAGCACACACGGTTGAACTACGTCGTGCGTGGCATGCAATCATCGTCTTTGGGCAGCACACACGATCGAAAAACATCGGGCGGGGCATACCATCATAGCCCATGGATGGCAAACATTGTCGAACGACGTCGGGCGTGGAATGCCATCATCGCCTTTGGGCAGCACACACGGTCGAATGACGTCAGGCGTGGCATTCCATCATGGCCCTGGACACCACACACAGTCAAACAACGTCGGGCGTGGCATGACATCACCGCCCTAGGACTGCACGCACTGTCGGACGACGTTGGGCGTGGAATGACATTACCGCCCTTAAACAGAATACACGGTCGATCGACGTCGGGCGTGGAATGCCATCACCGGCCTTGGATGACACGTTTGGTCGAACGACGTTGGGCGTGGCATGACATCACCACCCTTCGACAGCACAGATAATTGGCAACGTCAGGCATGGCATGACATCACCGCCCTTGGGCAGCACACACGGTCGAACTACGTCAGGCGTGGCATGACATCACCGCCTTTGTACAGCACACACAGTCGAACCACGTCGGGTGTGGCATGCCATTATCGCCTTAGGGAAGCACACACGATCAAACGATGTCGGGCGAGGCAAGCCATAATAGCCCATGGACGACAAACACTGTTGAACGACGTCAGGCGTGACATGCCATCACCGCCTTTGGACAGCACACACGGTCGATAGACATCGGGCGTGGCATGCCCTCTTACCCTTGGGAAGCAGACACGGTCGAAAGACGTCGGGCGTGGTACGATATCACCGCCTTTGGGCAGCACACACGGTCAAACAATGTCGGGCGTGACATCACATCACCGCCTTTAGACAGCACACACGGTCGAACGAATTCGGGCGTGGCATGCTATTATAGCCCTTGAATGGCAAACAAGGTTGAATGACGTCAGGCGTGGCATGCCATCATCGCCATTGGACTAGCTGACACAGTCGGACGGCGTCGGGCGTGGCCTGCCATGATCGCCCTTGGACGGGAAACACGGTCAAATGACGTAGAGTGTGGCATGCCATCAATGCCTAAGGACAGCACACAAGAAAGGACGATGTCGAGCGTGGCATGCTATCATCTCCTTCGGGCAGCACAGACGGTCGGACGACGTCGGGCGTGGCATGCCATCACGGCCCTTGGATAGCACACACGGTTGAACGATGTTGGGCGTAGCATGATATCACCGCCTTTGAACAGCACACACGGTTGAACGACGTCGGGCGTGGCATGACATCACCGCCCTTGGACTGCACGCATGGTCGGACAACATCGCGCGTGGCATGACATCACCGCCCTTGGACGGCAAACACGATCGAATGGCGTCGGGCGTGGCATGCCATCATCGCCTTTGGACTAGCTGACACAGTTGGACAGCGTTAGGTGTGGTATGCCATCATCGCCCTTGGACGACAAACACGATCGAATGACGTCCGGCGTGGTATGCCAACGCCGCCTTTGGATAGCACACACGGTCGAATGACGTCGGGCGTGGCATGCCATCATCGCCTTTGGGAAGCACACGGTTGAACAACGTCGGGCGTGGCATGCCAACATGGCCCTTGGACAGCAGACACGGTCGAACGATGTCTAGCATGGCATGCCATCATAGCTCTTGAACAGCAAACAAGGTTGAACGACGTCGGGTGTGGCATACCATCATCACCTCCCTTGGACAGCACACACGGTCGAACGACGTCGGGCGTGGCATGACATCACAGCCATAGGAATACACGCACAATCGGACGACGTCAAGCGTGGCATGACATCACCGCCCTTGGAGAGCACACACGGTCGAAACGACGTCAGGCATGGCATGCCATCATCGCCTTTGGGCAGCATACACAGTCGAACGACGTTGGGCGTGGCATGCAATCTTGGACCTTGGACAACATACACAGTTGAACGACATCAGGCGTGGCATGCCATCATCGCTTTTAAACCAGCTGACACAGTCAGACGGCGTCGGGCGTGGCATGCCATCATCTCCCAAGGACGACACAGTCGAATGACGTCGAGGGTTGCATGCCATAACCGCCTTTGGAAAGCACACACAGTCGGACGACGACGGGCGTGGCATGCCATCATCTCATTTGGGCAGCACAGACCGTCAGACGGCGTCAGGCGTGGCATGCCAACATCGCCGTTGGGCAGCACAAACGATCGACCGTCGTCGGGCGTGGCATGCCATTATAGCCCTTGGACAGCACACACGGTCAAATGACGTCCAGCATGGCATGACATCACCACCCTTGGACTACACGCACGATCAGACGACTTCGGGCGTGGCATGACATCACCACCTTTGGACACCACACACGGTAGAACGATGCGTCGCATGGCATGACATCATTGCCCTTGAACTGCACGCACGGTCAGACGACATCAAGCATGGCATGAAATCACCGCCTTTTGATAGCACCCACAGTCGGCAACGTCGGCATCACCGCTATTGAACAGCACGCATGGTCAGACGACATCGGGCATGGCATGACATCACCGTCCTTGGGCAGAACACACGGTCGGACTACGTCGAGCATGGCATGACATCACCGCCTTTGGACGGCACACACGATCGGACGACATCGGGCGTAGCATGCCTTCATCGCTCTTGGAATGCACGCATGGTCGGGCATGGCATGACATCACCGCCATAGGAGAGCACACGATCGGATGACGTCGGGCATGGCATGACATCACCGCCCTTGGGCAGCACACACGGTCAGACTACGTCAGGCATGGCATGACATCACTGCCTTTGTACCGCACACCCGGTCGAACGACGTCGGGCGTGGCATGCCATTATCGCCTTTGGGCAGCACACACGATCGAACAACATCGGGCGGGGCATGCCATAATAGCCCATGGACGCCAAACAGGGTCGAACGACATCTGGCGTGACATGCCATCACCGCCTTTGGACAGCACACACGGTCAAACGATGTCGGGCGTGGCATGCCATCTTGCCTTTGGGAACCACACACGGTCGAAAGACGTCGGGCGTGGTATGACATCACCGCCTTTGGGCATCACACACGGTCAAACGTCGTCGGGCGTGACATGCCATCATCGCCTTTAGACAGCACACACGGTCGGATGACGTCGGGCATGGCATGACATCACCGCCCTTGGGCAGCACACACGGTCGGACTACGTCAGGCATGGCATGACATCACTGCATTTGTACAACACACTCGGTCGAACGACATCGAGCGTGGCATGCCATTATCGCCTTAGGGCAGCACACACGATCAAACGAAGTCGGGCGGGGCATGCCAGAATAGCCCATGGACGGCAAACACGGTCGAACAACGTCTGGCGTGATATGCCATCTTGCCTTTGGGAAGCACACACAGTCGAAAGACGTCGGGCGTGGTATGACTTCACCGCCTTTGGGCATCACACATAGTCAAACGTCGTCGGGCGTGACATGCCATCATCGCCTTTAGACAGCACATACGGTCGAACGAAGTCAGGCGTGGCATGCCATCACAGCCCTTGAACGGCAAACAAGGTTTAATGACGTCAGGCGTGGAATGCCATCATCGCCTTTGGACTAGTTGACACAGTCGGACGGCATCGGGCATGGCATGCCATCATCGCCCTTGGACGGGAAACACGGTCGAACAACGTAGAGTGTGGCATGCCATCAACGCCTAAGGACAGCACACAAAGAAGGACGACGTCGGGCGTGGCATGCTATCATCTCAATTGGGTAGCACATACGGTCAGACTACGTCGGGCGTGGCATGAAATCACCTCCCTTAGACAGCACACATGGTCGGATGACGTCGGGCGTGGCATGCCATCATCTTCTTTGGGAAGCACAAATGGTCGAACGACGCCGACGTGGCATGCCAACATCACCTTTGGGCAGCACACACGATCGAACAACGTCGAGCGTGGCATGCCAGCATCGCCTTTGGGAAGCACACACAGTCGAAAGACGTTGAGCGTGGCATGACATCACCTCCTATGGAAAGCACACACAGTCGAACAACGTCGGGCGCGACATGCCATCACCGCCTTTGGAAAGCACCACGGTCGAACGACGTCGGGCGTGGCATGCGATCATCACCTTTGGGCAGCACAAACAGTCGGACCTGCAATCAAGGTTGAACGACGTCGAGCGTGGCATACATTATCGCCTTTGGACTAGCTGACACTGTTGGCCGGCGTAAGGTGTGGCATGCCATCATCGCCCATGGACGGGAAACACGGTCGAATGACGTAAAGCGTGGCATGCCATCACCGCCTTGGGACAGCACACACGGTCAGACGACGTCGGGTGTGGCATGCTATCATCGCCTTTGGGCAGCACAAACAGTCGGACGACATCGGGTATGGCATGCCATCACCGCCATTGGATAGCACACAAGGTCGGATGACGTCTGGCGTGGCATGCCATCTCCGCCCTTGGACTGCACCCACGGTAGGACGATGTGGGGCATGGAATGAGATCATCGCTCTAGGATTGCACCGTGGTAGGTCATGGCATGACATCACCGCCATAAGACAGAACACGATATGACGACGTCGGGAATGGCATGATATCACCGCCCTTGGGCAGCACACACGGTCGGACTACGTCAGGCGTGGCATGACATCACCGCCTTTGTACATCACACACGATCGAACGACGTCAGGCGTGGCATGCCATCATTGCCTTTGGGCAGCACAGACGATCGAACGACGTCGGGCGGGGCATGCCATAATAGGCCTTGGACGGGAAACACGGTTGAACGACGTCAGGCGTGACATGCCATCACCGTCTTTGGACAGCACACACGGTCGAACGACGTCGGGCGTGGCATGCCATCTTGCCTTTGGGAAGCACACACGGTCGAAATATGTCGGGCGTGGTATGACATCACCGCCTTTGGGCATCACACACGGTCAAACATCATCGGGCATGACATGCCATCATCGCCTTTAGACTAGCTGACACAGTCGGACGGCGTCGGGCGTGGCATGCTATCATCGCCCTTGGACGGGAAACACGATCGAACGATGTAGATCGTGGCATGCCATCAACGCCTAAGGACAACACACAAGGAAGGACGACATCGGGCGTGGCATGCCATCACCGCCCTTGGACAGCACACATGGTCGGATTACATCGAGCGTGGCATGCCATAACCGCCCTTGGACAGCACACACGGTAGGACGACGTCAGGCGTGGTATGAGATCACCGCTCTTAAACTGCACGCATGGTTAGACTACGGCGGGCTTGGCATGACATCACCACCTTTGGACAGCACACACAGTAGAACGACGCGTGGCATGGCATGACATCATCGCCCTTGAGCTGCACGCACGGGCAGACGACATCAGGCGTGGCATTATATCATATCCCTTGGAGGGCAAACACGGTCGAATGCCGTCAGGCGTGACATGCCATCACCGCCTTTGGGCAGCACACACGATCGAATGACGTTAGGCGTGGCATGCCATCATATCCCTTGGACGGCAAACACGGTCGAACGACGTCAGGCGTGACATGCTATCATCGCCTTTGGGCAGCACACACGGTCGAACGACGTTGGCCGTGGCATGACATCACCGCCTTTGGACAGCACACACGGTCAAACAACGTCGGGCATGACATGCCAACACCGCCTCTGGACAGCCGACACGGTCGAGCAACGTCGAGCATGGCATTCCATTAGTGCCTTTGGGCAGCACACACGGTCGAACGACGTCTAGCGTGGCATGCCATTATTGCCTTTAGGCAGCACAAACGGTCCAACGACGTCTGGCGTTGCATGACATCACCGCCCTAGGACTGTACGCACGATCGGACGACGTCAGGCATGGCATGACATCACTGCCCTAGGACAGCACACACGGCCGAACAACGTCGAGCCTGGCATGACATCACCGCCCTTTGACGGCATGCACGGTCGAACAACGTCGGGAGTGGAATGACATCACCACCCTTGGACGTCACACACGGTCGAACGTCGTTGGGTGTGGCATGCCATTATCGCCTTTGGGCAGCACAGACGATCGAATGATGTCTGGCTTGGCATGACATCACCACCTTTGGGCAGCACACACGGTCAAACGACATCGGGCGTGACATGCCATCACCGCCTTTGGACAGCACACATGGTCGAATGACGTCGGGCGTGGCATGCCATCATCACCTTTGGGCAGCACACATGGTCGAACTATGTCGGGCGTGGCATGCCATCATCGCCTTTGCGAAGCACAAACGGTCTAACCACGTCGGGCGTGGACTGCCAACATCACCTTTGGGCAGCACACACAGTCGAACGACGTCGGGCGTGGCATGCCATAATAGCCCTTGGACAGCACACACGGTCGAACGACGTTAGGCGTGACATGCCATCACCACCTTTGGACAGCACACACGACCGAACGACGCTGGGCATGGCATTCCATCATCACCTTTGGGCAGCACAAATGGTCGAACGGCGTCGGGCGTGGCATGCCATTGTCGCCCTTGGACGGCAAACACGGTCGAACAATGTCTGTTGTCGCATGCCATCATAGCCCTTGAACGGCAACCAAGGTTGAATAACGTCGGGCGTGGCATGCAATCATTGCCTTTGGACTAGCTGACACCATTGGACTGCGCCGGGCGTGGCATGCCATCATCGCCCTCTGACGGGAAACACGGTAGAATGACGTAGAGTGTGCAATGCCATCAACTCCTTGGGACAACACAAATGAAAGGCGACGTCGGGCGTGGCATGCCATCACCACCCTTGGACAGCACACATGGTCGGATGACGTCGGGCGTGGCATGCCATCACTGCCCTTGGACAGCACACACGGTAGGACGACGTCGGGCGTGGCATGAGATCTCCGTTCTTGGACTGCACTTATGGTCAGACTATGTCGGGCGTGGCATGACATCACCACCTTTGGACAGCACACACGGTCGAACGACGCGTGGCATGGCATGACATCACCGCCCTTGAACTGCACGCACGGTTAGACGACATCGGGCGTGGCATGACATCACCGCCTTTGGACAGAATTCACGGTCGGCAACTTCGGGCAAGGCATGACATCTCCGCTCTTGGACAGCACGCATGGTCGGACGACATCGGACATGGCATGACATCACCTCCCTTGGGCAGCACACACGGTCGGACTACGTCGGGCGTGGCATGACATCACCTCCTTTGAACAGCACACACGGTCAAACAACGTCGTGCGTGGCATGCCATCATCGCCTTTTGGCAGCACACACGGTCGAATGACGTCGAGCGTGGCATACCATCATAGCCCATAGATGGAAAACACGGTCGAACGACGTCAGGCGTGGAATGCCATCATCGCCTTTGGGCAGCACACCCGGTCGAACGACGTCGGGCGTGGCATGCCGTCATGGCCCTTCGACACCACACACGGTCGAACGAAGTCGGGCGTGGCAGGCCATAATATCCCTTGAACGGCAAACAAGGTTGAACGACGTGAGGCGTGGCATGCCATCATCACCTTTTGACTAGCTGACACACTCAGACGGCGTCGGGTGTGGCATGCCATCATTGCCCTTGGACGGGAAACATGGTCGAACGACGTAGAGCGTGGCATACCATCAACGCCTTGGGACAGCACACACGGAAGAACGACATCGGGCGTGGCATGACATCATCACCTTTGGGCAGCACACACGGTTGAATTACGTCGGGCGTGGCAAGCCATCATCGCCTTTAGGCAGCACAAACGGTCGAACGACGTTGGGCGTGGCATGCCATCATCACCTTTGGGCAGCACACACGGTCGAACGACGTCGGGCGTGGCATGCCATAATCGCCTTAAGGCGGCACACACAGTCGAAAGACGTCGGGCGTGGCATGACATCACCACCTTTGGACAGCACACACGGTCGAACGACGTCGGGTGTGACATGCAATCACCACCATAAGACAGCACACGATCGGACGACATCGGGCATGGCATGAGATCACCGCCCTTGGGCAGCACACACGGTCAGACTACGTCAGGTGTGGCATGACATCTCTGCCTTTGTACAGCATACACGGTCGAACGACGTCGGGCGTGGCATGCCTTCATCGCCTTTGGACACCACACACGGTCAAATGACGTCGGGCGTGGCATGCCATCATCGCCTTTGGGAAGCACAAACAGATGAACGACGTCGGGCGTGGAATGCAAAGATCACCTTTGGGCAACACACACGGTCAAACGACATCGGGCGTGGCATGCCAGCATCGCCTTTGGACAGCACATGGTCGAAAGACGTCGGGCGTGGCATGATATCACCTCCTTTGGACAGCGCACATTGTCGAACGACGTCGAGCGCGACATGCCATCACCGCCTTTGGAAAGCACACACGGTCGAACGACGTCGGGCGTGGCATGCCATCATCACCTTTGGGCAGCACAAACGGTCGAACAACGTCGGACGTGGCATGCCATCTTGCCTTTGGGAAGCACACACGGTAGAACGACGTCGGGCGTGGCATGACATCACCGCCCTTGGATGGCACGCACAGTCAAATGATATCGGGCGTGGCATGACATCACCACCCTTGGACAGCACAGACAATCGGCAACGTAGGGCGTGGTATGACATCACCGCCATAGGACAGCACACGGTCGGACGACGTCGGGCATGGCATAACATCACCGCCCTTGGGCAACACAAATGGTTGGACTACGTTTGGCGTGGCATGACATCACCGCCTTTGTATAGCACACACGGTCGAACGACATCGGGCGTGGCATGCCATCATCGCCTTTGGGCAATACACACAATCGAACGACGTCTGGCGGGGCATGCCATAATAGCCCATGGACGGCAAACACGGTCGAACGACGTCAGGCATGACATGCCATCACTGCCTTAAGAAAACGCACAAAGTCGAACGACGTCGGGCGTGGCATGCCATCTTGCCTTTGGGAAGCACACACGGTCGAATGACGTCGGGCGTGGTATGACATCACCGCCTTTGGGCAGCACACACTATCAAACGACGTCGGGCATGAAATGCCATCACCGCTTTTAGACAGCACAGACGGTCGAATGAAGTCGGGCGTGGCATGCCATCATAGCCCTTGAACGACAAACAAGGTTGAATGACGTCAGGCGTGGCATGCCATCATCGCCTTTGGACTAGCTGACACAGTAGGACGGCGTCGGGCGTGACATGCCATCATCGCCCTTTGACGGGAAACATGGTCGAACGACGTAGAGCGTGGCGTGCCATCAACGCCTAAGGACAGCACACAAGGAAGGACAACGTCGGGCATGGCATGCTATTATCTCCTTTAAGCAGCACAGACGGTCGGACGACGTTTGGCATAGCATATCATCACCGCCATTGGACAGCACACATGGTCGGATGATGTCGGGTGTGGCATGCCATCACTGCCCTTGGACAGCACACACATTCGAATGAAGTCGGGCGTGGCGTGCCATCATAGCCCTTGAACGGCAAACAAGGTTTAACGACGTCAGGCGTGGCATGCCATCATCACCCTTGGACGGGAAACACGGTCGAACAATGTAGAGCGTGACATGCCATCAACGCCTTGGGAGAGCACACATGGAAGAACGACATCGGGCGTGGCATTCTATCATTGCCTTTGGGCAGCACAAACAATCGAACGACGTCGGGCGTGGCATGCCATCACCGCCCTTGGACATCACACATGGTCAGATGACGTCGGGCGTGGCATGCCATCACCACCCTTCGACAACACACACGGTAGGACGACGTCGGGCGTGGCATGACCTCACTGCCCTTGGGCAGCACACATAGTCGGACTACGTCGGGCGTGGCATGACATCACCTCCTTTGGACAGCGCACACGGTCGAACGTCGTCGAGCGCGACATTCCATCACCTCCTTTGGAAAGCACACACGGTCGAACGACGTCGGGCGTGGCATGCCATCATCACTTTTGAGCAGCACAAATGGTCGAACGACGTCGGGCATGGCATGCCATCTTGTCTTTGGGAAGCACACACGATCGAACGACATCGGGCGTGTCATGACATCACCGCCCTTGGACGGCACGCACGGTCAAACGACATCGGGCGTGGCATGACATCACCACCCTTGGACAGCACAGACAATCGGCAACGTAGGGCGTGGTATGACATCACCGCCATAGGACAGCACACGGTCGGACGACGTCGGGCATGGCATAACATCACCGCCCTTGGGCAACACACATGGTTGGACTACGTCAGGCGAGGCATGACATCACCGCCTTTGTACAGCACACACGGTCGAACGACGTTGGGCGTGGCATGCCATCATCGCCTCTGGGAAGCACACACGATCAAACGACGTCTGGCGGGGCATGCCATAATAGCCCATGGACGGCAAACACGGTCGAATGACGTCAGGTGTGACATGCCATCACCACCTTTGGACAACACAAACGGTCGAACGACGTCGGTAGTGGAATGCCATCTTACCTTTGGGAAGAACACACGGTCGAAAGACGTCGGATGTGGTATGACATCACCGCCTTTGGGCAGCACACACGGTCAAACGACGTCGAACGTGACATGCCATCACCGCATTTAGACAGCACACACGGTCGAACGAAGTCGGGCGTGGCATGCAATCATAGCCCTTGAACAACAAACAAGGTTGAATGACGTCATGCGTGGCATGCCATCATCGCCTTTGGACTAGCTGACACAGTCGGACGGCGTCGGGCGTGACATGCCATCATCGCCCTTGGACGGGAAACACGGTCGAACGACGTAGAGCGTGGCATGCCATGTACGCCTAAGGACAGCACACAAGGAAGGACAACGTCGGGCGTGGCATGCTATTATCTCCTTTGGGCAGCACAGACGGTCGGACGACGTCTGGAGTAGCATACCATCACCGCCCTTGGACAACACACATCGTCTGATGACGTCAGGCGTGGCATGCCATCACTGTCCTTGGACAGCACACACGGTAGGACGACGTCGAGCGTGGTAGGAGATCATCGCTCTTGGACTGCACGAATGGACGGACTACGTCGGGCTTGGCATGACATCACAACCTTTGGACAACACACACGATAGAACGACGCGTAGCATGGCATGACATCATCGCCCTTGAACTGCACGCATGGTCAGACGACATCAAGCGTGGCATGACATCACCGCCTTTGGACAGCACACACAGTCGGGAACGTCGGCATCGCCGCTATTGGACAGGACGCATGGTCGGACGACATCGGTCATGGCATGACATCACCGCCCTTGGGCAGCACACACGGTCGGACTACGTCGAGCATGGCATGACATCACCACCTTTGGACAGCACACACGATTGGACAACGTCGGGCGTGGCATGCCATAACCGCTCTTTAGACTGCACGCATGGTCGGGCATGGCATTACATCACCGCCATAGGACAGCACATGATCGGATGACGTCGGGCATGGCATGACATCACTGCCCTTGGGCAGCACACACGGCCGGACTACGTCAGGCGTGGCATGCCATCACCACCTTTGTACAGCACACCCGGTCGAACGACGTCGGGCGTGGCATGCCATCTTGCCTTTGGGAAGCACACACGGTCGAACGACGTCGGGCGTGGCATGACATCACCGCCCTTGGATGGCACGCACGGTCAAACGACATAGGGCGTGGCATGACATCACCACCCTTGGACAGCACAGACAATCGGCAACGTAGGGCGTGCCATGACATCACCGCCATAGGACAGCACACGGTCATACGACGTCGGGCCTGGCATAACATCACCGCCCTTGGGAAACACACACGGCTAGACTACGTCAGGCGTGGTATGACATCACCGCCTTTGTACAGCACACACGGTCGAACTTCATCGGGCGTGGCATGCCATCATCGTCTTTGGGCAACACACACGATCGAACGACGTCTAGCGGGGCATGCCATAATAGCCCATGGTCGGCAAACACGATCGAACGACATCAGGCGTGACATGCCATCACCGCCTTTGGACAACACACACTGTCGAACGACGTCGGGCGTGGCATGCCATCTTGCCTTTGTACAGCACACACGGTCGAAAGACGTCAGGCATGGTATGAAATCACCGCCTTTGGGCAGCACACACGGTCAAACGACGTCGGGCGTGACATGCCATCACCGCCTTTAGACAGCACACACGGTCAAAACGAAGTCGGGCGTGGCATGCCATCATAGCCCTTGAACGACAAACAAGGTTGAATGACGTCAGGCGTGGCATGCCATCATCGCCTTTGGACTAGCTGACATAGTCGGACGGTGTCGGGCGTGACATGCCATCATTGCCCTTGGACGGGAAACACGGTCGAACGACGTAGAGCGTGGCATGCCATCAATGCCTAAGGAAATCACACAAGGAAGGACGACATCGGGCGTGGCATGCTATTATCTATTTTGGGAAGCACAGACGGTCGGACGACGTCTGGCGTAGCATACCATCATCGCCCTTGGACAGCACACATGGTGGGATGACGTCGGGCGTGGCATGCCATCACTGCCCTTGGACAGCACACACGGTAGGACGACGGCGGACATGGTATGTGATCACCGCTCTTGGACTGCACGCATGGACGGACTACGTCGGGCGTGGCATGACATCACCACCTTTGGACAGCACACACGGTAGAACGACGCGTGGTATGACATAACATCATCGCCCTTGAACTGCACGCACGGTAAGACGACATCAAGCGTAGCATGACATCACCACCTTTGGACAGCACACAGTTGGCAACGGCGGCATCGCCGCTATTGGACAGCACGCATGGTCGGACGACATCGGGCATGGCATGACATCACCGCCCTTGGGCAGCACCACACGGTCAGACTACGTCGAGTATGGCATGACATCACCGCCTTTGGACAGCACACACGGTCGAACGATGTCAGGAGTGGCATGCCATCATCGCCTTTGGGTAGCACACACGGTCGAATGACATCCGCATGGCATGCCATCAACGCCTAAGGACAGCACACAAGGAAGGACGACGTCGGGCGTGGCATGCCATAACCGCCCTTGGACAGCACACACGGTAGGACGACGTCGGGCGTGGTATGATATCACCGCTCTTGGACTGCACGCATGGTCAGACTACAGCGGGCGTGGCATGACTTCACTACCTTTGGACAGCACACACGGTAGAACTACGCGTGGCATGGCATGACATCATCGCCCTTGAACTTCAGGCATGGTCAGACGACATTGGGCGTGGCATGATATCATATCCCTTGGAGGGCAAACACGGTCGAACGACGTCAGGCGTGACATGCCATCACCGCCTTTGGGCACCACAAACGATCGAATGACGTCGGGCGTGGCATGCCATAATATCCCTTGGACGGCAAACACGGTCGAACAACGTCAGGCGTGACATGCCATCACCGCCTTTGGACAGCACACACTTTCGAACGTCGTCGGGCGTGGCGTACTATCATCGCCTTATGGCAGCATACATGGTCAAATGACGTTGGGCGTGGCATGACATCACCGCCTTTGGACAGCACACACGGTCGAACGATGTCGGGCGTGAAATGCCAACACTGCCTTTAGACAGCCCACACGGTCGAACGACGTCCAACGTGGCATTCCATTATCGCCTTTGGGAAGCACACACGGTCGAACGACGTCTGTCGTGGCATGCCATTATAGCTTTAAGGCAGCACAAACGGTCGAACGATGTCAGGCGTGGCATGACATCACCGCCTTAGGACTGTACACACGGTCGAGCGACGTCGAGCCTGGCATGACATCACCGCCCTTGGACGGCACGCACGGTCGAACGACGTCGGGAGTGGCATGACATCACAACCCTTGGACGTCACACACGGTCGAACGTCGTTGGGCGTGGCATGATATCATATCCCTTGGAGGGCAAACACGGTCGAACAACGTCAGGCGTGACATGCCATCACCGCCTTTGGGCACCACACACGATCGAATGACGTCGAGCGTGGCATGCCATAATATCCCTTGGACGGCAAACACGGTTGAACAACGTCAGGCGTGACATGCCATCACCGCCTTTGGACAGCACACACTGTCGAACGTCGTCGGGCGTGGCATACTATCATCGCCTCATGGCAGCATACATGATCAAACGACGTTGGGCGTGGCATGACATCACCGCCTTTGGACAGCACACACGGTCGAACGACGTCGGGCGTGAAATGCTAACACCGCCTTTGGACAGCCCACACGGTCGAACGACGTCGAGCGTGGCATTCCATTATCGCCTTTGGGCAGCACACACGGTCGAACGAAGTATGTTGTGGCATGCCATTATAGCTTTAAGGCAGCACAAACGGTCAAACGATGTCAGGCGTGGCATGACATCACCGGCCTAGGACTTTACACACGGTCGAGCGACGTCGAGCCTGGCATGACATCACCGCCTTTGGACCGCACGCACGGTCGAACAACGTCGGGAGTGGCATGACATCACAACCGTTGGACGTCACATACGGTCGAACGTCGTTGGGCGTGGCATGCCATCATCGCCTTTGGGCAGCACACACGATCGAATGACGTCGGGCGTGGCATGACATCACCGCCTTTGGGCAGCACACACAGTCAAACGAAGTTGGGCATGACATGTCATCACCGCCTTTGGACAGCAAAAAGGTCGAATGACGTCGGGCGTGGCATGCCATCATCACCTTTGGGCAGCACATACGGTCAAACTACGTCGGGCGTGGCATGCCTTCATCGCCTTTGGGAAGCACAAACGGTCGAACCACATCGGGCGTGGCATGCCAACATCACGTTTGGGTAGCACACACGGTCGAACGACATCTGGCGTGGCATGCCAGCATCGCCTTTGGGCAACACACACGGTCGAAAGACGTCAAGCGTGGCATGACATCACCTCCTTTGGACAGCGCACACGGTCGAACAACGTCGGGCGCGACATGCCATCATCGCCTTTGGAAAGCACACACGGTCGAACGAAGTCGGGCTTGGCATGCCATCATCACCTTTGGGCAACACACACGGTTGAACTACGTCGGGCGTGTCATGCCATCATCGCCTATGGGCAGCACAAATGGTCGAACGACATCGGGCGCGAGATGCCATCACCGCCTTTGGAAAGCACACACGGTCGAATGACGTCGGGCGTGGCATGCCATCATTACCTTTGGGCAGCACACACAGTTGAACTACGTCAGGCGTGGCATGCCATCATCGCCTTTGGGCAGCACAAACGGTTGAATGACGTCGGGTGTGGCATGCCATCATCACCTTTGGGCAGAACACACGGTTGAACTACGTCGGGCGTGACATGCCATAATCGCCTTAACGCAGCACAAACGGTCGAACGACGTCGGGCGTGACATGCAATCACCGCCATAGGACAGCATACGATCGGACGACGTCGGGAATGGCATGACATCCCCGCCCTTGGGTAGCACACACGGTCAGACTATGTCAGGCGGGGCATGACATCACCTTTGTACAGCACACACGGTCGAATGACGTCGTGCGTGGCATGCCATCATCGCCTTTGGGCAGCACACACGGTCGAATGACGTCGGGCGTGGCATACCATCATAGCCCATAGATGGCAAACACGGTCGAACGACATCGGGCGTGGAATGCCATCATCGCCTTTGGGCAGCACACCAAGTCGAACGACGTCGGGCGTGGCATGCTGTCAAGACCCTTGGACACTACACACGGTCGAACGAAGTCGGGCGTGGCATGCCATCATTTCCCTTGAACGGCAAACAAGGTTGAACGACGTGAGGCGTGGCATGCCATCATCGCCTTTGGACTAGCTGACACACTTAGACGGCGTCGGGTGTGGCATGCCATCAATACCCTTGGACGGGAAACATGATCGAACGATGTAGAGCGTGGCATGCCATCAACACCTTGGGACAGCACACATGGAAGAACGACGTCGGGCGTAACATGACATTATCACCTTTGGGCAGCACCCACGGTTGAACTACGTCGGGCGTGGCATGCCATCATCACCTTTGGGCAGCACAAACAGTCGAAAGATGTCGGGCGTGGCATGACATCACCACCTTTGTACAGCACCCACGGTCGAACGACGTCACGCGTGGCATTCCATCATCGCCTTTGGGCAGCACACACGGTCGAATGACTTCAGCATGGCATGCCATCATAGCCCATGGACGGCAAACACGGTCGAACGGCGTCGGGCGTAAAATGCCATCATCGCCTTTGGGCAGCACACACGATCAAACGACGTCGGGCATGGCATGCCGTCATGGCCCATAGACACCACACACATTCGAACGAAGTCGGGCGTGGCGTTCCATCATAGCCCTTGAGCGGCAAACAAGGTTGTACGACGTCAGGCGTGGCATGCCATCATCGCCTTTGGACTAGCGGACACAGTCGGACGGCATCAGGTGTGGCATGCCATCATCGCCCTTGGACGGGAAACACGGTCGAACGACGTAGAGCGTGACATGCCATCAATGCCTTGGGACAACACACACGGAAGAACGACATCGGGCGTGGCATTCTATCATCACCTTTGGGCAGCACAAACGGTCGGACGACGTCGGGCGTGGCATGCCATCGCCGCCCTAGGACATCACACATGGTCAGATGACGTCGGGCATGGCATGCCATCACCGCCCTTCGACAACACACACTATAGGACGACGTCGGGCGTTGCATGACCTCACCGCCCTTGGGCAGCACACACAGTCAGACTACGTCGGGCGTGGCATGACATCACCACCTTTGGATAGCACACACGGTCTAACGACGTCGGGCGTGGCATGCCATCATCGCCATTGGGCAGCACACACGATTTAATGACGTCGGGCGTGGCATGGCATCATATCCCTTGGACGACAAACACGGTCGAATGACGTCAGGCGTGACATGCCATCACTGCCTTTGGACAGCACACACGGTCGAACGTCGCCGGGTGTGGCATGCCATCATCGCCTTTGGGCAGCTAACACGGTCGAACGACGTTGGGCATTGCATGACATCACCGCCTTTGGACAGAACACACTGTCGAACGACGTCGAGCGTGACATGCCAACACCGCCTTTGGACAGCACACACGGTCGATCGACGTCGAGCGTGGCATTCTATTATCGCCTTTGGGCAGCACACACGGTCGAACGACCTCTGGCGTGGCATGCAATTATTGCCTTTGGGCAGCACAAACGGTCGAACGACGTCAGGCGTGGCATGACATCACCGTCCTAGGACTACATACACGGTCAAAAAACGTCGGGCGTGACATGCCATCACTGCCTTTGGACAACACACACGGTCAAATGACGACGAGCGTGGCATGCCATTATCCCCTTTGGGCAGCACACACGGTCGAACTACGTCGGCGTTGCATGCCATTATCTCCTTTGGGAAGCACAAACGGTAGAACGACGTCGAGCGTGGCATGCCAACATCACCTTTGGGTAGCACACCGTCGAACGACGTCGGGCGTGGCATGCCAGCATTGCCTTTGGGCAGTACACACGGTCGAAAGATGTTGAGCGTGGCATGACATCACCTCCTTTGGACAACGCATACGGTCGAACAACGTAGAGCGTGGCATGCCATCACCGCCTTGGGACATCACACACGGTCAGACGATGTCGGGCGTGGTATGCTATCATCGCCTTTGGGCAGCAAAAACAGTCGGACGACATCGGGTGTAGCATGCCATCACTGCCGTTGGATAGCACACAAGGTCGGATGACGTCTGGCGTGGCATGCCATCGCCGCCCTTGGACTGCACCCATGGTAGGACGACGTGGGGCATGACATGAGATTACCGCTCTTGGACTGCACACATGGTCGGGCATGGCATGACATCACCGCCATCAAACAGCACACGATCGGACGACATCGGGCATGGCATGACATCACCGCCCTTGGGCAGCACACACGGTCGGACTACGTTTGGCGTGGCATGCCATCACCGCCTTTGGACAGCACACATGGTCGAACAAAGTCGGGCGTGGCATGCCATCTTGCCTTTGGGAAGGACACACGGTCGAAAGACGTCGGGCGTGGTATGACATCACCGCCTTTGGGCATCATACACGGCCAAACGTCGTCGGGCTTGACATGCTATCATCGCCTTTAGACAGCACACACGGTCGAATGAAGTCAGGCGTGGCATGCCATCATAGCCCTTGAACGGCAAACAATGTTGAATGACGTTAGGCGTGGCATGCCATCATTGCCTTTGGACTAGTTGAAACAGTCGGACGGCGTTGGGCGTGGCATGCAATCCTCGCCCTTGGATGGGAAACACGGTCGAACGACGTAGAGTGTGGCATGCCATCAACGCCTAAGGATAGCACACAAAAAAGGACGACGTCGAGCGTGGCATGCTATCATCTCCTTTGGGCAGCACAGACGGTCAAACGATGTCGGGCGTGGCATGCCATCACCTCCCTTGGACAGTACACATAGTCGGATGACGTCGGGCGTGGCATGCCATCATCTTCCTTGGGAAGCACAAACGGTCGAACGATGCCGATGTGGCATGCAAACATCACCTTTGGGCAACACACACGGTCGAACGACGTTGAGCGTGGCATGACATCACCTCCTTTGGACAGCGCACACGGTCGAACAACGTCGGGCACGACATGCCATCACCGCCTTTGGAAAGCACACACGGTTGATCGACGTCGGGTGTGGTATGCGATCATCACCTTTGGGCAGCACAAACAGCCAGACCGGCAAACAAGGTTGAACGATGTCGGGCGTGGCATACAGTATCGCCTTTGGACTAGCTGACACAGTTGGCCGGTGTAAGGCGTGGCATGCCATCATCGCCCCTGGATGGGAAACACGGTCGAACGACGTAGAGCGTGGCATGCCATCACCGCCTTGGGACAGCACAAACGGTCAGACGACGTCAGGCGTGGCATGCTATCATCGCCTTTGGGCAACACAAACAGTCGGACGACATCGGGTGTGGCATACAATCACCGCCCTTGGATAGCACACAAGGTCGGATGACGTCTGGCGTGGCATGCCATCGCCGCCCTTGGACTTCACCCACGGTAGGACGACGTGGGGCATGGCATGAGATCACCGCTCTAGGACTGCACCGTGGTCGTTCATGGCATGACATCACCGCCATAGGACAGAACACGATCGGGCGGCGTCGGGCATGGCATGACATCACCACCCTTGGGCAGCACACACGGTCGGACTACGTGAGGCACGGCATGACATCACCGCCTTTGTACAACACACACGGTCGAACGATGTCAGGCGTGGCATGCCATCATCGCCTTTGGGTAGTACAGACGATCAAACGACGTCGGGCGGGGCATGCAATAATAGCCCTTGGACGGCAAACACGGTTGAACGACATCAGGCGTGACATGACATCACCGTGTTTGTACAGCACACACGGTCGAACGATGTCGGACGTGGCATACCATCTTGCCTTTGAGAAGCACACACGGTCGAAATACGTCGGGCGTGGTATGACATCACCGACTTTGGGCATCACACACAGTCAAACGTCGTCGGGCATGACATGCCATCATCGCCTTTGGACTAGCTGACATAGTCGGACGGCATCGGGCGTGGCATGCCATCATCGCCCTTGGACGGGAAACACGGTCGAATGATGTAGATCGTGGCATGCCATCAACGCCTAAGGACAGCATACAAGGAAGGACAACTTTAGGCGTGGCATACTATCATCTCCTTTGGGCAGCACAGACGGTCAGACGACGTCGGACGTGGCATGCCATCACCGCCCTTGGACAGCACACATGGTCGGATGACGTCGAGCATGGCATGCCATAACCGCCATAGGGACAGCACACACGGTAGGACGACGTCGGGCTTGGTATGATATCACAGCTCTTGAACTGCACGCACGGTCAGATGTCGTTGGGCGTGGCATGATATCATATCCCTTTGAGGGCAAACACGGTCGAACGACGTCAGTCGTGACATGCCATCACCGCCTTTGGGCAGCACACACGATCGAATGACGTCGGGCGTGGCATGCCATCATATCCTTTAAACGGCAAACACGGTCGAACAACGTCAGGTGTGACATGCCATCACCGCCTTTGGACAGCACACACGGTCGAACGTCGTCGGGCGTGGTATGCAATCATCGCCTTTGGGCAGCACACACGGTCAAACGACGTTGGGCGTGGCATGATATCACCGCCTTTGGACAGCACACACGATCGAACTACGTCGGTCTTGACATGCCAACAGCGCCTTTGGATAGCCCACACGGTCGAACAACATCGAGCGTGGCATTTTATTATCGCTTTTGGGCAGCACACACGGTCGAACAACATCTGGCATGGCATGACATTATTACCTTTAGGCAGCACAAACGGTCGAACGACGTCGGGCGTGGCATTACATCACCGCCCTAGGACTATACGCACGATCGGACGACGTTGAGCCTGGCATGACATCACTGCCCTAGGACAGCACACACGGTCGAACGACGTTGAGCCTGGCATGACATCACCGCCCTTGTACGGCACGCATGGTCGAACGACGTTGGGAGTGGAATGACATCACCACCCTCGGACGTCACACACGGTCGAACGTCGTTAGGCGTGGCATACCATCATCACCTCCCTTGGACAGCACACACGGTCGAACGACGTCGGGCGTGGCATGACATCACAGCCATAGGAATACACGCACAATCGGACGACGTCAAGCGTGGCATGACATCACCGCCCTTGGACAGCACACACGGTCGAAACGACGTCGGGCATGGGATGCCATCATCGCCTTTGGGCAGCATACACAGTCGAACGACGTTGGGCGTGGCATGCCATCTTGGACCTTGGACAACATACACGGTTGAACGACATCAGGCGTGGCATGCCATCATCGCTTTTAAACCAGCCGACATAGTCAGACGGCGTCGGGCGTGGCATGCCATCATCGCCCAAGGACGACACAGTCGAATGACGTCGAGGGTTGCATGCCATAACCGCCTTTGGAAAGCACACCCAGTCGGACGACGACGGGCGTGGCATGCCATCATCTCATTTGGGCAGCACAGACCGTCAGACGGCGTCAGGCCTGGCATGCCAACATCGCCGTTGGGCAGCACAAACGATCGACCGTCGTCGGGCGTGGCATGCCATCATAGCCCTTGGACAGCACACACGGTCGGCAACGTCGGGCAAGGCATTAAATCACCGCCCTTGGACAGTACACACGGTCAAACGACGTCCAGCATGGCATGACATCACCACCCTTGGACTACACGCACGATCGGACGACATCGGGCGTGGCATGACATCACCACCTTTGGACACCACACACGGTAGAACGACGCGTGGCATGGCATGACATCATTGCCCTTGAACTGCACGCACGGTCAGACGACATCAAGCATGGCATGAAATCACCGCCTTCGGATAGCAATCACAGTCGGCAACGTCGGCATCACCGCTATTGGACAGCACGCATGGTAGGACGACATCGGGCATGGTATGACATCACCATCCTTGGGCAGAACACACGGTCGGACTACGTCGAGCATGGCATCACATCACCGCCTTTGGATGGCACACACGATCGGACGACATCGGGCGTGGCATGCCTTCAGCGCTCTTGGAATGCACGCATGGTCGGGCATGGCATGACATCACCGCCTTAGAACAGCACACGATCGGACGACGTCGGGCATGGCATGACATCACCGCCCTTGGGCAGCACACACGGTCAGACTACGTCAGGCATGGCATGACATCACTGCCTTTGTACCGCACAACCGGTTGAACGACGTCGGGCGTGGCATGCCATTATCGCCTTTGGGCAGCACACACGATCGAACAACATCGGGCGTGGCATGCCATAATAGCCCATGGACGGCAAACAGGGTCGAACGACATCTGGCGTGACATGCCATCACCGCCTTTGGACAGCTCACACGGTCGAACGATGTCGGGCGTGGCATGCCATCTTGCCTTTGGGAACCACACACGGTCGAAAGACGTCGGGCGTGGTATGACATCACCGCCTTTGGGCATCACACACGGTCTAACGTCGTCGGGCGTGACATGCCATCATCGCCTTTAGACAGCACACACGGTCGGACGACGTCGGGCATGGCATGACATCACCGCCCTTGGGCAGCACACACGGTCAAACTACGTCAGGCATGGCATGACATCACTGCATTTGTACAACACACTCGGTCGAACAACATCGAGCTTGGCATGCCATTATCGCCTTAGGGCAGCACACACGATCAAACGAAGTCGGGCGGGGCATGCCAGAATAGCCCATGGATGGCAAACACGGTCGAACAACGTCTTGCGTTACATGCCATCTTGCCTTTGGGAAGCACACACAGTCGAAAGACGTCGGGCGTGGTATGACTTCACCGCCTTTGGGCATCACACACAGTCAAACGTCGTCGGGCATGACATGCCATCATCGCCTTTAGACAGCACACACGGTCGAACGAAGTCAGGCGTGGCATGCCATCATAGCCCTTGAACGGCAAACAAGGTTGAATGACGTCAGGCGTGGAATGCCATCATCGCCTTTGGACTAGTTGACACAGTCGGACGGCATCGGGCATGGCATGCCATCATCGCCCTTGGACGGGAAACACGGCCGAACAACGTAAAGCATGGCATGCCATCAACACCTAAGGACAGCACACAAAGAAAGACGACGTCAGGCGTGGCATGCTATCATCTCCATTGGGTAGCAGATACAGTCAGACTACGTCGGGCGTGGCATGAAATCACCTCCCTTAGACAGCACACATGGTCGGATGACATCGGGCGTGACATGCCATCATCTTCTTTGGGAAGCACAAATGGTCGAACGACGCCGACGTGGCATGCCAACATCACCTTTGGGCAGCACACACGGTCGAACAACGTCGGGCGTGGCATGCCAGCATTGCCTTTGGGAAGCACACACGGTCGAAAGACGTTGAGCGTGGCATAACATCACCTCCTTTGGAAAGCACACACAGTCGAACAACGTCGGGCGCGACATGCCATCACCGCCTTTGGAAAGCACACACGGTCGAACGACGTCGGGCGTGGCATGCGATCATCACCTTTGGGCAGCACAAACAGTCGGACCTGCAATCAAGGTTGAACGACGTCGAGCGTGGCATACATTATCGCCTTTGGACTAGCTGACACAGTTGGCCGGCGTAAGGTGTGGCATGCCATCATCGCCCATGGACGGGAAACACGGTTGAATGACGTAGAGCGTGGCATGCCATCACCGCCTTGGGATAGAACACACGGTCAGACGACGTCGGGTGTGGCATGCTATCATCGCCTTTGGGCAGCACAAACAGTCGGACGACATCGGGTGTGGCATGCCATCACCGCCCTTGGATAGCACACAAGGTCGGATGACGTCTGGCGTGGCATGCCATCGCCGCCCTTGGACTGCACCCACGATAGGACGATGTGGGGCATGGAATGAGATCATCGCTCTAGGACTGCACCGTGGTCGGTCATGGCATGACATCACCGCCATAGGACAGAACACGACATGACGACGTCGGGCATGGCATGATATCACCGCCCTTGGGCAGCACACACGGTCGGACTACGTCAGGCGTGGCATGACATCACTGCCTTTGTACAGCACACACGGTCGAACGTTGTCAGGCATGGCATGCCATCATTGCCTTTAGGCAGCACAGACGATCGAATGACGTGGGCGGGGCATGCCATAATAGCCCTTGGACGGGAAACATGGTTGAACGACGTCAGGCATGACATGCCATCACCGTCTTTGGACAGCACACACAGTCGAACGACGTCGGGCGTGGCATGCCATCTTGCCTTTGGGAAGCACACACGGTCGAAATACGTCGGGCGTGGTATGACATCACCGCCTTTAGGCATCACACACGGTCAAACATCGTCGGGCATGATATGCCATCATCGCCTTTGGACTAGCTGACACAGTCGGACGGCGTCGGGCGTGGCATGCTATCATCGCCCTTGGACGGGAAACACGATCGAACGATGTAGATCGTGGCATTCCATCAACGCCTAAGGACAACACACAAGGAAGGACGACATCGGGCGTGGCATGCTATCATATCCTTTGGGCAGCACAGACGGTCTGACGACGTCAGGCGTGGCATGCCATCACCGCCCTTGGACAGCACACATGGTCGGATGACGTCGAGCGTGGCATGCCATAACCGCCCTTGGACTGCACACTAGGTAGGACGACATCGGGCGTGGTATGAGATCACCGCTCTTAAACTGCACGCATGGTTAGACTACGGCGGGCGTGGCATGACATCACCACCTTTGGACAGCACACACAGTAAAACGACGCGTGGCATGGCATGACATCATCGCCCTTGAGCTGCTCGCACGGTCAGACGACATCGGGCATGGCATGATATCATATCCCTTGGAGGGCAAACACGGTCAAATGACGTCAGGCGTGACATGCCATCACCGCCTTTGGGCAGCACACACGATCGAATGACGTTAGGCGTGGCATGCCATCATATCCCTTGGACGGCAAACACGGTCGAACGACGTTAGGCGTGACATGCTATCATCGCCTTTGGGCAGCACACATGGTCGAACGATGTTGGGCGTGGCATGACATCACCGCCTTTAGACAACACACACGGTCGAACGACGTCGGGCGTGACATGCCAACACCGCCTTTGGACAGCCCACACGGTCGAGCGACGTCGAGCATGGCATTCCATTAGCGCCTTTGGGCAACACACACGGTCGAACGACGTCTAGCGTGGCATGCCATTATTGCTTTTAGGCAGCACAAACGGTCCAACGACGTCGGGCGTTGCATGACATCACCGCCCTAGGACTGTACGCACGATCGGACGACGTCAGGCATGGCATGACATCACTGCCCTAGGACAGCACACACGGCCGAACAACGTCGAGCCTGGCATGACATCACCGCCCTTTGACGGCATGCACGGTCGAACAACGTCGGGAGTGGAATGACATCACCACCCTTGGACGTCACACACGGTTGAACGTCGTTGGGTGTGGCATGCCATCATCGCCTTTGGGCAGCTCAGACGATCGAATGACGTCTGGCGTGGCATGACATCACCACCATTGGGCAACGCACACGGTCAAACGACACCGGGCGTGACATGCCATCACCGCCTTTGGACAGCACACATGGTCGAATGACGTCGGGCGTGGCATGCCATCATCACCTTTGGGCAGCACACATGGTCGAAATACGTCGGGCGTGGCATGCCATCATCGCCTTTGGGAAGCACAAACGGTCTAACCACGTCGGGCGTGGACTGCAAACATCATCTTTGGGCAGCACACACAGTCAAACGACGTCGGGCGTGGCATGCCATAATATCCCTTGGACAGCACACACGGTCGAACGACGTTAGGCGTGACATGCCATCACCGCCTTTGGACAGCACACACGATCGAACGACGCTGGGTATGGCATGCCATCATCACCTTTGGGCAGCACAAATGGTCGGACAACGTCGGGCGTGGCATGCCATTGTCGCCCTTGGACGGCAAACTCGGTCGAACAAAGTCTGTCGTCGCATGCCATCATAGCCCTTGAACGGCAACCAAGGTTGAATAACGTCGGGCGTGGCATGCAATCATCGCCTTTGGACTAGCTGACACCATTGGACTGCGCCGGGCGTGGCATGCCATCATCGCCCTTGGACGGGAAACACGGTAGAACGAAGTAGAGTGTGGAATGCCATCAACTCCTTCGGACAACACAAATGAAAGGACGACGTCGCGCGTGGCATGCCATCACCGCCCTTGGACAGCACACATGGTCGGATGACGTCAGGCGTGGCATGCCATCACTACCCTTGGACAGCACACACGGTAGGACGACGTCGGGTGTGGCATGAGATCTCCGTTCTTGGACTGCACTTATGGTCAGACTATGTCGGGCGTGGCATGACATCACCACCTTTGGACAGCACACTAGGTCGAACGACGCGTGGCATGGCATGACATCACCGCCCTTGAACTGCACGCACGGTCAGACGACATCAGGCGTGGCATGACATCACCGCCTTTGGACAGCATTCACGATCGGCAACTTCGGGCGTGGCATGACATCTCCGCTCTTAGACAGCACGCATGGTCGGACGACATCGGACATGGCATGACATCACCGCCCTTGGGCAGCACACACGGTCGGACTGTGTCGGGCGTGGCATGACTTCACCTTCTTTGAACAGCACACACGGTCGAACAACGTCGTGCGTGGCATGCCATCATCGCCTTTTGGCAGCACACACAGTCGAATGACGTCGAGCGTGGCATACCATCATAGCCCATAGATGGTAAACACAGTCGAACGACGTCGGGCGTGGAATGCCATCATCGCCTTTTGGCAGCACACCCGGTCGAACGACGTCGGGCGTGGCATGCCGTCATGGCCCTTGGACACCACACACGGTCGAACGAAGTCGGGCGTGGCAGGCCATAATATCCCTTGAATGGCAAACAAGGTTGAACGACGTGAGGCGTGGCATGCCATCATCGCCTTTTGACTAGCTGACACACTCAGACGGCGTCGGGTGTGGCATGCCATCATTGCCCTTGGACGGGAAACATGGTCGAACGACGTAGAGCGTGGCATACCATCAACGCCTTGGGACAGCTCACACGGAAGAACGACATCGGGCGTGGCATGACATCATCACCTTTGGGCAGCACACACGGTTGAACTACGTCTGGCGTGGCAAGCCATCATCGCCTTTAGGCAGCACAAACGGTCGAACGTCATCGGGCGTGGAATGCCATCATCACCTTTGGGCAGCACACATGGTCGAACGACGTCGGGCGTGGCATGCCATAATCGCCTTAAGGCGGCACACAAAGTCGAAAGACGTCGGGCGTGGCATGACATCACCACCTTTGGACAGCACACACGGTCGAACGACGTGGGGCGTGACATGCAATTACCACCATAGAACAGCACACGATCGGACGACATCGGGCATGGCATGAGATCACCGCCCTTGAGCAGCACACACGGTAAGACTACATCAGGTGTGGCATGACATCTCTGCCTTTGTACAGCACACACGGTCGAACGACGTCAGGCGTGGCATGCCATCATCGCCTTTGGACACCACACACGGTCAAACGACGTCGGGCGTGGCATGCCATCATCGCCTTTGGGAAGCACAAACAGATGAACGACGTCGGGTGTGGCATGCAAACATCACCTTTGGGCAACACACACGGTCAAACGACGTCGGGTGTGGCATACCAGCATCTCCTTTGGACAGCACATGGTCGAAAGACGTCGGGCGTGGCATCACATCACCTCCTTTGGACAGCGCACATGGTCGAACGACGTCGAGCGCGACATGCCATCACCGCCTTTGGAAAGCACACACGGTCGAACGACGTCGGGCGTGGCATGCCATCATCGCCTTTGGGCAATACACACGATCGAACGACGTCTGGCGGGGCATGCCATAATAGCCCATGGACGGCAAACACGGTCGAACGACGTCAGGCATGACATGCCATCACCGCCTTTGGAAAACGCACACAGTCGAACGACGTCGGGCGTGGCATGCCATCTTGCCTTTGGGAAGCACACACGGTCGAATGACGTCGGGGGTGGTACGACATCACCGCCTTTGGGCAGCACACACTATCAAACGACGTCGGGCATGACATGCCATCACCGCTTTTAGACAGTATAGACGGTTGAATGAAGTCGGGCGTGGCATGCCATCATAGCCCTTGAACGACAAACAAGGTTGAATGACGTCAGGCGTGGCATGCCATCATCGCCTTTGGACTAGCTGACACAGTAGGACGGCGTCGGGCGTGACATGCCATCATCGCCCTTTGACGGGAAACATGGTCGAACGACGTAGAGCGTGGCATGCCATCAACGCCTAAGGACAGCACACAAGGAAGGACAACGTCGGGCATGGCATGCTATTATCTCCTTTAAGCAGCACAAACGGTCGGAGGACGTCTGGCATAGCATACCATCACCGCCCTTGGACACCACACATGGTCGGATGATATCGGGCGTGGCATGCCATCACTGCCCTTGGACAGCACACACATTCGAATGAAGTCAGGCGTGGCGTGCCATCATAGCCCTTGAACGGCAAACAAGGTTGAACGACGTCAGGCGTGGCATGCCATCATCGCCCTTGGACGGGAAACACGGTCGAACAATGTAGAGCATGACATGCCATCAACGCCTTGGGACAGCACACATGGAAGAACGACATCGGGCGTGGCATTCTATCATTGCCTTTGGGCAGCACAAACAATCGAACGACGTCGGGCGTGGCATGCCATCACCGCCCTTGGACATCACACATGGTCAGATGACGTCGGGCGTGGCATGCCATCACCACCCTTCGACAACACACACGGTAGGACGACGTCGGGCGTGGCATGACCTCACTGCCCTTGGGCAGCACACACAGTCGGACTACGTTGGGCGTGGCATGACATCACCTCCTTTGGACAGCGCACACGGTCGAATGACGTCGAGCGCGACATTCCATCACCTCCTTTGGAAAGCACACACGGTCGAACGACGTCAGGCGTGGCATGCCATCATCACCTTTGAGCAGCACAAATGGTCGAACGACGTCAGGCATGGCATGCCATCTTGTCTTTGGGAAGCACACACGATCGAACGACATCGGGCGTGTCATGACATCACCACCCTTGGACGGCACGCACGGTCAAACGACATCGGGCGTGGCATGACATCACCACCCTTGGACAGCACAGATAATCGGCAACGTAGGGCGTGGTATGACATCACCGCCATGGGACAGCACAAGGTCGGACGACGTCGGGCATGGCATAACATCACCGCCCTTGGGCAACACACATGGTTGGACTACGTCAGGCGTGGCATGACATCACCGCCTTTGTACAGCACACACGGTCGAACGACGTCGGGCGTGGCATGCCATCATCGCCTCTGGGAACACACACGATCAAACGACGTCTGGCGGGGCATACCATAATAGCCCATAGACGGCAAACACGGTTGAACGACGTCAGGTGTGACATGCCATCACCACCTTTGGACAACACAAACGGTCGAACGACGTCGGTAGTGGAATGCCATCTTACCTTTGGGAAGCACACACGATCGAAAGACGTCGGATGTGGTATGACATCACCGCCTTTGGGCAGCACACACGGTCAAACGACGTCGGGCGTGACATGCCATCACCGCTTTTAGACAGCACACACGGTCGAACGAAGTCGGGCGTGGCATGCAATCATAGCCCTTGAACAACAAACAAGGTTGAATGACGTCATGCGTGGCATGCCATCATCGCCTTTGGACTAGCTGACACAGTCGGACGGCGTCGGGCGTGACATGCCATCATCGCCCTTGGACGGGAAACACGGTCGAACGACATAGAGCGTGGCATGCCATGTACGCCTAAGGACAGCACACAAGGAAGGACAACGTCGGGCGTGGCATGCTATTATCTCCTTTGGGCAGCACAGACGGTCGGACGACGTCTGGAGTAGCATACCATCACCGCCCTTGGACAGCACACATCGTCTGATGACGCCAGGCGTGGCATGCCATCACTGTCCTTGGACAGCACACACGGTAGGACGACGTCGGACATGGTATGTGATCACCGCTCTTGGACTGCACGCATGGACGGACTACGTCGGGCGTGGCATGACATCACCACCTTTGGACAGCACACACGGTAGAACGACGCGTGGTATGGCATAACATCATCGCCCTTGAACTGCACGCACGGTTAGACGACATCAAGCGTAGCATGACATCACCGCCTTTGGACAGCACACAGTCGGCAACGGCGGCATCGCCGCTATTGGACAGCACGCATGGTCGGACGACATCGGCCATGGCATGACATCACCGCCCTTGGGCAGCACCACACGGTCAGACTACGTCGAGTATGGCATGACATCACCGCCTTTGGACAGAACACACGGTCGAACGATGTCAGGAGTGGCATGCCATCATCACCTTTGGGCAGCACACACGGTCGAATGACATCGGCATGGCATGCCGTCAACGCCCGAGGACAGCACACAAGGAAGGACGACGTCGGGCGTGGCATGCCATAACCGCCCTTGGACAGCACACACGGTAGGACGACGTCAGGCGTGGTATGATATCACCGCTTTTGGACTACACGCATGGTCAGACTACAGCGGGCGTGGCATGACTTCACTACCTTTGGACTGCACACACGGTAGAACTACGCGTGGCATGGCATGACATCATCGCCCTTGAACTTCAGGCATGGTCAGACGACATCGGGCGTGGCATGATATCATATCCCTTGGAGGGCAAACACGGTCGAACGATGTCAGGCGTGACATGCCATCACCGCCTTTGGGCACCACAAACGATCGAATGACGTCGGGCGTGGCATGCCATAATATCCCTTGGACGGCAAACACGGTCGAAGAACGTCAGGCGTGACATGCCATCACCGCCTTTGGACAGCACACACTGTCGAACGTCGTCGGGCGTGGCATACTATCATCGCCTTATGGCAGCATACATGGTCAAATGACATTGGGCGTGGCATGACATCACCGCCTTTGGACAGCACACACGGTCGAACGATGTCGGGCGTGAAATGCCAACACTGCCTTTGGACAGCCCACACGGTCGAGCGACGTCGAGCGTGGCATTCCATTATCGCCTTAGGGCAGCACACACGGTCGAACGACGTCTTTCGTGGCATGCCATTATAGCTTTAAGGCAGCACAAACGGTCGAACGATGTCAGGCGTGGCATGACATCACCGCCCTAGGACTGTACACACGGTCGAGCGACGTCGAGCCTGGCATGACATCACCGCCCTTGGACGGCACGCACGGTCGAACAACGTCGGGAGTGGCATGACATCACAACCCTTGGACTTCACACACGGTCGAACGTCGTTGGGCGTGGCATGATATTATATCCCTTGGAGGGCAAACACGGTCGAACGACGTCAGGCGTGACATGCCATCACCGCCTTTGGGCACCACACACGATCGAATGACGTCGGGCGTGGCATGCCATAATATCCCTTGGACGGCAAACACGGTCGAACAACGTCAGGCGTGACATGCCATCACCGCCTTTGGACAGCACACACTGTCGAACGTCGTCGGGCGTGGCATACTATCATCGCCTTATGGCAGCATACATGATCAAACGACGTTGGGCGTCGCATGACATCACCGCCTTTGGACAGCACACACGGTCGAACGACGTCGGGCGTGAAATGCCAACACCGCCTTTGGACAGCCCACACGGTCGAACGACGTCGAGCGTGGCATTCCATTATCGCCTTTGGGCAGCACACACAGTCGAACGACGTCTGTTGTGGCATGCCATTATAGCTTTAAGGCAGCACAAACGGTCGAACGATGTCAGGCGTGGCATGACATCACCGCCCTAGGACTTTACACACGGTCGAGCGACGTCGAGCCTGGCATGACATCACCGCCCTTGGACGGCACGCACGGTCGAACGACGTCGGGAGTGGCATGACATCACAACCGTTGGACGTCACATACGGTCGAACGTCGTTGGGCGTGGCATGCCATCATCGCCTTTGGGCAGCACACACGATCGAATGACGTCGGGCGTGGCATGACATCACCGCCTTTGGGCAGCACACACAGTCAAACGAAGTTGGGCATGACATGTCATCACCGCCTTTGGACAGCACAAAAGGTCGAATGACGTCGGGCGTGGCATGCCATCATCACCTTTGGGCAGCACATACGGTCGAACTACGTCGGGCGTGACATGCCTTCATCGCCTTTGGGAAGCACAAACGGTCGAACCACGTCGGGCGTGGCATGCCAACATCACGTTTGGGTAGCACACACGGTCGAACGACGTCGGGCGTGGCATGCCAGCATCGCCTTTCGGCAACACACACGGTCGAAAGACGTCATGCGTGGCATGACATCACCTCCTTTGGACAGCGCACACGGTCGAACAACGTCGGGCGCGACATGCCATCACCGCCTTTGGAAAGCACACACGGTCGAACGAAGTCGGGCGTGACATGCCATCATCACCTTTGGGCAACACACACGGTTGAACTACGTCGGGCGTGTCATGCCATCATCGCCTATGGGCAGCACAAATGGTCGAACGACATCGGGCGCGAGTTGCCATCACCGCCTTTGGAAAGCACACACGGTCGAATGACGTCGGGCGTGGCATGCCATCATCACCTTTGGGCAGCACACACAGTTGAACTACGTCAGGCGTGGCATGCCATCATCGCCTTTGGGCAGCACAAACGGTTGAATGACGTCGGGTGTGGCATGCCATCATCACCTTTGGGCAGAACACACGGTTGAACTACGTCGGGCGTGGCATGCCATAATCGCCTTAACGCAGCACAAACGGTCGAACGACGTCGGGCGTGACATGCAATCACCGCCATAGGACAGCATACGATCGGACGACGTCGGGAATGGCATGACATCCCCGCCCTTGGGTAGCACACACGGTCAGACTATGTCAGGCGGGGCATGACATCACCTTTGTACAGCACACACGGTCGAATGACGTCGTGCGTGGCATGCCATCATCGCCTTTGGGCAGCACACACGGTCGAATGACGTCGGGCGTGGCATATCATCATAGCCCATAGATGGCAAACACAGTCGAACGACATCGGGCGTGGAATGCCATCATCGCCTTTGGGCATCACACCAAGTCGAACGACGTCGGGCGTGGCATGCTGTCAAGGCCCTTGGACACTACACACGGTCGAACGAAGTCGGGCGTGGCATGCCATCATTTCCCTTGAACGGCAAACAAGGTTGAACGACGTGAGGCGTGGCATGCCATCATCGCCTTTGGACTAGCTGACACACTTAGACGGCGTCAGGTGTGGCATGCCATCAATACCCTTGGACGGGAAACATGATCGAACGATGTAGAGCGTGGCATGCCATCAACACCTTGGGACAGCACACACGGAAGAACGACGTCGGGCGTAACATGACATTATCACCTTTGGGCAGCACACACGGTTGAACTACGTCGGGCGTGGCATGCCATCATCACCTTTGGGCAGCACAAACAGTCGAAAGATGTCGGGCGTGGCATGACATCACCACCTTTTTACAGCACCCACGGTCGAACGACGTCACGCGTGGCATTCCATCATCGCCTTTGGGCAGCACACACGGTCGAATGACTTCAGCATGGCCTGCCATCATAGCCCATGGACGGCAAACACGGTCGAACGGCGTCGGGCGTAAAATGCCATCATCGCCTTTGGGCAGCACACACGATCAAACGACGTCGGGCGTGGCATGCCGTCATGGCCCATAGACACCACACACATTCGAACGAAGTCGGGCGTGGCGTGCCATCATAGCCCTTGAACGGCATACAAGGTTGTACGACGTCCGGCGTGGCGTGCCATCATCGCCTTTGGACTAGCGGACACAGTCGGACGGCATCAGGTGTGGCATGCCATCATCGCCCTTGGACGGGAAACACGGTCGAACGACGTAGAGCGTGACATGCCATCAATGCCTTGGGACAACACACACGGAAGAACGACATCGGGCGTGGCATTCTATCATCACCTTTGGGCAGCACAAACGATCGGACGACGTCAGGCGTGGCATGCCATCGCCGCCCTAGGACATCACACATGGTCAGATGACGTCGGGCATGGCATGCCATCACCGCCCTTCGACAACACACACGGTAGGACGACGTCGGGCGTGGCATGACCTCACCGCCCTTGGGCAGCACACACAGTCGGACTACGTCGGGCGTGGCATGACATCACCACCTTTGGATAGCACACACGGTCTAACGACGTCGGGCGTGGCATGCCATCATCGCCATTGGGCAGCACACACGATCGAATGACGTCGGGCGTGGCATGGCATCATATCCCTTGGACGACAAACACGGTCGAACGACGTCAGGCGTGACATGCCATCACTGCCTTTGGACAGCACACACGGTCGAACGTCGTCGGGTGTGGCATGCCATCATCGCCTTTGGGCAGCTAACACGGTCGAACGACGTTGGGCGTTGCATGACATCACCGCCTTTGGACAGAACACACTGTCGAACGACGTCGAGCGTGACATGCCAACACCGCCTTTGGACAGCACACACGGTCGATCGACGTCGAGCGTGGCATTCCATTATCGCCTTTGGGCAGCACACACGGTCGAACGACCTCTGGCGTGGCATGCAATTATTGCCTTTGGGCAGCACAAACGGTCGAACGACGTCAGGCGTGGCATGACATCACGTTCTAGGACTACATACACGGTCAAAAAACGTCGGGCGTGACATGCCATCACTGCCTTTGGACAACACACACGGTCAAATGACGACGAGCGTGGCATGCCATTATCCCCTTTGGGCAGCACACACGGTCGAACTACGTCGGCGTTGTATGCCATTATCTCCTTTTGGAAACACAAACGGTAGAACGACGTTGGGCGTGGCATGCCAACATCACCTTTGGGCAGCACACCGTCGAACGACGTCGGGCGTGGCATGCCAGCATTGCCTTTGGGCAGCACACACGGTCGAAAGATGTTGAGCGTGGCATGACATCACCTCCTTTGGACAACGCATACGGTCGAACAACGTAGAGCGTAGCATGCCATCACCGCCTTGGGACATCACACACGGTCAGACGATGTCGGGCGTGGTATGCTATCATCGCCTTTGGGCAGCACAAACAGTCGGACGACATCGGGTGTAGCATGCCATCACTGCCGTTGGATAGCACACAAGGTCGGATGACGTCTGGCGTGGCATGCCATCGCCGCCCTTGGACTGCACCCATGGTAGGACGACGTGGGGCATGACATGAGATTACCGCTCTTGGACTGCACGCATGGTCGGGCATGGCATGACATCACCGCCATCAAACAGCACACGATCGGACGACATCGGGCATGGCATGACATCACCGCCCTTGGGCAGCACACACAGTCGGACTACGTTTGGCGTGGCATGCCATCACCGCCTTTGGACAGCACACATGGTCGAACAAAGTCGGGCGTGGCATGCCATCTTGCCTTTGGGAAGGACACACGGTCGAAAGACGTCGGGCGTGGTATGACATCACCGCCTTTGGGAATCATACACGGCCAAACGTCGTCGGGCGTGACATGCTATCATCGCCTTTAGACAGCACACACGGTCGAATGAAGTCAGGCGTGGCATGCCATCATAGCCCTTGAACGACAAAAAATGTTTAATGACGTTAGGCGTGGCATGCCATCATTGCCTTTGTACTAGTTGAAACAGTCGGACGGCGTTGGGCGTGGCATGCCATCATCGCCCTTGGATGGGAAACACGGTCGAACGACGTAGAGTGTAGCATGCCATCAACGCCTAAGGATAGCACACAAACAAGGATGACGTCGAGCGTGGCATGCTATCATCTCCTTTGGGCAGCACAGACGGTCAAACGACGTCAGGCGTGGCATGCCATCACCTCCCTTGGACAGTACACATAGTCGGATGACGTCGGGCGTGGCATGCCATCATCTTCTTTGGGAAGCACAAACGGTCGAACGATGCCGATGTGGCATGCAAACATCACCTTTGGGCAACACACACGGTCGAACGACGTTGAGCGTGGCATGACATCACCTCCTTTGGACAGCACACACGGTCGAACAACGTCGGGCACGACATGCCATCACCGCCTTTGGAAAGCGCACACGGTTGATCGACGTCGGGTGTGGTATGCGATCATCACCTTTGGGCAGCACAAACAGCCAGACCGGCAAACAAGGTTGAACGATGTCGGGCGTGGCATACAGTATCGCCTTTGGACTAGCTGACACAGTTGGCCGGTGTAAGGCGTGGCATGCCATCATCGCCCCTGGATGGGAAACACGGTCGAACGACGTAGAGCGTGGCATGCCATCACCGCCTTGGGATAGCACACACGGTCAGACGACGTCGGGCGTGGCATGCTATCATCGCCTTTGGGCAACACAAACAGTCGGACGACATCGGGTGTGGCATACAATCACCGCCCTTGGATAGCACACAAGGTCGGATGACGTCTGGCGTGGCATGCCATCACCGCCCTTGGACTTCACCCACAGTAGGACGACGTGGGGCATGGCATGAGATCACCGCTCTAGGACTGCACCGTGGTCGGTCATGGCATGACACCACCGCCATAGGACAGAACACGATCGGGCGGCGTCGGGCATGGCATGACATCACCACCCTTGGGCAGCACACACGGTCGGACTACGTGAGGCATGGCATGACATCACCGCCTTTGTACAACACACACGGTCGAACGACGTCAGGCGTGGCATGCCATCATCGCCTTTGGGCAGTACAGACGATCAAACGACGTCGGGCGGGGCATGCAATAATAGCCCTTGGATGGCAAACACGGTTGAACGACGTCAGGCGTGACATGACATCACCGTCTTTGGACAGCACACACGGTCGAACGATGTCGGACGTGGCATACCATCTTGCCTTTGAGAAGCACACACGGTCGAAATACGTCGGGCGTGGTATGACATCACCGACTTTGGGCATCACACACAGTCAAACATCGTCGGGCATGACATGCCATCATCGCCTTTGGACTAGCTGACATAGTCGGACGGCATCGGGCGTGGCATGCCATCATCGCCCTTGGACGGGAAACACGGTCGAACGATGTAGATCGTGGCATGCCATCAACGCCTAAGGACAGCATACAAGGAAGGACAACTTTAGGCGTGGCATACTATCATCTCCTTTGGGCAGCACAGACGGTCAGACGACGTCGGGCGTGGCATGCCATCACCGCCCTTGGACAGCACACATGGTCGGATGACATCGAGCGTGGCATGCCATAACCGCCATATGGACAGCACACACGGTAGGACGACATCGGGCTTGGTATGACCTCACAACTCTTGAACTGCACGCACGGTCAGATGTCGTTGGGCGTGGCATGATATCATATCCCTTTGAGGGCAAACACGGTCGAACGACGTCAGTCGTGACATGCCATCACCGCCTTTGGGCAGCACACACGATCGAATGACGTCGAGCGTGGCATGCCATCATATCCTTTGGACGGCAAACACGGTCGAACAACGTCAGGTGTGACATGCCATCACCGCCTTTGGAAAGCACACACGGTCGAACGTCGTCGGGCGTGGTATGCAATCATCGCCTTTGGGCAGCACACACGGTCAAACGACATTGGGCGTGGCATGATATCACCGCCTTTGGACAGCACACACGATCGAACTACGTCGGGCTTGACATGCCAACACCGCCTTTGGATAGCCCACACGGTCGAACAACATCGAGCGTGGCATTTCATTATCGCTTTTGGGCAGCACACACGGTCGAACAACATCTGGCATGGCATGACATTATTACCTTTAGGCAGCACAAACGGTCGAACGACGTCGGGCGTGGCATTACATCACCGCCCTAGGACTATACGCACGATCGGACGACGTTGAGCCTGGCATGACATCACTGCCCTAGGACAGCACACACGGTCGAACGACGTTGAGCCTGGCATGACATCACCGCCCTTGTACGGTACGCATGGTCGAATGACGTTGGGAGTGGAATGACATCACCACCCTCGGACGTCACACACGGTCGAACGTCATTAGGCCTGGCATACCATCATCACCTCCCTTGGAAAGCACACACGATCGAACGACGTCGGGCGTGGCATGACATCACAGCCATAGGAATACACGCACAATCGGACGACGTCAAGCGTGGCATGACATCACCGCCCTTGGACCGCACACACGGTCGAAACGACATCGGGCATGGCATGCCATCATCACCTTTGGGCAGCATACACAGTCGAACGACGTTGGGCGTGGCATGCCATCTTGGACCTTGGACAACATACACGGTTGAACGACATCAGGCGTGGCATGCCATCATCGCTTTTAAACCAGCCGACACAGTCAGACGGCGTCGGGCGTGGCATGCCATCATCGCCCAAGGACGACACAGTCGAATGATGTCGAGGGTTGCATGCCATAACCGCCTTTGGAAAGCACACACAGTCGGACGAAGACGGGCGTGGCATGCCATCATCTCATTTGGGCAGCACAGACCGTCAGACGGCGTCAGGCGTGGCATGCCAACATCGTCGTTGGGCAGCACAAACGATCGACCGTCGTCGGGCGTGGCATGCCATCATAGCCCTTGGACAGCACACACGGTCGGCAACGTCGGGCAAGGCATTAAATCACCGCCCTTGGACAGTACACACGGTCAAACGACGTCCAGCATGGCATGACATCACCACCCTTGGACTACACGCACGATCGGACGACATCGGGCGTGGCATGACATCACCACCTTTGGACACCACACACGGTAGAACGACGCGTGGCATGGCATGACATCATTGCCCTTGAACTGCACGCACGGTCAGACGACATCAAGCATGGCATGAAATCACCGCCTTTGGATAGCAATCACAGTCGGCAACGTCGGCATCACCGCTATTGGACAGCACGCATGGTCGGACGACATCGGGCATGGCATGACATCACCATCCTTGGGCAGAACACACGGTCGGACTACGTTGAGCATGGCATGACATCACCGCCTTTGGACGGCACACACGATCGGACGACATCGGGCGTGGCATGCCTTCAGCGCTCTTGGAATGCACGCATGGTCGGGCATGGCATGACATCACCGCCATAGGACAACACACGATCGGACGACGTCGGGCATGGCATGACATCACCGCCCTTGGGCAGCACACACGGTCAGACTACGTCAGGCATGGCATGACATCACTGCCTTTGTACCGCACACCCGGTTGAACGACGTCGGGCGTGGCATGCCATTATCGCCTTTGGGCAGCACACACGATCGAACAACATCGGGCGGGGCATGCCATAATAGCCCATGGACGGCAAACAGGGTCGAACGACATCTGGCGTGACATGCCATCACCGCCTTTGGACAGCACACACGGTCGAACGATGTCGGGCGTGGCATGCCATCTTGCCTTTGGGAACCACACACGGTCGAAAGACGTCGGGCGTGGTATGACATCACCGCCTTTGGGCATCACACACGGTCTAACGTCGTCGGGGGTGACATGCCATCATCGCCTTTAGACAGCACACACGGTCGGACGACGTCGGGCATGGCATGACATCACCGCCCTTGGGCAGCACACACGGTCGGACTACGTCAGGCATGGCATGACATCACTGCATTTGTACAACACACTCGGTCGAACAACATCGAGCTTGGCATGCCATTATCGCCTTAGGGCAGCACACACGATCAAACGAAGTCGGGCGGGGCATGCCAGAATAGCCCATGGACGGCAAACACGGTCGAACAACATCTTGCGTTACATGCCATCTTGCCTTTGGGAAGCACACACAGTCGAAAGACGTCGGGCGTGGTATCACTTCACCGCCTTTGGGCATCACAGAAAGTCAAACGTCGTCGGGCATGACATGCCATCATCGCCTTTAGACAGCACACACGGTCGAACGAAGTCAGGCGTGGCATGCCATCATAGCCCTTGAACGGCAAACAAGGTTGAATGACGTCAGGCGTGGAATGCCATCATCGCCTTTGGACTAGTTGACACAGTCGGACGGCATCGGGCATGGCATGCCATCATCGCCCTTGGACGGGAAACACGGCCGAACAACGTAAAGCGTGGCATGCCATCAACGCCTAAGGACAGCACACAAAGAAGGACGACGTCGGGCGTGGCATGAAATCACCTCCCTTAGACAGCACACATGGTCGGATGACGTCGGGCGTGGCATGCCATCATCTTCTTTGGGAAGCACAAATGGTCGAACGACGCCGACGTGGCATGCCAACATCACCTTTGGGAAGCACACACGGTCGAACAACGTCGGGCGTGGCATGCCAGCATTGCCTTTAGGAAGCACACACGGTCGAAAGACGTTGAGCGTGGCATAACATCACCTCCTTTGGAAAGCACACACAGTCGAACAACGTCGGGCGCGACATGCCATCACCGCCTTTGGAAAGCACACACTGTCGAACGACGTTGGGCGTGGCATGCGATCATCACCTTTGGGAAGCACAAACAGTCGGACCTGCAATCAAGGTTGAACGACGTCGAGCGTGGCATACATTATCGCCTTTGGACTAGCTGACACAGTTGGCCGGCGTAAGGTGTGGCATGCCATTATCGCCCATGGACGGGAAAGACGGTTGAATGACGTAGAGCGTGGCATGCCATCACCGCCTTGGGATAGCACACACGGTTAGACGACGTCGGGTGTGGCATGCTATCATCGCCTTTGGGCAGCACAAACAGTCGGACGACATCGGGTGTGGCATGCCATCACCGCCCTTGGATAGCACACAAGGTCGGATGACGTCTGGCGTGGCATGCCATCGCCGCCCTTGGACTGCACCCACGATAGGACGATGTGGGGCATGGAATGAGATCATCGCTCTAGGACTGCACCGTGGTCGGTCATGGCATGACATCACCGCCATAGGACAGAACACAACATGATGACGTCGGGCATGGCATGATATCACCGCCCTTGGGCAGCACACACGGTTGGACTACGTCAGGCGTGGCATGACATCACTGCCTTTGTACAGCACACACGGTCGAACGACGTCAGGCGTGGCATGCCATCATTGCCTTTGGGCAGCACAGACGATCGAATGACGTCGGGCAGGGCATGCCTTCACCGCCCTTGGACAGCACACATGGTCGGATGACGTCGAGCGTGGCAAGCCATAACCGCCCTTGGACAGCACACACGGTAGGACGACATCGGGCGTGGTATGAGATCACCGCTCTTAAACTGCACGCATGGTTAGACTATGGCGGGCGTGGCATGACATCACCACCTTTGGACAGCACACACAGTAAAACGACGCGTGGCATGGCATGACATCATCGCCCTTGAGCTCCACGCACGGTCAGACGACATCGGGCATGGCATGATATCATATCCCTTGGAGGGCAAACACGGTCGAATGACGTCAGGTGTGACATGCCATCACCGCCTTTGGGCAGCACACACGATCGAATGACGTTAGGCGTGGCATGCCATCATATCCCTTGGACGGCAAACACGGTCGAACGACGTCAGGCGTGACATGCTATCATCGCCTTTGGGCAGCACACACGGTCGAACGACGTTGGGCGTGGCATGACATCACCGCCTTTGGACAGCACACACGGTCGAACGACGTCGGGCGTGACATGCCAACACCGCCTTTGGACAGCCCACACGGTCGAGCGACATCGAGCATGGCATTCCATTAGCGCCTTTGGGCAGCACACACGGTCGAACGATGTCTAGCGTGGCATGCCATTATTGCCTTTAGGCAGCACAAACGGTCCAACGACGTCGGGCGTTGCATGACATCACCGCCCTAGGACTGTACGCACGATCGGACGACGTCAGGCATGGCATGACATCACTGCCCTAGGACAGCACACACGGCCGAACAACGTCGAGCCTGGCATGACATCACCGCCCTTTGACGGCATGCACGGTCGAACAACGTCGGGAGTGGAATGACATCACCACCCTTGGACGTCACACACGGTTGAACGTCGTTGGGTGTGGCATGCCATCATCGCCTTTGGGCAGCTCAGACGATCGAATGACGTCTGGCGTGGCATGACATCACCACCATTGGGCAACGCACACGGTCAAACGACATCGGGCGTGGCATGCCATCACCGCCTTTGGACAGCACACATGGTCGAATGACGTCGGGCGTGGCATGCCATCATCACCTTTGGGCAGCACACATGGTCTAACCACGTCGGGCGTGGACTGCAAACATCACCTTTGGGCAGCACACACAGTCGAACGACGTCGGGCGTGGCATGCCATAATAGCCCTTGGACAGCACACACGGTCGAACGACGTTAGGCGTGACATGCCATCACCGCCTTTGGACAACACACACGATCGAACGACGCTGGATATGGCATGCCATCATCACCTTTGGGCAGCACAAATGGTCGGACAGCGTCGGGCGTGGCATGCCATTGTCGCCCTTGGACGGCAAACTCGGTCGAACAAAGTCTGTCGTCGCATGCCATCATAGCCCTTGAACGGCAACCAAGGTTGAATAACGTCGGGCGTGGCATGCAATCATCGCCTTTGGACTAGCTGACACCATTGGACTGCGCCGGGCGTGGCATGCCATCATCGCCCTTGGACGGGAAACACGGTAGAACGAAGTAGAGTGTGGAATGCCATCAACTCCTTGGGACAACACAAATGAAAGGACGACGTCGCGCGTGGCATGCCATCACCGCCCTTGGACAGCACACATGGTCGGATGACGTCGGGCGTGGCATGCCATCACTGCCCTTGGACAGCACACGGTAGGACGACGTCGGGCGTGGCATGAGATCTCCGTTCTTGGACTGCACTTATGGTCAGACTATGTCGGGCGTGGCATGACATCACCACCTTTGGACAGTACACTAGGTCGAACGACGCGTGGCATGGCATGACATCACCGCCCTTGAACGGCACGCACGGTCAGACGACATCAGGCGTGGCATGACATCACCGCCTTTGGACAGCATTCACGGTCGGCAACTTCGGGCGTGGCATGACATCTCCGTTCTTGGACAGCACGCATGGTCGGACGACATCGGACATGGCATGACATCACCGCCCTTGGGCAGCACACACGGTTGGACTACGTCGGGCGTGGCATGACTTCACCTCCTTTGAACAGCACACACGGTCGAACAACGTCGTGCGTGGCATGCCATCATCGCCTTTTGGCAGCACACACAGTCGAATGACGTCGAGCGTGGCATACCATCATAGCCCATAGATGGCAAACACAGTCGAATGACGTCGGGCGTGGAATGCCATCATCGCCTTTGGGCAGCACACCCGGTCGAACGACGTCGGGCGTGGCATGCCGTCATGGCCCTTGGACACCACACACGGTCGAACGAAGTCGGGCGTGGCAGGCCATAATATCCCTTGAATGGCAAACAAGGTTGAACGACGTGAGGCGTGGCATGCCATCATCGCCTTTTGACTAGCTGACACACTCAGACGGCGTCGGGTGTGGCATGCCATCATTGCCCTTGGACGGGAAACATGGTCGAACGACGTAGAGCGTGGCATACCATCAACGCCTTGGGACAGCACACACGGAAGAACGACATCGGGCGTGCCATGACATCATCACCTTTGGGCAGCACACACGGTTGAACTACGTCGGGCGTGGCAAGCCATCATCGCCTTTAGGCAGCACAAACAGTCGAACGACGTCGGGCGTGGAATGCCATCATCACCTTTGGGCAGCACACACGGTCGAACGACGTCGGGCGTGGCATGCCATAATCGCCTTAAGGCGGCACACAAAGTCGAAAGACGTCGGGCGTGGCATGACTCACCACCTTTGGACAGCACACACGGTCGAACGACGTGGGGCGTGACATGCAATTACCACCATAGAACAGCACAAGATCGGACGACATCGGGCATGGCATGAGATCACCGCCTTTGAGCAGCACACACGGTAAGACTACATCAGGTGTGGCATGACATCTCTGCCTTTGTACAGCACACACGGTCGAACGACGTCAGGCGTGGCATGCCATCATCGCCTTTGGACACCACACACGGTCAAACGACGTCGGGCGTGGCATGCCATCATCGCCTTTGGGAAGCACAAAAAGATGAAGGACGTCGGGCGTGGCATGCAAACATCACCTTTGGGCAACACACACGGTCAAACGACGTCGGGTGTGGCATACCAGCATCTCCTTTGGACAGCACATGGTCGAAAGACGTCGGGCGTGGCATCACATCACCTCCTTTGGACAGTGCACACGGTCGAACGACGTCGAGCGCGACATGCCATCACCGCCTTTGGAAAGCACACACGGTCGAACGACGTCGGGCGTGGCATGCCATCATCGCCTTTGGGCAATACACACGATCGAACGACGTCTGGCGGGGCATGCCATAATAGCCCATGGACGGCAAACACGGTCGAACGACGTCAGGCATGACATGCCATCACCGCCTTTGGAAAACGCACACAGTCGAACGACGTCGGGCGTGGCATGCCATCTTGCCTTTGGGAAGCACACACGGTCGAATGACGTCGGGCGTGGTATGACATCACCGCCTTTGGGCAGCACACACTATCAAACGACGTCGGGCATGACATGCCATCACCGCTTTTAGACAACACAGACGGTCGAATGAAGTCGGGCGTGGCATGCCATCATAGCCCTTGAACGACAAACAAGGTTGAATGACGTCAGGCGTGGCATGCCATCATCGCCTTTGGACTAGCTGACACAGTAGGACGACGTCGGGCGTGACATGCCATCATCGCCCTTTGACGGGAAACATGGTCGAACGACGTAGAGCGTGGCGTGCCATCAACGCCTAAGGACAGCACACAAGGAAGGACAACGTCGGGCATGGCATGCTATTATCTCCTTTAAGCAGCACAGACGGTCGGACGACGTCTGGCATAGCATACCATCACCGCCCTTGGACAGCACACATGGTCGGATGATGTCGGGCGTGGCATGCCATCACTGCCCTTGGACAGCACACACATTCGAATGAAGTCGGGCATGGCGTGCCATCATAGCCCTTGAACGGCAAACAAGGTTGAACGACGTCAGGCGTGGCATGCCATCATCGCCCTTGGACGGGAAACACGGTCGAACAATGTAGAGCGTGACATGCCATCAACGCCTTGGGACAGCACACATGGAAGAACGACATCGGGCGTGGCATTCTATCATTGCCTTTGGGCAGCACAAACAATCGAACGACGTCGGGCATGGCATGCCATCACCGCCCTTGGACATCACACATGGTCAGATGACGTCGGGCGTGGCATGCCATCACCACCCTTCGACAACACACAGGGTAGGACGACGTCGGGCGTGGCATGACCTCACTGCCCTTGGGCAGCACACACAGTCGGACTACGTCGGGCGTGGCATGACATCACCTCCTTTGGAAAGCGCACATGGTCGAACGACGTCGAGCGCGACATTCCATCACCTCCTTTGGAAAGCACACACGGTCGAACGACGTCGGGCGTGGCATGCCATCATCACCTTTGAGCAGCACAAATGGTCGAACGACGTCGGGCATGGCATGACATCTTGCCTTTGGGAAGCACACACGATCGAACGACATCGGGCGTGTCATGACATCACCGCCCTTGGACGGCATGCACGGTCAAACGACATCGGGCGTGGCATGACATTACCACCCTTGGACAGCACAGACAATCGGCAACGTAGGGCGTGGTATGACATCACCGCCATAGGACAGCACAAGGTCGGACGATGCGGGCATGGCATAACATCACCGCCCTTAGGCAACACACATGGTTGGACTACGTCAGGCGTAGCATGACATCACCGCCTTTGTACAGCACACACGGTCGAACGACGTCGGGCGTGGCATGCCATCATCGCCTCTGGGAAGCACACACGATAAAACGACGTCTGGCGGGGCATGCCATAATAGCCCATGGACGGCAAACACGGTCGAACGACGTCAGGTGTGACATGCCATCACCACCTTTGGACAACACAAATGGTCGAACGACGTCGATAGCTAGCTGACACAGTCGGACGGCGTCGGGCGTGACATGCCATCATCGCCCTTGGACGGGAAACACGGTCGAACGACGTAGAGCGTGGCATGCCATGTACGCCTAAGGACAGCACACAAGGAAGGACAACGTCGGGCGTGGCATGCTATTATCTCCTTTGGGCAGCACAGACGGTCGGACGACGTCTGGAGTAGCATACCATCACCGCCCTTGGACAGCACACATCGTCTGATGACGTCAGGCGTGGCATGCCATCACTGTCCTTGGACAGCACACACGGTAGGACGACGTCGGGCGTGGTATGAGATCACCTCTCTTGGACTACGTCGGGCGTGGCATGACATCACCACCTTTGTACAGCACACACGGTCGAACTTCATCGGGCGTGTCATGCCATCATCGTCTTTGGGCAACACACACGATCGAACGACGTCTAGCGGGGCATGCCATAATAGCCCATGGTCGACAAACACGGTCAAACGACGTCAGGCGTGACATGCCATCACCGCATTTGGACAACACACACTGTCGAACGACGTCGGGCGTGGCATGCCATCTTGCCTTTAGGAAGCACACAAAAGACGTCAGGCATGGTATGAAATCACCGCCTTTGGGCAGCACACACGGTCAAACAACATCGGGCGTGACATGCCATCACTGCCTTTAGACAGCACACACGGTCGAAACGAAGTCGGGCGTGGCATGCCATCATAGCCCTTGAACGACAAACAAGGTTAAATGAGGTCAGGCGTGGCATGCCATCATCGCCTTTGGAATAGCTGACATAGTCGGACGGTGTCGGGCGTGACATGCCATCATCGCCCTTGGACGGGAAACACGGTCAAACGACGTAGAGCGTGGCATGCCATCAATGCCTAAGGAAATCACACAAGGAAGGACGACGTCGGGCGTGGCATGCTATTATCTCCTTTGGGCAGCACAGATGGTCGGACGACGTCTGGCGTAGTATACCATCATCGCCCTTGGACAGCACACATGGTCGGATGACGTCGGGCGTGGCATGCCATCACTGCCCTTGGACAGCACACACGGTAGGACGACGTCGGACATGGTATGTGATCACCGCTCTTGGACTGCACGCATGGACGGACTACGTCGGGCGTGGCATGACATCACCACCTTTGGACAGCACACACGGTAGAACGACGCGTGGTATGGCATAACATCATCGCCCTTGAACTGCACGCACGGTCAGACGACATCAAGCGTAGCATGACATCACCGCCTTTGGACAGCACACAGTCGGCAACGGCGGCATCGCCGCTATTGGACAGCACGCATGGTCGGACGACATCGGGCATGGCATGACATCACCGCCCTTGGGTAGCACCACACGGTTAGACTACGTCGAGTATGGCATGACATCACCGCCTTTGGACAGCATACACGGTCGAACGATGTCAGGAGTGGCATGCCATCATCGCCTTTGGGCAGCACACACGGTCGAATGACATCGGCATGGCATGCCATCAACGCCTAAGGACAGCACACAAGGAAGGACGACGTCGGGCGTGGCATGCCATAACCGCCCTTGGACAGCACACACGGTAGGACGACGTCGGGCGTGGTATGATATCACCGCTCTTGGACTACACGCATGGTCAGACTACAGCGGGCGTGGCATGACTTCACTACCTTTGGACAGCACACACGGTAGAACTACGCGTGGCATGGCATGACATCATCGCCCTTGAACTTCAGGCATGGTCACACGACATCGGGCGTGGCATGATATCATATCCCTTGGAGGGCAAACACGGTCGAACGACGTCAGGCGTGACATGCCATCACCGCCTTTGGGCACCACAAACGATCGAATGACGTCGGGCGTGGCATGCCATAATATCCCTTGGACGGCAAACACGGTCGAAGAACGTCAGGCGTGACATGCCATCACCGCCTTTGGACAGCACACACTGTCGAACGTCGTCGGGCGTGGCATACTATCATCGCCTTATGGCAGCATACATGGTCAAATGACGTTGGGTGTGGCATGACATCACTGCCTTTGGACAGCACACACGGTCGAACGATGTCGGGCGTGAAATGCCAACACTGCCTTTGGACAGCCCACACGGTCGAGCGACGTCGAGCGTGGCATTCCATTATCGCCTTTGGGCAGCACACACGGTCGAACGACGTCTGTCGTGGCATGCCATTATAGCTTTAAGGCAGCACAAACGGTCGAACGATGTCAGGCGTGGCATGACATCACCGCCCTAGGACTGTACACACGGTCGAGCGACGTCGAGCCTGGCATGACATCACCGCCCTTGGATGGCACGCACGGTCGAACGACGTCGGGAGTGGCATGACATCACAACCCTTGGACGTCACACACGGTCGAACATCGTTGGGCGTGGCATGATATCATATCCCTTGGAGGGCAAACACGGTCGAACGACGTCAGGCGTGACATGCCATCACCGCCTTTGGGCACCACACACGATCGAATGACGTCGGGCGTGGCATGCCATAATATCCCTTGAACGGCAAACACGGTCGAACAACGTCAGGCGTGACATGCCATCACCGCCTTTGGACAGCACACACTGTCGAACATCGTCGGGCGTGGCATACTATCATCGCCTTATGGCAGCATACATGATCAAACGACGTTGGGCGTGGCATGACATCACCGCCTTTGGACAGCACACACGGTCGAACGACGTCGGGCGTGAAATGCCAACACCGCCTTTGGACAGCCCACACGGTCGAACGACGTCGAGCGTGGCATTCCATTATCGCCTTTGGGCAGCACACACGGTCGAACGACGTCTGTTGTGGCATGCCATTATAGCTTTAAGGCAGCACAAACGGTCGAACGATGTCAGGCGTGGCATGACATCACCGCCCTAGGACTTTACACACGGTCGAGCGACGTCGAGCCTGGCATGACATCACCGCCCTTGGACGGCACGCACGGTTGAACGACGTCGGGAGTGGCATGACATCACAACCGTTGGACGTCACATACGGTCGAACGTCGTTGGGCATGGCATGCCATCATCGCCTTTGGGCAGCACACACGATCGAATGACGTCGGGCGTGGCATGACATCACCGCCTTTGGGCAGCACACACAGTCACACGAAGTTGGGCATGACATGTCATCACCGCCTTTGGACAGCACAAAAGGTCGAATGACGTCGGGCGTGGCATGCCATCATCACCTTTGGGCAGTACACACGGTCGAACTACGTCGGGCGTGGCATGCCTTCATCGCCTTTGGGAAGCACAAACGGTCGAACCACGTCGGGCGTGGCATGCCAACATCACGTTTGGGTAGCACACACGGTCGAACGACGTCGGGCGTGGCATGCCAGCATCGCCTTTCGGCAACACACACGGTCGAAAGACGTCAAGCGTGGCATGACATCACCTCCTTTGGACAGCGCACACGGTCGAACAACGTTGGGCGCGACATGCCATCACCGCCTTTGGAAAGCACACACGGTCAAACGAAGTCGGGCGTGGCATGCCATCATCACCTTTGGGAAACACACACGGTTGAACTACGTCGGGCGTGTCATGCCATCATCGCCTATGGGAAGCACAAATGGTCGAACGACATCGGGCGCGAGATGCCATCACCGCCTTTGGAAAGCACACACGGTCGAATAACGTCGGGCGTGGCATGCCATCATCACCTTTGGGCAGCACACACAGTTGAACTACGTCAGGCGTGGCATGCCATCATCGCCTTTGGGCAGCACAAACGGTTGAATGACGTCGGGTGTGGCATGCCATCATCACCTTTGGGCAGAACACACGGTTGAACTACGTCGGGCGTGGCATGCCATAATCGCCTTAACGCAGCACAAACGGTCGAACGACGTCGGGCGTGACATGCAATCACCGCCATAGGACAGCATACGATCGGACGACATCGGGAATGGCATGACATCCCCGCCCTTGGGTAGCACACACGGTCAGACTATGTCAGGCGGGGCATGACATCACCTTTGTACAGCACACACGGTCGAATGACGTCGTGCGTGGCATGCCATCATCGCCTTTCGGCAGCACACACGGTCGAATGACGTCGGGCGTGGAATACCATCATCGCCTTTGGGCAGCACACCAAGTCGAACGACGTCGGGCGTGGCATGCTGTCAAGGCCCTTGGACACTACACACGGTCGAACGAAGTCGGGCGTGGCATGCCATCATTTCCCTTGAACGGCAAACAAGGTTGAACGACGTGAGGCGTGGCATGCCATCATCGCCTTTGGACTAGCTGACACACTTAGACGGCGTCGGGTGTGGCATGCCATCAATACCCTTGGACGGGAAACATGATCGAACGATGTAGAGCGTGGCATGCCATCAACACCTTGGGACAGCACACACGGAAGAACGACGTCGGGCGTAACATGACATTATCACCTTTGGGCAGCACACACGGTTGAACTACGTCGGGCGTGGCATGCCATCATCACCTTTGGGCAGCACAAACAGTCGAAAGATGTCGGGCGTGGCATGAAATCACCACCTTTGTACAGCACCCACGGTCGAACGACGTCACGCGTGGCATTCCATCATCGCCTTTGGGCAGCACACACGGTCGAATGACTTCAGCATGGCATGCCATCACAGCCCATGGACGGCAAACACGGTCGAACGGCGTCGGGCGTAAAATGCCATCATCGCCTTTGGGCAGCACACACGATCAAACGACGTCGGGCGTGGCATGCCGTCATGGCCCATAGACACCACACACATTCGAACGAAGTCAGGCGTAGCGTGCCATCATAGCCGTTGAACGGCAAACAAGGTTGTACGACGTCCGGCGTGGCATGCCATCATCGCCTTTGGACTAGCGGACACAGTCGGACGGCATCAGGTGTGGCATGCCATCATCGCCCTTGGACGGGAAACACGGTCGAACGACGTAGAGCGTGACATGCCATCAATGCCTTGGGACAACACACACGGAAGAACGACATCGGGCGTGGCATTCTATCATCACCTTTGGGCAGCACAAACGGTCGGACGACGTCGGGCGTGGCATGCCATCGCCGCCCTAGGACATCACACATGGTCAGATGACGTCGGGCATGGCATGCCATCACCGCCCTTGGACAACACACACGGTAGGACGACGTCGGGCGTGGCATCACCGCCCTTGGGCAGCACACACAGTCGGACTACGTCGGGCGTGGCATGACATCACCACCTTTGGATAGCACACACGGTCTAACGACGTCGGGCGTGGCATGCCATCATCGCCATTGGGTAGCACACACGATCGAATGACGTCGGGCGTGGCATGGCATCATATCCCTTGGACGACAAACACGATCGAACGACGTCAGGCGTGACATGCCATCACTGCCTTTGGACAGCACACACGGTCGAACGTCGTCGGGTGTGGCATGCCATCATCGCCTTTGGGCAGCTAACACGGTCGAACGACGTTGGGCGTTGCATGACATCACCGCCTTTGGACAGAACACACTGTCGAACGACGTCGAGCGTGACATGCCAACACCGCCTTTGGACAGCACACACGGTCGATCGACGTCGAGCGTGGCATTCCATTATCGCCTTTGGGCAGCATACACGGTCAAACGACCTCTGGCGTGGCATGCAATTATTGCCTTTGGGCAGCACAAACGGTCGAACGACGTCAGGCGTGGCATGACATCACCGTCCTAGGACTACATACACGGTCAAAAAACGTCGGGCGTGACATGCCATCACTGCCTTTGGACAACACACACGGTCAAATGACGACGAGCGTGGCATGCCATTATCCCCTTTGGGCAGCACACACAGTCGAACTACGTCGGCGTTGCATGCCATTATCTCCTTTGGGAAGCACAAACGGTAGAACGACGTCGTGCGTGGCATGCCAACATAACCTTTGGGCAGCACACCGTCGAACGACGTCGGGCGTGGCATGCCAGCATTGCCTTTGGGCAGCACACACGGTCGAAAGATGTTGAGCGTGGCATGACATCACCTCCTTTGGACAACGCATACGGTCGAACAACGTAGAGCGTGGCATGCCATCACCGCCTTGGGACATCACACACGGTCAGACGATGTCGGGCGTGGTATGCTATCATCGCCTTTGGGCAGCACAAACAGTCGGACGACATCGGGTGTAGCATGCCATCACTGCCGTTGAGGGCAAACACGGTCGAACGACGTCAGTCGTGACATGCCATCACCGCCTTTGGGCAGCACACACGATCTAATGACATCGGGCGTGGCATGCCATCATATCCTTTGGACGGCAAACACAGTCGAACAACGTCAGGTGTGACATGCCATCACCACCTTTGGACAGCACACACGGTCAAACGTCGTCGGGCGTGGTATGCAATCATCGCCTTTGGGCAGCACACACGCTCAAACGACGTTGGGCGTGGCATGATATCACCGCCTTTGGACAGCACACACGATCGAACTACGTCGGGCTTGACATGCCAACACCGCCTTTGGATAGCCCACACGGTCGAACAACATCGAGCGTGGCATTTCATTATCACTTTTGGGCAGCACACACGGTCGAACAACATCTGGCATGGCATGACATTATTACCTTTAGGCAGCACAAACGGTCGAACGACGTCGGGCGTGGCATTACATCACCGCCCTAGGACTATACGCACGATCGGACGACGTTGAGCCTGGCATGACATCACTGCCCTAGGACAGCACACACGGTCGAACGACGTTGAGCCTGGCATGACATCACCGCCCTTGTACGGCACGCATGGTCGAACGACGTTGGGAGTGGAATTACATCACCACCCTCGGACGTCACACACGGTCGAACGTCGTTAAGCGTGGCATACCATCATCACCTCCCTTGGACAGCACACACAGTCGAACGACGTCGGGCGTGGCATGACATCACAGCCATAGGAATACACGCACAATCGGACGACGTCAAGCGTGGCATGACATCACCGCCCTTGGACAGCACACACGGTCGAAACGACGTCGGGCATGGCATGCCATCATCGCCTTTGGGCAGCATACACAGTCGAACGACGTTGGGCGTGGCATGCCATCTTGGACCTTGGACAACATACACGGTTGAACGACATCAGGCGTGGCATGCCATCATCGCTTTTAAACCAGCCGACACAGTCAGACGGTGTCGGGCGTAACATGCCATCATCGCCCAAGGACGACACAGTCGAATGACGTCGAGGGTTGCATGCCATAACCTTCTTTGGAAAGCACACACAGTCGGACGACGACGGGCGTGGCATGCCATCATCTCATTTGGGCAGCATAGACCGTCAGACGGCGTCAGGCGTGGCATGCCAACATCGCCGTTGGGCAGCACAAACGATCGACCGTCGTCGGGTGTGGCATGCCATCATAGCCCTTGGACAGCACACACGGTCGGCAACGTCGGGCAAGGCATTAAATCACCGCCCTTGGACAGTACACACGGTCAAACGACGTCCAGCATGGCATGACATCACCACCCTTGGACTACACGCACGATCGGACGACATCGGGCGTGGCATGACATCACCACCTTTGGACACCACACACGGTAGAACGACGCATGGCATGGCATGACATCATTGCCCTTGAACTGCACGCATGGTCAGACGACATCAAGCATGGCATGAAATCACCGCCTTTGGATAGCAATCACAGTCGGCAACGTCGGCATCATCGCTATTGGACAGCACGCATGGTCGGACGACATCGGGAATGGCATGACATCACCATCCTTGGGCAGAACACACGGTCGGACTACGTCGAGCATGGCATGACATCACCGCCTTTGGACGGCACACACGATCGGACGATATCGGGCGTGGCATGCCTTCAGCGCTCTTGGAATGCACGCATGGTCGGGCATGGCATGACATCACCGCCATAGGACAGCACACGATCGGACGACGACGGTCATGGAATGACATCACCGCCCTTGGGCAGCACACACGGTCAGACTACGTCAGGCATGGCATGACATCACTGCCTTTGTACCGCACACCCGGTTGAACGACGTCGGGCGTGGCATGCCATTATCGCCTTTGGGCAGCACACACGATCGAACAACATCGGGCGGGGCATGCCATAATAGCCCATGGACGGCAAACAGGGTCGAACGACATCTGGCGTGACATGCCATCACCGCCTTTGGATAGCACACACGGTCGAACGATGTCGGGCGTGGCATGCCATCTTGCCTTTGGGAACCACACACGGTCGAAAGACGTCGGGCGTGGTATGCCATCACCGCCTTTGGGCATCACACACGGTCTAACGTCGTCGGGCGTGACATGCCATCATCGCCTTTAGACAGCACACACGGTCGGACGACGTTGGGCATGGCATGACATCACCGCCCTTGGGCAGCACACACGGTCGGACTACGTCAGGCATGGCATGACATCACTGCATTTGTACAACTCACTCGGTCGAACAACATCGAGCTTGGCATGCCATTATCGCCTTAGGGCAGCACACACGATCAAACGAAGTCGGGCGGGGCATGCCAGAATAGCCCATGGACGGCAAACACGGTCGAACAACGTCTTGCGTTACATGCCATCTTGCCTTTGGGAAGCACACACAGTCGAAAGACGTCGGGCGTGGTATGACTTCACCGCCTTTGGGCATCACACACAGTCAAATGTCGTCGGGCATGACATGCCATCATCGCCTTTAGACAGCACACACGGTCGAACGAAGTCAGGCGTGGCATGCCATCATAGCCCTTGAACGGCAAACAAGGTTGAATGACGTCAGGCGTGGAATGCCATCATCGCCTTTGGACTAGTTGACACAGTCGGACGGCATCGGGCATGGCATGCCATCATCGCCCTTGGACGGGAAACACGGCCGAACAACGTAAAGCATGGCATGCCATCAACGCCTAAGGACACCACACAAAGAAGGACGACGTTAGGCGTGGCATGCTATCATCTCCATTGGGTAGCAGATACGGTCAGACTACGTCGGGCGTGGCATGAAATCACCTCCCTTAGACAGCACACATGGTCGGATGACGTCGGGCGTGGCATGCCATCATCTTCTTTGGGAAGCACAAATGGTCGAACGACGCCGACGTGGCATGCCAACATCACCTTTGGGCAGCACACACAGTCGAACAACGTCGGGCGTGGCATGCCAGCATTGCCTTTGGGAAGCACACACGGTCGAAAGACGTTGAGCGTGGCATAACATCACCTCCTTTGGAAAGCACACACAGTCGAACAACGTCGGGCGCGACATGCCATCACCGCCTTTGGAAAGCACACACGGTCGAACGACGTCGGGCGTGGCATGCGATCATCACCTTTGGGCAGCACAAACAGTCGGACCTGCAATCAAGGTTGAACGACGTCGAGCGTGGCATACATTATCGCCTTTGGACTAGCTGACATAGTTGGCCGGCGTAAGGTGTGGCATGCCATCATCGCCCATGGACGGGAAACACGGTTGAATGACGTAGAGCGTGGCATGCCATCACCGCCTTGGGATAGCACACACGGTCAGAGGACGTCGGGTGTGGCATGCTATCATCGCCTTTGGGCAGCATAAACAGTCGGACGACATCGGGTGTGGCATGCCATCACCGCCCTTGGATAGCACACAAGGTCGAATGACGTCTGGCGTGGCATGCCATCGCCGCCCTTGGACTGCACCCACGATAGGACGATGTGGGGCATGGAATGAGATCATCGCTCTAGGACTGCACCGTGGTCGGTCATGGCATGACATCACCGCCATAGGACAGAACACGACATGACGATGTCGGGCATGGCATGATATCACCGCCCTTGGGCAGCACACACGGTCGGACTACGTCAGGTGTGGCATGACATCACTGCCTTTGTACAGCACACACGGTCGAACGACGTCAGGCGTGGCATGCCATCATTGCCTTTGGGCAGCACAGACGATCGAATGACGTCGGGCGGGGCATGCCATAATAGCCCTTGGACGGGAAACATGGTTGAACGACGTCAGGCGTGACATGCCATCACCGTCTTTGGACAGCACACACAGTCGAACGACGTCGGGCGTGGCATGCCATCTTGCCTTTGGGAAGCACACACGGTCGAAATACGTCGGGCGTGGTATGACATCACCGCCATTGGGCATCACACACGGTCAAACATCGTCGGGCATGATATGCCATCATCGCCTTTGGACTAGCTGACACAGTCGGACGGCGTCGGGCGTGGCATGCTATCATCGCCCTTGGACGGGAAACACGATCGAACGATGTAGATCGTGGCATGCCATCAACACCTAAGGACAACACACAAGGAAGGACGACATCGGGCGTGGCATGCTATCATCTCCTTTGGGCAGCACAGACGGTCTGACGATGTCAGGCGTGGCATGCCATCACCGCCCTTGGACAGCACACATGGTCGGATGACGTCGAGCGTGGCATGCCATAACCGCCCTTGGACAGCACACACGGTAGGACGACATCGGGCGTGGTATGAGATCACCGCTCTTAAACTGCACGCATGGTTAGACTACGGCGAGCGTGGCATGACATCACCACCTTTGGACAGCACACACAGTAAAACGACGCGTGGCATGGCATGACATCATCGCCCTTGAGCTGCACGCACGGTCAGACGACATCGGGCATGGCATGATATCATATCCCTTGGAGGGCAAACACGGTCGAATGACGTCAGGCGTGACATGCCATCACTGCCTTTGGGCAGCACACACGATCGAATGACGTTAGGCGTGGCATGCCATCATATCCCTTGGACGGCAAACACGGTCGAACGACGTCAGGCGTGACATGCTATCATCGCCTTTGGGCAGCACACACGGTCGAACGACGTTGGGCGTGGCATGACATCACCGCCTTTGGACAGCACACACGGTCGAACGACCTCGGGCGTGACATGCCAACACCGCCTTTGGACAGCCCACACGGTCGAGCGACGTCGAGCATGGCATTCTATTAGCGCCTTTGGGCAGCACACACGGTCGAACGACGTCTAGCGTGGCATGCCATTATTGCCTTTAGGCAGCACAAACGGTCCAACGACGTCGGGCGTTGCATGACATCACCGCCCTAGGACTGTACACACGATCGGACGATGTCAGGCATGGCATGACATCACTGCTCTAGGACAGCACACACGGCCGAACAACGTCGAGCCTGGCATGACATCACCGCCCTTTGATGGCATGCACGGTCGAACAACGTCGGGAGTGGAATGACATCACCACCCTTGGACGTCACACACGGTTGAACGTCGTTGGGTGTGGCATGCCATCATCGCCTTTGGGCAGCTCAGACGATCGAATGACGTCTGGCGTGGCATGACATCACCACCATTGGGCAACGCACACGGTCAAATGACATCGGGCGTGACATGCCATCACCGCCTTTGGACAGCACACATGGTCGAATGACGTCGGGCGTGGCATGCCATCATCACCTTTGGGCAGCATACATGGTCGAACTACGTCGGGCGTGGCATGCCATCATCGCCTTTGGGAAGCACAAACGGTCTAACCACGTCGGGCGTGGACTGCAAACATCACCTTTGGGCAGCACACACAGTCGAACGTCGTCGGGCGTGGCATGCCATAATAGCCCTTGGACAGCACACACGGTCGAACGACGTTAGGCGTGACATGCCATCACCGCCTTTGGACAGCACACACGATCGAACGACGCTGGGTATGGCATGCCATCATCACCTTTGGGCAACACAAATGGTCGGACAGCGTCGGGCGTGGCATGCCATTGTCGCCCTTGGACGGCAAACTCGGTCGAACAAAGTCTGTCGTCGCATGCCATCATAGCCCTTGAACGGCAACCAAGGTTGAATAACGTCGGGCGTGGCATGCAATCATCGCCTTTGGACTAGCTGACACCATTGGACTGCGCCGGGCGTGGCATGCCATCATCGCCCTTGGACGGGAAACACGGTAGAACGAAGTAGAGTGTGGAATGCCATCAACTCTTTGGGACAACACAAATGAAAGGACGACGTCGCGCGTGGCATGCCATCACCGCCCTTGGACAGCACACATGGTCGGATGACGTCGGGCGTGGCATGCCATCACTGCCCTTGGACAGCACACACGGTAGGACAACGTCGGGCGTGGCATGAGATCTCCGTTCTTGGACTGCACTTATGGTCAGACTATGTCGGGCGTGGCATGACATTACCACATTTGGACAGCACACTAGGTCGAACGACGCGTGGCATGGCATGACATCACCGCCCTTGAACTGCACGCACGGTCAGACGACATCAGGCGTGGCATGACATCACCGCCTTTGGACAGCATTCACGGTCGGCAACTTCGGGCGTGGCATGACATCTCCGCTCTTGGACAGCACGCATGGTCGGACGACATCGGACATGGCATGACATCACCGACCTTGGGCAGCACACACGGTCGGACTACGTCGGGCGTGGCATGACTTCACCTCCTTTGAACAGCACACACGGTTGAACAACGTCGTGCGTGGCATGCCATCATCGCCTTTTGGCAGCACACACAGTCGAATGACGTCGAGCGTGGCATACCATCATAGCCCATAGATGGCAAACACAGTCGAACGACGTCGGGCGTGGAATACCATCATCGCCTTTGGGCAGCACACCCGGTCGAACGACGTCGGGCGTGGCATGCCGTCATGGCCCTTGGACACCACACACGGTCGAACGAAGTTGGGCGTGGCAGGCCATAATATCCCTTGAATGGCAAACAAGGTTGAACGACGTGAGGCGTGGCATGCCATCATCGCCTTTTGACTAGCTGACACACTCAGACGGCGTCGGGTGTGGCATGCCATCATTGCCCTTGGACGGGAAACATGGTCGAACGACGTAGAGCGTGGCATACCATCAACGCCTTGGGACAGCACACACGGAAGAACGACATCGGGCGTGGCATGACATCATCACCTTTGGGCAGCACACACGGTTGAACTACGTCGGGCGTGGCAAGCCATCATCGCCTTTAGGCAGCACAAACGATCGAACGACGTCGGGCGCGGAATGCCATCATCACCTTTGGGCAGCACACACGGTCGAACGACGTCGGGCGTGGCATGCCATAATCGCCTTAAGGCGGCACACAAAGTCGAAAGACGTCGGGCGTGGCATGACATCACCACCTTTGGACAGCACACACGGTCGAACGACGTGGGGCGTGACATGCAATTACCACCATAGAACAGCACACGATCGGACGACATCGGGCATGGCATGAGATCACCGCCTTTGAGCAGCACACACGGTAAGACTACATCAGGTGTGGCATGACATCTCTGCCTTTGTACAGCACACACGGTCGAACGAAGTCAGGCGTGGCATGCCATCATCGCCTTTGGACACCACACACGGTCAAACGACGTCGGGCGTGGCATGCCATCATCGCCTTTGGGAAGCACAAACAGATGAACGACGTCGGGCGTGGCATGCAAACATCACCTTTGGGCAACACACACGGTCAAACGACGTCGGGTGTGGCATACCAGCATCTCCTTTGGACAGCACATGGTCGAAAGACGTCGGGTGTGGCATCACATCACCTCCTTTGGACAGCGCACACGGTCGAACGACGTCGAGCGCGACATGCCATCACCGCCTTTGGAAAGCACACACAGTCGAACGACGTTGGGCGTGGCATGCCATCATCGCCTTTGGGCAATACACACGATCGAACGACGTCTGCCGGGGCATGCCATAATAGCCCATGGACGGCAAACACGGTCGAACGACGTCAGGCATGACATGCCATCACCGCCTTTGGAAAACGCACACAGTCGAACGACGTCGGGCGTGGCATGCCATCTTGCCTTTGGGAAGCACACACGGTCGAATGACGTCGGGCGTGGTATGACATCACCGCCTTTGGGCAGCACACACTATCAAACGACGTCGGGCATGACATGCCATCACCGCTTTTAGACAGCACAGACGGTCGAATGAAGTCGGGCGTGGCATGCCATCATAGCCCTTGAACGACAAACAAGGTTGAATGACGTCAGGCGTGGCATGCCATCATCGCCTTTGGACTAGCTGACACAGTAGGACGGCTTCGGGCGTGACATGCCATCATCGCCCTTTGACGGGAAACATGGTCGAACGACGTAGAGCGTGGCGTGCCATCAACGCCTAAGGACAGCACACAAGGAAGGACAACGTCGGGCATGGCATGCTATTATCTCCTTTAAGCAGCACAGACGGTCGGACGACGTCTGGCATAGCATACCATCACCGCCCTTGGACCACACACATGGTCGGATGATGTCGGGCGTGGCATGCCATCACTGCCCTTGGATAGCACACACATTCGAATGAAGTCAGGCGTGGCGTGCCATCATAGCCCTTGAACGGCAAACAAGGTTGAACGACGTCAGGCGTGGCATGCTATCATCGCCCTTGGACGGGAAACACGGTCGAAGAATGTAGAGTGTGACATGCCATCAACGCCTTGGGACAGCACACATGGAAGAACGACATCGGGCGTGGCATTCTATCATTGCCTTTGGGCAGCACAAACAATCAAACGACGTCGGGCGTGGCATGCCATCACCGCCCTTGGACATCACACATGGTCAGATGACGTCGGGCGTGGCATGCCATCACCACCCTTCGACAACACACACGGTAGGATGACGTCGGGCGTGGCATGACCTCACTGCCCTTGGGCAGCACACACAGTCGGACTACGTCGGGCGTGGCATGACAGCACCTCCTTTGGACAGCGCACACGGTCGAACGACGTCGAGCGCGACATTCCATCACCTCCTTTGCAAAGCACACACGGTCGAACGACGTCGGGCGTGGCATGCCATCATCACCTTTGAGCAGCACAAATGGTCGAACGACGTCGGGCATGGCATGCCATCTTGTCTTTGGGAAGCACACACGATCGAATGACATCGGGCGTGTCATGACATCACCGCCCTTGGACGGCACGCACGGTCAAACGACATCGGGCGTGGCATGACATCAACCACCCTTGGACAGCACAGACAATCGGCAACGTAGGGCGTGGTATGACATCACCGCCATAGGACAGCACACGGTCGGATGACGTCGGGCATGGCATAACATCACCGCCCTTGGGCAACACACATGGTTGGACTACGTCAGGCGTGGCATGACATCACCGCCTTTGTACAGCACACACGGTCGAACGACGTCGGGCGTGGCATGCCATCATCGCCTCTAGGAAGCACACACGATCAAACGACGTCTGGTGGGGCATGCCATAATAGCCCATGGACGGCAAACACGGTCGAACGACGTCAGGTGTGACATGCCATCACCACCGTTGGACAACACAAACGGTCGAACGATGTCGGTAGTGGAATGCCATCTTACCTTTGGGAAGCACACACGGTCGAAAGACGTCGGATATGGTATGACATCACCGCCTTTGGGCAGCACACACGGTCAAACGACGTCAGGCGTGACATGCCATCACCGCTTTTAGACAGCACACACGATCGAACGAAGTCGGGCGTGGCATGCAATCATAGCCCTTGAACAACAAACAAGGTTGAATGACGTCATGCGTGGCATGCCATCATCGCCTTTGGACTAGCTGACACAGTCGGACGGCGTCGGGCGTGACATGCCATCATCGCCCTTGGACGGGAAACACGGTCGAACGACGTAGAGCGTGGCATGCCATGTACGCCTAAGGACAGCACACAAGGAAGAACAACGTCGGGCGTGGCATGCTATTATCTCCTTTGGGCAGCACAAACGGTCGGACGACGTCTGGAGTAGCATACCATCACTGCCCTTGGACAGCACACATCGTCTGATGACGTCAGGCGTGGCATGCCATCACTGTCCTTGGACAGCACACACGGTAGGACGACGTCGGGCGTGGTATGAGATCATCGCTCTTGGACTGCACGCATGGACGGACTACGTCGGGCTTGGCATGACATCACCACCTTTGGACAACACACACGGTAGAACGACGCGTAGCATGGCATGACATCATCGCCCTTGAACTGCACGCATGGTCAGACGACATCAAGCGTGGCATGACATCACAGCCTTTGGACAGCACACACAGTCGGGAACGTCGGCATCGCCGCTATTTGACAGGACGCATGGTCGGACGACATCGGGCATGGCATGACATCACCACCCTTGGGTAGCACACACGGTCGGACTACGTCGAGCATGGCATGACATCACCACCTTTGGACAGCACACACAATCGGACGACGTCGGGCGTGGCATGCCATCACTGCTCTTAGACTGCACGCATGGTCGGGCATGGCATGACATCACCGCCATAGGACAGCACATGATCGGATGACGTCGGGCATGGCATGACATCACTGCCCTTGGGCAGCACACACGGTCGGACTACGTCAGGCGTGGCATGCCATCACCACCTTTGTACAGCACACCCGGTCGAACGACGTCGGGCGTGGCATGCCATCTTGCCTTTGGGAAGCACACACGGTCGAACGACGTCGGGCTTGGCATGACATCACCGCCCTTGGATGGCACGCACGGTCAAACGACATTGGGCGTGGCATGACATCACCACCCTTGGACAGCACAGACAATCGGCAACGTAGGGCGTGCCATGACATCACCGCCATAGGACAGCACACGGTCATACGACGTCGGGCCTGGCATAACATCACCGCCCTTGGGAAACACACACGGCTAGACTACGTCAGGCGTGGTATGACATCACCGCCTTTGTACAGCACACACGGTCGAACTTCATCGGGCGTGGCATGCCATCATCGTCTTTGGGCAACACACAAGATCGAACGACGTCTAGCTGGGCATGCCATAATAGCCCATGGTCGGCAAAATCGGTCAAACGACGTCAGGCGTGACATGCCATCACCGCATTTGGACAACACACACTGTCGAACGACGTCGGGCGTGGCATGCCATCTTGCCTTTGGGAAGCACACACGGTCGAAAGACGTCAGGCATGGTATGAAATCACCGCCTTTGGGCAGCACACACGGTAAAATGACGTCGGGCGTGACATGCCATCACCGCCTTTAGACAGCACACACGGTCGAAACGAAGTCGGGCGTGGCATGCCATCATAGCCCTTGAACGACAAACAAGGTTGAATGACGTCAGGCGTGGAATGCCATCATCGCCTTTGGACTAGCTGACATAGTCGGACGGTGTCGGGCGTGACATGCCATCATCGCCCTTGGACGGGAAACACGGTCGAACGACGTAGAGCGTGGCATGCCATCAATGCCTAAGGAAATCACACAAGGAAGGACGACGTCATGCGTGGCATGCTATTATCTCCTTTGGGCAGCACAGACGGTCGGACGACGTCTGGCGTAGCATACAATCATCGCCCTTGGACAGCACACATGGTCGGATGACGTCGGGCGTGGCATGCCATCACTGCCCTTGGACAGCACACACGGTAGGACGACGTCGGACATGGTATGTGATCACCGCTCTTGGACTGCTCGCATGGACGGACTACGTCGGTCGTTGCATGACATCACCACCTTTGGACAGCACACACGGTAGAACGACGCGTGGTATGGCATAACATCATCACCCTTGAACTGCACGCACGGTCAGACGACATCAAGCGTAGCATGACATCACCACCTTTGGACAGCACACAGTCGGCAACGGCGGCATCGCCGCTATTGGACAGCACGCATGGTCGGACGACATCGGGCATGGCATGACATCACCGCCCTTGGGCAGCACCACACGGTCAGACTACGTCGAGTATGGCATGACATCACCGCCTTTGGACAGCACACACGGTCGAACGATGTCAGGAGTGGCATGCCATCATCGCCTTTGGGCAGCACACACGGTCGAATGACATCGGCATGGCATGCCATCAACACCTAAGGACAGCACACAAGGAAGGACGACGTCGGGCGTGGCATGACATAACCGCCCTTGGACAGCACACACGGTAGGACGACGTCGGGCGTGGTATGATATCACCGCTCTTGGACTACACTCATGGTCAGACTACAGCGGGCGTGGCATGACTTCACTAACTTTGGACAGCACACACGGTAGAACTACGCGTGGCATGGCATGACATCATCGCCCTTGAACTTCAGGCATGGTCAGACGACATCGGGCGTGGCATGATATCATATCCCTTGGAGGGCAAACACGGTCGAACGACGTCAGGCGTGACATGCCATCACCGCCTTTGGGCACCACAAATGATCGAATGACGTCGGGCGTGGCATGCCATAATATCCCTTGGACGGCAAACACGGTCGAAGAACGTCAGGCGTGACATGCCATCACCGCCTTTGGACAGCACACACTGTCGAACGTCATCGGGCGTGGCATACTATCATCGCCTTATGGCAGCATACATGGTCAAATGACGTTGGGCGTGGCATGACATCACCGCCTTTGGACAGCACACACGGTCGAATGATGTCGGGCGTGAAATGCCAACACTGCCTTTGGACAGCCCACACGGTCGAGCGACGTCGAGCGTGGCATTCCATTATCGCCTTTGGGCAGCACACACGGTCTAACGACGTCTGTCGTGGCATGCCATTATAGCTTTAAGGCAGCACAAACGGTCGAACGATGTCAGGCATGGCATGACATCACCGCCCTAGGGCTGTACACACGGTCGAGCGACGTCGAGCCTGGCATGACATCACCGCCCTTGGACGGCACGCACGGTCGAACAACGTCGGGAGTGGCATGACATCACAACCCTTGGACGTCACACACGGTCGAACGTCGTTGGGCATGGCATGATATCATATCCCTTGGAGGGCAAACACGGTCGAACGACGTCAGGCGTGACATGCCATCACCGCCTTTGGGCACCACACACGATCGAATGACGTCGGGCGTGGCATGCCATAATATCCCTTGGACGGCAAATACGGTCGAACAACGTCAGGCGTGACATGCCATCACCGCCTTTGGACAGCACACACTGTCGAACATCGTCGGGCGTGGCATACTATCATCGCCTTATGGCAGCATACATGATCAAACGACGTTGGGTGTGGCATGACATCACCGCCTTTGGACAGCACACACGGTCGAACGACGTCGGGCGTGAAATGCCAACACCGCCTTTGGACAGCCCACACGGTCGAACGACGTCGAGCGTGGCATTCCATTATCGCCATTGGGCAGCATACACGGTCGAACGACGTCTGTCGTGGCATGCCATTATAGCTTTAAGGCAGCACAAACGGTCGAACGATGTCAGGCGTGGCATGACATCACCGCCCTAGGACTTTACACACGGTCGAGCGACGTCGAGCCTTGCATGACATCACCGCCCTTGGACGGCACGCACGGTCGAACGACGTCGGGAGTGGCATGACATCACAACCGTTGGACGTCACATACGGTCGAACGTCGTTGGGCGTGGCATGCCATCATCGCCTTTGGGCAGCACACACGATCGAATGACGTCGGGCGTGGCATGACATCACCGCCATTGGGCAGCACACACAGTCAAACGAAGTTGGGCATAACATGTCATCACCGCCTTTGGACAGCACAAAAGGTCGAATGACGTCGGGCGTGGCATGCCATCATCACCTTTGGGCAGCACACACGGTCGAACTACGTCGGGCGTGGCATGCCTTCATCGCCTTTGGGAAGCACAAACGGTCGAACCACGTCGGGCGTGGCATGCCAACATCACGTTTGGGTAGCACACACGGTCGAACGATGTCGGGCGTGGCATGTCAGCATCGCCTTTGGGCAACACACACGGTCGAAAGACGTCAAGCGTGGCATGACATCACCTCCTTTGGACAGCGCACACGGTCGAACAACGTCGGGCGCGACATGCCATCACCGCCTTTGGAAAGCACACACGGTCGAACGAAGTCGGGCGTGGCATGCCATTATCACCTTTGGGCAACACACATAGTTGAACTACGTCGGGCGTGTCATGCCATCATCGCCTATGGGCAGCACAAATGGTCGAACAACATCGGGCGCGAGATGCCATTACCGCCTTTGGAAAGCACACACGGTCGAATGACGTCGGGCGTGGCATTCCATCATCACCTTTGGGCAGCACACACGGTTGAACTACGTCAGGCGTGGCATGCCATCATCGCCTTTGGGCAGCACAAACGGTTAAATGACGTCGGGCGTGGCATGCCATCATCACCTTTGGGCAGAACACACGGTTGAACTACGTCGGGCGTGGCATGCCATAATCGCCTTAACGCAGCACAAATGGTCGAACGACATCGGGCGTGACATGCAATCACCGCCATAGGACAGCACACAATCGGACGACGTCGGGAATGGCATGACATCCGCGCCCTTGGGTAGCACACACGGTCAGACTATGTCAGGCGGGGCATGACATCACCTTTGTACAACACACACGGTCGAATGACGTCGTGCGTGGCATGCCATCATCGCCTTTGGGCAGCACACACGGTCGAATGACGTCGGGCATGGCATACCATCATAGCCCATAGATGGCAAACACGGTCAAACGACATCGGGCGTGGAATGCCATCATCGCCTTTGGGCAGCACACCCGGTCGAACGACGTCGGGCGTGGCATGCCGTCAAGGCCCTTGGACACTACACACGGTCGAACGAAGTCGGGCGTGGCATGCCATCATTTCCCTTGAACGGCAAACAAGGTTGAACGACGTGAGGCGTGGCATGCCATCATCGCCTTTGGACTAACTGACACTCTTAGATGGCGTCGGGTGTGGCATGCCATCAATACCCTTGGACGGGAAACATGATCGAACGATGTAGAGCGTGGCATGCCATCAACACCTTGAGACAGCACACACGGAAGAACGACGTCGGGCGTAACATGACATTATCACCTTTGGGCAGCACACACGGTTGAACTACGTCGGGCGTGGCATGCCATCATCGCCTTTGGGCAGCACACACAATCGAAAGATGTCGGGCGTGGCATGACATCACCACCTTTGTACAGCACCCACGGTCGAACGACGTCGTGCGTGGCATGCCATCATCGCCTTTGGGAAGCACACACGGTTGAATGACTACAGCATGGCATGCCATCATAGCCCATGGACGGCAAACACGGTCGAACGGCGTCGGGCATAAAATGCCATCATCGCCTTTGGGCAGCACACAAGATCAAACGACGTCGGGCGTGGCATGCCGTCATGGCCTATAGACACCACACACATTCGAACGAAGTTGGGCGTGGCGTGCCATCATAGCCCTTGAACGGCAAACAAGGTTGTACGACGTCAGGCGTGGCATGCCATCATCACCTTTGGACTAGCGAACACAGTCGGACGACATCAGGTGTGGCATGCCATCATCGCCCTTGGACGGGAAACACGGTCGAACGACGTAGAGCGTGACATGCCATCAACGCCTTGGGACAACACACACGGAAGAACGACATCGGGCGTGGAATTCTATCATCGCCTTTGGGCAGCACAAACGGTCGGACGACGTCAGGCGTGGCATGCCATCACCGCCCTAGGATATCACACATGGTCTGATGACGTCGGGCATGGCATGCCATCACCGCCCTTCGACAACACACACGGTAGGACGACGTCGGGCGTGGCATGACCTCACCGCCCTTGGGCAGCACACACAGTCGGACTAAGTCGGGCGTGGCATGACATCACCCTCTTTGGATAGCACACACGGTCTAACGACGTCGGGCGTGGCATGCCATCATCGCCATTGGGCAGCACACACGATCGAATGACGTCGGGTGTGGCATGGAATCATATCCCTTGGACGACAAACACGGTCGAACGACGTCAGGCGTGAAATGTCATCACCGCCTTTGGACAGCACACACGGTCGAACGTCGTCGGGTGTGGCATGCCATCATCGCCTTTGGGCAGCTCACACGGTCGAACGACGTTGGGCGTTGCATGACATCACCGCCTTTGGACAGAACACATGGTCGAACGAAGTCGAACATGACATGCCAACACCGCCTTTGGATAGCACACACGGTCGATCGACGTCGAGCGTGGCATTCCATTATCGCCTTTGGGCAGCACACACGGTCGAACGACCTCTGGCGTGGCATGCCATTATTGCCTTTGGGTAGCACAAACGGTCGAACGACGTCAGGCGTGGCATGATATCACCGTCCTAGGACTACATACACGGTCAAAAAACGTCGGGCGTGACATGCCATCACTGCCTTTGGACAACACACATGGTCAAATGACGACGAGCGTGGCATGCCATCATCCCCTTTGGAAAGCACACACGGTCGAACTACGTCGGCGTTGCATGCCATTATCTCCTTTGGGAAGCACAAACGGTAGAACGACTCCGGGCGTGGCATGCCAACATCACCTTTGGGCAGCACACCGTCGAACGACGTCGGACGTGGCATGCCAGCATTGCCTTTGGCCAGCACACACGGTCGAAAGATGTTGAGCGTGGCATGACATCACCTCCTTTGGACAACGCATACGGTCGAACAACGTAGAGCGTGGCATGCCATCACCGCCTTGGGACATCACACACGGTCAGACGATGTCGGGCGTGGTATGCTATCATCGCCTTTGGGCAGCACAAACAGTCAGACGACATCGGGTGTAGCATGCCATCACTGCCGTTGGATAGCACACAAGGTCGGATGACGTCTGGCGTGGCATGCCATCGCCGCCCTTGGACTGCACCCATGGTAGGACGACGTGGGGCATGGCATGAGATCACCGCTCTTGGACTGCACGCATGGTCGGGCAAGGCATGACATCACCGCCATCAAACAGCACACGATCGGACGACGTCGGGCATGGCATGACATCACCGCCCTTGGGCAGCACACACGGTCGGACTACGTTTGGCGTGGCATGCCATCATCGCCTTTGGACAGCACACATGGTCAAACAATGTCGGGCGTGGCATGCCATCTTGCCTTTGGGAAGCACACACGGTCGAAAGACGTCGGGCGTGGTATGACATCACCGCCTTTGGGCATCATACATGGCCAAACGTCGTCGGGCATGACATGGTATCATCGCCTTTAGACAGCACACACGGTCGAATGAAGTCAGGCGTGGCATGCCATCATAGCCCTTGAACGACAAACAATGTTGAATGACGTTAGGCGTGGCATGCCATCATTGCCTTTGGACTAGTTGAAACAGTCGGACGACGTCGGGCGTGGCATGCCATCATCGCCCTTTGACGGGAAACACGGTCGAACAACGTAGAGTGTGGCATGCCATCAACGCCTAAGGATAGCACACAAACAAGGACGACGTCGGGCGTGGCATGCTATCATCTCCTTTGGGCAGCACAGACGGTCAAACGACGTCGGGCGTGGCATGCCATCACCTCCCTTGGACAGTACACATAGTCGGATGACGTCGGGCATGGCATGCCATCATCTTCTTTGGGAAGCACAAACGGTCGAACGACGCCGACGTGGCATGCAAACATCACCTTTGGGCAACACACACGGTCGAACGACGTTGAGCGTGGCATGAGATCACCTCCTTTGGATAGCGCACACGGTCGAACAACGTCGGGCACGACATGCCATCACCGCCTTTGGAAAGCACACACGGTTGATCGACGTCGGGTGTGGTATGCGATCATCACCTTTGGGCAGCACAAACAGCCAGACCGGCAAACAAGGTTGAACGATGTCCGGCGTGGCATACAGTATCGCCTTTGGACTAGCTGACACAGTTGGCCGGTGTAAGGCGTGGCATGCCATCATCGCCCCTGGACGGGAAACACGGTCGAACGACGTAGAGCGTGGCATGCCATCACCGCCTTGGGACAGCACACACGGTCAGACGACGTCGGGCGTTGCATGCTATCATCGCCTTTGGGCAACACAAACAGTCGGACGACATCGGGTGTGGCATACAATCACCGCCCTTGGATAGCACACAAGGTCGGATGACGTCTGGCGTGGCATGCCATCGCCGCCCTTGGACTTCACCCACGGTAGGAGGACGTGGGGCATGGCATGAGATCACCGCTCTAGGACTGCACCGTGGTCGGTCATGGCATGACATCACCGCCATAGGACAGAACACGATCGGGTGGCGTCGGGCATGGCATGACATCACCACCCTTGGGCAGCACACACGGTCGGACTACGTGAGGCATGGCATGACATCACCGCCTTTGTACAGCACACACGGTCGAACGACGTCAGGCGTGGCATGCCATCATCGCCTTTGGGCAGCACAGACGATCAAACGACGTCGGGCTGTGCATGCAATAAAAGCCCTTGGACGGCAAACACGGTTGAACGACGTCAGGCGTGACATGCCATCACCGTCTTTGGACAGCACACACGGTCGAACGATGTCGGGCGTGGCATACCATCTTGCCTTTGAGAAGCACACACGGTCGAAATACGTCAGGCGTTGTATGACATCACCGACTTTGGGCATCACACACGGTCAAACGTCGTCGGGCATGACATGCCATCATCGCCTTTGGACTAGCTGACATAGTCGGACGACATCGGGCGTGGCATGCCATCATCGCCCTTGGACGGGAAACACGGTCGAACGATGTAGATCGTGGCATGCCATCAACGCCTAAGGACAGCATACAAGGAAGGACAACTTTGGGCGTGGCATACTATCATCACCTTTGGGCAGCACAGACGGTCAGACGACGTCGGGCGTTGCATGCCATCACCGCCCTTGGACAGCACACATGGTCGGATGACGTCGAGCGTGGCATGCCATAACCTCCCTTGGACAGCACACACGGTAGGACGACGTCGGGCTTGGTATGACATCACAGCTCTTGAACTGCATGCACGGTCAGATGTCGTTGGGCGTGGCATGATATCATATCCCTTTGAGGGCAAACACGGTCGAACAACGTCAGGCGTGACATGCCATCACCGCCTTTGGGCAGCACACACGATCGAATGACGTCGGGCGTGGCATGCCATCATATCCTTTGGACGGCAAACACGGTCGAACAACGTCAGGTGTGACATGCCATCACCGCCTTTGGACAGCACACACAGTCGAACGTCGTCGGGCGTGGCATGCAATCATCGCCTTTGGGCAGTACACACGGTCAAACGACGTTGGGCGTGGCATGACATCACAACCTTTGGACAGCACACACGATCGAACTACGTCGGGCTTGACATGCCAACACCGCCTTTGGACAGCCAAAACGGTCGAACAACATCGAGCGTGGCATTCCATTATCGCTTTTGGGCAGCACACGGTCGGACAACGTCTGGTGTGGCATGACATTATTACCTTTAGGCAGCACAAACGGTCGAACGACGTCGGGCGTGGCATTACATCACCGCCCTAGGACTATATGCACGATCGGACGACGTTGAGCCTGGCATGACATCACTGCCCTAGGACAGTACACACGGTCGAACGACGTTGAGCCTGGCATGACATCACCGCCCTTGTACGGCACGCATGGTCGAACGATGTTGGGAGTGGAATGACATCACCACCCTCGGACGTCACACACGGTCGAACGTCGTTAGGCGTGGCATGCCATCATCGCCTTTGGGCAGCACACACGATCGAATGACGTCGAGCGTGGCATGACATCACCGCCTTTGGGGAGCAAACACGGTCAAACGACATCAGGCGTGACATGCCATCACCGCCTTTGGACAGCACACAAGGTCGAATGACGTCGGGCGTGGCATGCCATCATCACCTTTGGGCAGCACACACGGTCGAACTACGTCGGGCGTGGCATGCCATCATCGCCTTTGGGAAGCACAAACGGTCGAACCACGTCGGGCGTGGCATGCCAACATCACCTTTGGGTAGCACACACAATCGAACGACGTCGGGCGTGACATGCCAGTATCGCCTTTGGGCAACACACACGGTCGAAAGACGTCGAGCGTGGCATGGCATCACCTCCTTTGGACAGCGCACACGGTCGAACGACATCGGGCGCTACATGCCATCACTGCCTTTGGAAAGCACACACGGTCGAACGACGTCGGGCATGGCATGCCATCATCACCTTTGGGCAGCACAAACAGTCGAACGGCGTCGGGCGTGGCATGCCATCATCGCCCTTGTATAGCGAACACGGTCGAACGATGTCGAGTGTGGCATGCATCATCGCCTTTGGGCAGCATACACGGTCGAACGACGTCGGGCGTGGCATGCCATCAAGGCCCTTGGATAGCACACACGGTCGAACGACGTCGGGCATGGCATGCCATCATATCCCTTGAATGGCAAACAAGGTTGAACGACGTCGGGCGCGGCATACATTATCGCCTTTGGACTAGCTTACACAGTTGGACGGTGTAAGGTGTGGCATGACATCATCGCCCTTGGAAGGGAAACACGGTCGAACGACGTATATCGTGGCATGCCATCACCGCCTTGGGACAACACACACGGTCAGATGACGTCGGGCGTGGCATGCCATCATCGCCTTTTGGCAGCACAAATGGTCATACGACGTCGACCGTGGCATGCCATCACCGCCCTTGGGCAGCACACACAGTCGAAAGACGTCGGGCGTGGCATGACATCACCGCCTTTGGACAGCACACACGATCGAACGACGTCATGCGTGACATGCCATCACCGCCTTTGGACAGCATACACGATCGAACGACGCTGGGCATGGCATGCCATCATCACCTTTGGGCAGCATAAACGGTCGGACGGCATCGGGCGTGGCATGCCATTGTCGCCCTTGGACGGCAAACACGGTCGAACGATGTTAGGCGTGGAATGCCATCATCTCCTTTGGGTAGTACGCGCGGTCGAAATCGTCGGGCGTGGCATGTCATCATGGCCCTTGGACACCACACACGATCGAACGATGTCGGTCGTCGCATGCCATCATAGCCCATTAACGGCAACCAAGGTTGAATGACGTCGGTCTTGGCATGCCATCATCGCCTTTGGACTAGCTGAAACATTGGACTGCGTCAAGCGTGGCATGCAATCATCGCCCTTGGACGGGAAACACGGTAGAACGACGTAGAGCGTGGAATGCCATCAACGCCTTGGGACACCACAAACGAAAGGACGACGTCGGGCGTGGCATGCTATCACCGCCCTTAGACTGCACACATGGTCGGATGATGTCTTGCGTGGCATGCCATCACTGTCCTTGGACAGTACACACGGTAGGACGACGTCGGGCGTGGCATGAGATCACCGCTCTTGGACTGCACGCTTGGTCAGACTACGTCAGGCGTGGCATGACATTACCACCTTTGGACAGCACACACGGTCGAACGACGCGTGGCATGGCATGACATCACCACCCTTGAACTGCACGCACGGTCAGACGACATCGGGCGTGGCATGACATCACCGCCTTTGGACAGCACACACGGTCGACAACTTTGGGCGTGGCATGACATCTTCGCTCTTGCACAGCACGCATGGTCGGACTACGTCGGGCGTGGCATGACATCACCGCCCTTGGGAAGAACACACGGTCGGACTACGTCGGGCGTGGCATGACATAACCTCCTTTAGACAGCAAACACGGTCGAACCACGTCGTGCGTGGCATGCCATCATCGCCTTTGGGCAGCTCACACGGTCGAATGACGTCGGGCTTGGCATACCATCATAGCCCATAGATGGCAAACACGGTCGAACGACGTCGGGCGTGGAATGCCATCATCGCCTTTGGAGCACACCCGGTCGAACGACGTCGGGCATGGCATGCTGTCATGGCCCTTGGACACCACACACGGTCGAACTAAGTCGGGCGTGGCGTGCCATCATATCCCTTGAATGGCAAACAAGGTTGAACGATGTGAGGCGTGGCATGCCATCATCACCTTTTGACTAGCTGACACACTCAGACGGTGTCGGGTGTGGCATGCCATCATTGCCCTTGGACGGGAAACATGGTCGAACAACGTAGAGCATGGCATGCCATCAACGCCTTGGGACAGCACACACGGAAGAATGACGTCGGGCGTGGCATGACATCATTACCTTTGGGAAGCACACACGGTTGAACTACGTCGGGCGTGGCATGCCATCATCGCCTTTGGACAGCACTAACGGTCGAACGACGTCGGGCGTGGCATGCCATCATCACCTTTGGGCAGCACACACGGTCGAACGGCGTCGGGCGTGGCATGCCATAATCGCCTTAAGGCAGCACACACAGTCGAAAGACGTTGGGCGTGGCATGACATCACCGCCTTTGGACAGCACACACGATCGAACGACGGCGGGCGTGACATGCAATCACCGCGATAGGACAGCACACGATCGGACGACATCGCGCATGGCATGACATCACTGCCCTTGGGCAGCACACACAGTCAGACTACGTCAGGCAAGGCATGACATCACCGCCTTTTTACGGCACACACGGTCGAACGACGTTGTGCGTGGCATGCCATCATTGCCTTTGGGAAGCACACACGGTCGAATGACGTCGGGCGTGGCATACAATCATAGCCCGTAGATGGCAAACAAAGTCGAACGACGTCAGGCGTGGAATGCCATCATCGCCTTTGGGCAGCACACCCAGTCGAAGGACGTCGGGCGTGGCATGCCTTCATGGCCCATGGACACCACACACGGTCGAACGAAGTCAAGCGTGGCATGCCATCGTAGCCCTTGAACGGCAAACAAGGTTGAACTACGTGAGCCGAGGCATGCCATCATCGTCTTTGGACTAGCTGACACACTCAGACGGCGTCGGGTGTGGCATGCCATCATTGCCCTTGGATGGGAAACATGGTCGAACGACGTAGAGCGTGGCATGCCATCAACGCCTTGGGAAAGCACACATGGAAGAACGACGTCGGGCGTGGCATGACATCATCACCTTTGGGCAGCACACACGGTTGAACTACGTCGGGCGTGGCATGCCATCGTCGCCTTTAGGCAGCACAAGAGGTCGAACGACGTCGGGCGTGGCTTGCCATCATCACCTTTTGGCAGCACACATGGTCGACCGACGTCGGGTGTGGCATGCCATAATTGCATTAAGGCAGCACACACAGTCGAAAGACGTCGGGCGTGGCATGACATCACTTCCTTTGGACAGCACACACGGTCGAACGACGTCGAGCGTGGCATGCCATCATCGCCTTTGGGCAACACACACGATCGAACGACGTCTGGCGGGGCATGCCATATTAGCCCATGGATGGCAAACACGGTCGAACAACGTCAGGCGTGACATTCCATCACCGCCTTTGGACAACACACACGGTTCAATGACGTCGGGCGTGGCATGCCATCTTGCCTTTGGGAAGCACACACAGTCGAAAGACGTCGGGCGTGGTATGACATCACAGCCTTTGGGCAGCACACACGGTCAAACGACGTCGGGCATTACATGCCATCACCGCCTTTAGACAGCACACACGTTCGAACGAAGTCGGGCGTGGCATCCCATCATAGCCCTTGAACGGCAAACAAGGTTGAATGACGTCAGGCGTGGCATGCCATCATCGCCTTTGGACTAGCTGACACAGTCGGACGGCGTCGGGCGTGGCATGCCATCATCGCCCTTGGATGGGAAACACGGTCGAACGACGTAGAGCGTGGCATGCCATCAACGCCTAAGGACAGCACACAAGGAAGGACGATGTCGGGCGTGGCATGCTATTATCTCCTTTGGGCAGCAAAGATGGTCGGACAACGTCTGGCGTAGCATTCCGTCACCGCCCTTGGATAGGACACATGGTCGGAAGACGTCGGGCGTGGCATGCCATCACTGCCCTTGGACAGCACACACGGTAGGACGACGCGGGCGTGGTATGAGATCATCGCTCTTGGACTACACGCATGGTCGGACTACGTCAGGTGTGGCATGACATCACCACCTTTGGACAACACACACGGTAGAACAACGCGTGGCATGGCATGACATCATCGCCCTTGAACTGCACACACGGTAAGACGATATCAACCGTGGCATGACATCTCCGCCTTTGGACAGCACACACAGTCGGCAACGTCGGCATCAACGCTATTGGATAGCACGCATGGTCGGACGACATCGGGCATGGCATGACATCACCGCCCTTGGGCAGCACACACGGTCGGACTACGTTGAGTATGGCATGACATCACCACCTTGGACAGCACACACGGTCGAGCGATGTCAGGAGTGGCATGCCATCATCTCCTTTGGGCAGCACACACGGTCGAATGACATCGGCTTGGCATGCCATCATAGCCCATGGACGGAAAACACGGTCGAACGACATCGGTCGTAAAATGCCATCATCACCTTTGGGCAGCACACACGGTAGGACGACGTCGGGCGTGGCATGACCTCACCGCCCTTGGGCAGCACACACAGTCGGACTTCGTCGGGCGTGGCATGACATCACCACCTTTGGATAGCACACACGGTCTAACGACGTCGGGCGTGGCATGCCATCATCGCCTTTAGGCAGCACACACGATCGAATGACGTCGGGCGTGGCATTCCATCATATCCCTTGGACGGAAAACACAGTCGAACGACGTCAGGCGTGACATGCCATCACCGCCTTTGGACAGCACACACGGTCGAACGTCGTCGGGTGTGGCATGCCATCATCGCCTTTGGGCAGCTCACACGGTTGAACGACGGTTGGCGTAGCATGACATCACTGCCTTTGGACAGCACACATGGTCGAACGACGTCGAGTGCGACATGCCATCTCCGTCAATAGAAAGCACACACAGTCGTACGATGTCGAGCGCGACATGCCATCACCGCCATTAGAAAGCACACACGGTCGAACGACGTCGGGCGTGGCATGCCAACATCACCTTTGGGCAGCATAAACGGTCGAACGACATCGGGCGTGGCATGCCATCTTGCCTTTGGGAAGCACACACGGTCGAACGACGTCGGGCGTGGCATGACATCACCACCCTTGGATGGCACGAACGATCAAACGACGTTGGGCGTGGCATGACATCACCACCCTTGGACAGCATAGACAATCGGCAACATAGGGCGTGGCATGACATCACCGCCATAAGATAGGACACGGTCGGACGACGTAAGGCATGGCATAACATCACCGCCCTTGGGCAACACACACGGTTGGACTATGTCAGGCGTGGCATGACATCACTGCCTTTGTACAACACACACGGTTGAACGACGTCGGGCGTGGCATGCCATCATCGCCTTTAGGCAGCACACACGATCGAATGATGTCTGGTGGGGCATGCCATTATAGCCCATGGACGGCAAACACGGTCGAACGACGTCCGGCGTGACATGCCATCACCGCATTTGGACAACACACACGGTTGAACAACGTCGGCGTGGCATGCTATCTTGCCTTTGGAGAGCACACACGATCGAAAGACGTCGGGGGTGGTATGACATCACCACCTTTGGGCAGCACACATGGTCAAACAACGTCGGGCGTGATATGCCATCACCGCCTTTAGATAGCACACACGGAAGGACGACGTCGGGCGTGGCATGCTATTATCTCTTTTAGGCAGCACAGACGGTCGGACGACGTCTGGCGTGGCATGCCATCATCGCCCTAGGACGATACAGTCGAATGACGTCGAGGGTTGCATGCCATAACCGCCTTTGGAAAGCACACATTGTCGGACGACGACGGGCGTGGCATGCCATCATCTCATCTGGGCAGCACACACCGTCAGACGGCGTCACGCGTGGCATGCCATCATTGCCGTTGTGCAGCACAAATGATCGACCGTCGTCGGGCGTGGCATGCCATCATAGCCCTTGGACAGCACACACGGTCGGCAACGTCGGGCAAGGCATTAAATCACCGCCCTTGGACAGTACACACGGTCAAACGACGTCCAGCATGGCATGACATCACCAGCCTTGGACTACACGCATGATCGGACGACGTCGGGCGTGGCATGACATCACCACCTTTGGACAGCACACACGGTAGAACGACGCGTGGCATGGCATGACATCATCGCCCTTGAACTGCACGCACGATCAGACGACATCAAGCATGGCATGAAATCACCGCCTTTGGACAGCACACACAGTCGGCAACGTCGGCATCACCGCTATTGGACAGCACGCATGGTCGGACGACATCGGGCATGGCATGACATCACCGTCCTTGGGCAGCACACACGGTCGGACTAAGTCGAGCATGGCATGACATCACCACTTTTGAACAGCACACACGATTTGAGGACATCGGGCGTGGCATGCCTTCACCGCTCTTGGAATGCACGCATGGTCGGGCATGGCATGACATCAACGCCATAGGACAGCACACGATCGGATGACATCGGGCATGGCATGACATCACCGGCCTTGGGCAGCACACACAGTCAGACTACGTCATGCGTTGCATGACATCACTGCCTTTGTACCGCACACCCGGTCGAACGACGTCGGGCGTGGCATGCCATTATCACCTTTGGGCAGCGCACACGATCGAACAAAGTCGGGCGGGGCATGCCATAATAGCCCATGGATGGCAAACAGGGTCGAACAACATCTGGCGTGACATGCCATCACTGCCTTTGGACAGCACACACGATCGAACGATGTCGGGCGTGGCATGCCATCTTGCCTTTGGGAAGCACACACGGTCGAAAGACGTCGGGCGTGGTATGACATCACCGCCTTTGGGCATCACACACGGTCAAACGTCGTCAGGCGTGACTTGCCATCATCGCCTTTAGACAGCACACACGGTCGGACGAAGTCAAGCGTGGCATGCCATCATAGCCCTTGAACAGCAAACAAGGTTGAATGACGTTAGGCGTGGCATGCCATCATCGCCTTTAGACTAGTTGACACAGTCGGACGGCACCGGGCGTGGACTGCCATCATCGCCCTTGGACGGGAAACACGGTCGAATGACGTAGAGCGTGGAATGCCATCAACGCCTAAGAACAGCACACAAAGAACGACGACGTCGGGCGTGGCATGTTATCATCTCCTTTGGGTAGCACAGACGGTCAGACGACGTCGGGCGTGGCATGCTATCACCTCCCTTGGACAGCACACATGGTCGGATGACGTCGGGCGTGGCATGCCATCATCTTTTTTGGGAAGCACAAACGGTCGAACGACGCCGATGTGGCATGCAAACATCACCTTTGGGCAGCACACACGGTCGAACGACGTCAGGCGTGGCATGCCAGCATCGCCTTTGGGAAGCACACACGGTCGAAAGATGTCGAGCGTGGCATGACATCACCTCCTTTGGACCGCGCACACGGTCGAACAACGTCGGGCGCGACAAGCCATCACCGCCTTTGTAAAGCACACGAGGTCGAACGACGTCGGGTGTGGCATGCGATCATCACCTTTGGGCAGCACAAACAGTCAGACCGGCAAACAAGGTTGAACGTCGTTGGGCGTGGCATACATTATCGCCTTTGGACTAGCTGACACAGTTGGCCGGTGTAAGGTGTGGCATGCCATCATCGCCCTTGGACGCGAAACACGCTCGAACAACATAGAGCGTGGCATGCCATCACCGCCTTGGGACAACACACACGATGAGACGACGTCGGGCGTGGCATGCTATCATCGCGTTTGAGCAGCACAAACAGTCGGACGACATCGGGTTTGTCATGCAATCACCGCCCTTGGAGAGCACACAAGGTCGGATGACGTCTGGCGTGGCATGCCATCGCCGCCCTTGGACTGCACCCACGGTAGGACGACGTGGGGCATGCCATGAGATCACCGCTCTAGAACTGCACCGTGGTCGGTCATGGCATGACATCACCGCCATAGGACAAAACACGATTGGACGACGTCGGGCATGGCATGACATCACTGCCCTTTGGCAGCACACACGGTCGGACTACGTCAGGCATGTCATAACATCACCGCCCTTAACCAACACACACGGTTGGACTATGTCAGGCGTGGCATGACATCTCTGCCTTTGTACAACGCACACGATTGAACGACGTCGGGCGTGGCATGCCATCATCGCCTTTGGGCAGCACACACGATCGAATGATGTCTGGTGGGGCATGCCATTATAGCCCATGGACGGCAAACACGGTCGAACGACGTTCGGCGTGACATGCCATCACCGCCTTTGGACAACACACACGACTGAACGACGTCGGTGTGGCATGCTATCTTGCCTTTGGAGAGCACACACGATCGAAAGACGTCGGGCGTGGTATGACATCACCGCCTTTGGGCAGCACACATGGTCAAACGACGTCAGGCGTGACATGCCATCACCGCCTTTAGACAGCACACACGGAAGGACGACGTCGGGCGTGGCATGCTATCATCTCTTTTGGGCAGCACAGACGGTCGGACGATGTCTGGCATGGCATGCCATCACCGCCCTTGGACAGCACACATGGTCGGATGACGTCGGGCGTGGCATGCCATCACCGCCCTTGGACAGCATACACGGTAGGACGACGTCAGGCGTGGCATGACATCACCGCTCTTGGACAGCACGTATGGTCGGACGGCGTCGGGCAAGGCATGACATCATCGCCCTTGGGCAGAACACACGGTCGAACTACGTCAGGCGTGGCATGACATTATCGCCTTTGGACAGCACACACGGTCGAACGACGTCGTGCGTGGCATGCAATCATCGTCTTTGGGCAGCACACACGATCGAAAGACGTCGGGCGTGGCATACCGTCATAGCCCACTGATGGCAAACACTGTCGAACGACGTCGGGCGTGGAATGCCATCATCGCCTTTGGGCAGCACACACGGTCGTACGACGTCAGGCATGGCATTCCATCATGGCCCTAGAAACCACACACAGTCGAACGACGTCGGGCGTGGCATGACATCACCACCCTAGGACTGCACGCACTGTCGGACGACGTTGGGCGTGGCATGACATCACCGCCCTTAAACAGAAAACACGGTCGATCGACGTCGGGCGTGGAATGCCATCACCGCCCTTGGACGACACGTATGGTCGAACGACGTCGGGCGTGGCATGACATCACCACCCATCGACAGCACAGATAATTGGCAACGTCAAGCATGGCATGACATCACCGCCCTTGGGCAGCACACTCGGTTGAACGACGTCAGGCGTGACATGCCATCATCGCCTTTGGACAGCACACACGGTCGATAGACGTCGGGCGTGGCATGCCATCTTACCCTTGGGAAGCAGACACGGTCGAAAGACATCGGGCGTGGTACGATATCACCGCCTTTGGGGAGCACACACGGTCAAACAATATCGGGCGTAACATCACATCACCGCCTTTAGACAGCACACACGCTCGAACGAATTCGGGCGTGGCATGCCATTATAGCCCTTGAATGGCAAACAAGGTTGAATGACGTTAGGCGTGGCATGCCATCATCGCCTTTGGACTAGCTGACACAGTCGGACGGCGTCGGGCGTGGCCTGCCATGATCGCCCTTTGACGGGAAACACGGTCAAACGACGTAGAGCGTGGCATGCCATCAACGCCTAAGGACAGCACACAGGAAAGGAAGATGTCGAGCGTGGCATTCTATCATCTTCTTCGGGCAGCACAGACGGTCGAACGACGTCGGGCGTGGCATGCCATCACGGCCCTTGGATAGCACACACGGTTGAACGATGTTGGGCGTAGCATGATATCATCGCCTTTGTACAGCACACACGGTTGAACGACGTCAGGCGTGGCATGACATCACCGCCCTTGGACTGCACGCATGGTCGGACAACATTGCACGTGGCATGACATCATCGCCCTTGGACGGCAAACACGATCGAATGACGTCGGGCGTGGCTTGCCATCATCGCCTTTGGACTAGCTGACACAGTTGGACAGCGTCAGGCGTGGTATGCCATCATCGCCCTTGGACGACAAACACGATCGAATGACGTCGGGCGTGGTATACCAACGCCGCCTTTGGAAAGCACACACGGTCGAATGACGTCGGGCGTGGCATGCCATCATCGCCTTTGGGCAGCACACACGGTCGAACGACGTCGGGCGTGGCATGCCAACATGGCCCTTGGATAGCAGACACGTTCGAACGATGTCTAGCGTGACATGCAATCATAGCTCTTGAACGGCAAACAAGGTTGAACGACGTCGGGCGTGGCATACCATCATCACCTTTGGACTAGCTGACGCAGTCGGACGGCGTCAGGCGTGGCATGCCATCATCGCCCTTGGATGGGAAACACGGTTGAACGACGTTGAGCGTGGCATGCCATCACCGCCTTGGGACAGCACACACGGTCAGACGACGTCAGGCGTGGCATGCTATCATCGCCTTTCGGCAGCACAGACGGTCGGACGACGTCGGGCGTGGCATGCCATCACCGCCCTTGGACCACACACAAGGTCGGATGAAGTCTGGCGTGTCATGACATCGCCGCCCTCAGACAACACACACGGTAGGACGACGTGGGGCGTGGCATGAGATCACCGCTCTTGGACTACACGCATAATTAGACGTGGCATGACATCACTTCCCTTGGACAGCACACACGGTAAAACAACGTCGGGTGTGGCATGACATCAAAGCCATAGGAATACACGCATAGTTGGATGACGTCAAGCGTGGCATGACATCACCGCCCTTGGACAGCACACACGGTCGAAACGACGTCGGGCATGGCATGCCATCATCGCCTTTGGGCAGCACACACAATCGAACGTCGTTGGGCGTGGCATGCCATCATGGACCTTGGACAACATACACGGTTGAACGACATCAGGCGTGGCATGCCATCATCGCTTTTAAACCAGCTGACACAGTCAGACAGCGTCGGGCGTGGCATGCCATCATCGCCCTAGGACGACACAGTCGAATGACGTCGAGGGTTGCATGCCATAACCGCCTTTGGAAAGCACACACAGTCAGACGACGACGGGCGTGGCATGCCATCATCTCATTTGGGCAGCACAGACCGTCAGACGGTGTCAGGCGTGGCATGCCATCATCGCCGTTGGGCAGCACAAATGATCGACCGCCGTCGGGCGTGGCATGCCATCATAGCCCTTGGACAGCACACACGGTCAGCAACGTCGGGCAAGGCATTAAATCACCGCACTTGGACAGTACACACGGTCAAACGACGTCCAGCATGGCATGACATCACCACCCTTGGACTACACGCACGATCGGACGACGTCGGGCGTGGCATGACATCACCACCTTTGGACAGCACACACGGTAGAACAACGCGTGGCATGGCATGACATCATCACCCTTGAACTGCACGCACGGTCACACGACATCAAGCATGGCATGAAATCACCGCCTTTGGACAGCACACACAGTCGGCAACGTCGGCATCACCGCTATTGGACAGCACGCATCGTCGGACGACATCGGGCATGGCATGACATCACCGTCCTTGGGCAGCACACACGGTCGGACTACGTCGAGCATGGCATGACATCACCGCCTTTGGACAACACACATGATCGGACGACATCGGGCGTGGCATGCCTTCATCGCTCTTGGAATGCACGCATGGTCGGGCATGGCATGACATCAACGCCATAGGACAGCACACGATCGGACGACGTCGGGCATGGTATGACATCACCAGCCTTGGGCAGCACACACGGTCAGACTACGTCAGGCGTGGCATGACATCACTGCCTTTGTACCGCACACCCGGTCGAACGACGTCGGGCGTGGATGCCATTATCGCCTTTGGGCAGCGCACACGATCGAACAACGTCGGGCGGGGCATGCCATAATAGACCATGGACGGCAAACAGGGTCGAACGACATCTGGCGTGACATGCCATCACCGCCTTTGGACAACACACACGGTCGAACGATGTCGGGCGTGGCATGCCATCTTGCCTTTGGGAAGCACACACGGTCGAAAGACGTCGGGCCTGGTATGACATCACCGCCTTTGGACTAGTTGACACAATCGGACGGCGTCGAGCAGGGCATGCCATCATCGCCCTTGGACGGGAAACACGGTCGAACGACGTAGAGCGTGGCATGGCATCAACGCCTAAGAACAACACATAAAGAAGGACGACGTCAGGCGTGGCATGCTATCATCTTCTTTGGGTAGCACAGACGGTCAGACGACGTCGGGCGTGACATGCTATCACCTCCCTTGGACAGCACACATGGTCGGATGACGTCGGGCGTGGCATGCCATCATCTTCTTTAGGAAGCACAAACGGTCGAACGACGCCGATGTGGCATGCAAACATCACCTTTGGGCAGCACACACGGTCGAACGACGTCAGGCGTGGCATTCCAGCATCGCCTTTGGGAAGCACACACGGTCGAAAGACGTCGAGCGTGGCATGACATCACCTCCTTTGGACAGCGCACACGGTCGAACAACGTCGGGCGCGACAAGCCATCACCACCTTTGGAAAGCACACGAGGTCGAACGACGTCGAGTGTGGCATGCGATCATCACCTTTGGGCAGCACAAATAGTCAGACCGGCAAACAAGGTTGAACGTCGTTGGGCGTGGCATACATTATCGCCTTTGGACTAGCTGACACAGTTGGCCGGTGTAAGGTGTGGCATGCCATCATCGCCCTTGGACGCGAAACACGGTCGAACAACATAGAGCGTGGCATGCCATCACCGCCTTGGGACAACACACACGATCAGACGACGTCGGGCGTGGCATGCTATCATCGCATTTGGGCAGCACAAACAGTCGGACGACATCGGGTGTGTCATGCAATCACCGCTCTTGGATAGCACACAAGGTCGGATGACGTCTGGCGTGGAATGCCATCGCCGCCCTTGGACTGCACCCACGGTAGAACGACGTGGGGCATGGCATGAGATCACCGCTCTAGGACTGCACCATGGTCGGTCATGGCATGACATCACCGCCATAGGACAAAACACGATCGGACGACGTCGGGCATGGCATGACATCACTGCCCTTGAGCAGCACACACGGTCGAACTACGTCAGGCGTGGCATTACATCACCGCCTTTGTACAGCACACACGGTCGAACGACGTCAGGCGTGGCATACCATCATCACCTTTGGGCAGCACAGACGATCAAACGACGTCGGGCGGGGCATGCCATATTAGCCCATGGACGGCAAACACGGTTGAACGACGTCAGGCGTGACATGCCATCACCGTCTTTGGACAACACACACGGTCGATAGACGTCGGGCGTGGCATGCCATCTTGCCTTTGGGAAGCACACACAGTCGAAATACGTCGGGCGTGGTATGACATCACCGCCTTTGGGCATCACACACGGTCAAACATCGTTGGGCATGACATGCCATCATCGCCTTTGGACTAGGTGACACAGTCGGACGGCGTCGGGCGTGGCATGCCATCATCGCCCTTGGACGAGAAACACGGTCGCACGATGTAGATCGTGGCATGCCTTCAACGCCTAAGGACAGCACACAAAGAAGGACGACGTCGGGCGTGGCATGCTATCATCTCCTTTGGGCAGCACATACTGTCAGACGATGTCAGGTATGGTATGCCATCACCACCCTTGGACAGCACACACGGTAGGACGACATCGGGCGTGGTATGAGATCACCACTCTTGGACTGCGCATGGTCAGACTACGGCGGGCGTGGCATGACATCACCACCTTTGGACAGCACACACAGTAGAACGACGCGTGGCATGGCATGACATCATCGCCCTTGAACTGAACGTACGGTCAGACAACATCGGGCAAGGCATGAAATCATATCCCTTGGAGGGCAAACACGGTCGAACGACGTCAGGCGTGACATGCCATCACCGCCTTTGGGCAGCACACACGATCGAATGACGTCCGATGTGGCATGCCATCATATCCCTTGGACGGAACACACGGTCGAACAACGTCAGGCGTGACATGCCATCACCGCCTTTGGACAGCAAACACGGTCGAACGTCGTCGGGAATGGCATGCTATCATCGCCTTTGGGCAGCACACACGGTCGAACGACGTTGGGCGTGGAATGACATCACCGCCTTTGGACAGCACACACGGTCGAACGATGTCCGGCGTGACATGCCAACACCGCCTTTGGACAGCCCACACGGTCGAACGACGTCTAGCGTGGCATTCCATTATCGCCTTTGGGCAGCACACACAGTCGAACAACGTCTGGCGTTGCATGCCATTATTGCCTTTAGGTAGCACAAACGGTCGAACGACAACGGGCGTGGCATGACATCACCGCCCAAGGACTGTACGCACGATCGGACGACGTCGGGCATGGCATGAAATCACTGCCCTAGGACAGCACACACGGTCGAATGACGTCGAGCCCGGCATGACATCACCGCCCTTAGACGGCACGCATAGTCAAACGACGTCGGGAGTGGAATGACATCACCAACCTTGGACGTCACACACGGTCGAACGTCGTTGGGTGTGGCATGCCATCATCGCCTTTGGGCAGCACACACGATCGAATGACGTCGGGCGTGGCATGACATCACCGCCTTTGGGCAGCACACACGGTCAAACGACGTCGGGCATGACATGCCATCACCGCCTTTGGACAGCACACAAGGTCGAATGACGTCGTGTGTGGCATGCCATCATCACCTTTGGGCAGCACACACCGTCGAACTACGTCAGGCGTAACATGCAATCATCACTTTTGGGAAGCACAAACGGTCGAACCATGTCGGGCGTGGCATGCCAACATCACCTTTGGGCAGCACACACGGTCGAACGACGTCGGGCGTGGCATGCCAGCATCGCCTTTGGGCAACACACATGGTCGAAAGACATCGAGCGTGGCATGACATCACCTCCTTTGCACAACGCACACGGTCGAACGATGTTGGGCGTGACATGTTATCACCGCCTTTGGAAGCACACACGGTCGAACGACGTCGGGCATGGCATGCCATCATCACCTCTGGGCAGCACAAACAGTCGAACGGCGTCGGGCGTGGCATGCCATCATCGCCCTTGTACGGCGAACACGGTCAAACGACGTCGGGCGTGGCATGCATCATCGCCTTTGGGCAGCATACACGGTCGAACGACGTCGGGCGTGGCATGCCATCATGGTTCTTGGATAGCACACAGGGTCGAACGACGTCGGGCGTGGCATGCCATCATATCCCTTGAACGGCAAACAAGGTTGAACGACGTCGGGCATGGCATACATTATTGCCTTTGGACTAGCTGACACAGTTGGACGGCGTAAGGCGTGGCATAACATCATCGCCCTTGGAAGGGAAACACAGTCGAACGACGTAGAGCGTGGCATGCCATCACCGCCTTGGGACAGCACACACGGTCATACGACGTCGGGTGTGGCATGCCATCATCGCCTTTTGGCAGCACAAACGGTCATACGACGTCGACCGTGGCATGCCATCACCGCCGTTGGGCAGCACACACGATCGAACGACGTTAGGCGTGACATGCCATCACCGCCTTTGCACAGCACACACGATCGAATGACGCCGGGCATGGCATGCCATAATCACCTTTCGGCAGCACAAACGGTCGGACGGCATCGGGCGTGGCATGCCATTGTCGCCCTTGGACGTCAAATACGGTCGAACGACGTCGGGCGTGGAATGCCATCATCTCCTTTAGGCAGTACGCACGGTCGACATCGTCGGGCGTTGCATGCCATCATAGCCCTTGAACGGCAAACAAGGTTAAACGACGTGAGGCGTGGCATGCCATCATCGCCTTTGGACTAGCTGACACACTCAGACGGCGTCGGGTGTGGCATGCCATCATTGCCCTTGAATGGGAAACATGGTCGAACGACGTAGAGCATGGCATGCCATCAACGCCTTGGGATAGCACACACGGAAGAACGACGTCGAGCGTGGCATGCCATCATCACCTTTGGGCAGCACACACGGTTGAACTACGTCGAGCGTGGCATGCCATCATCGCCTTTGGGCAGCACAAACGATCGAACGACGTCGGGTGTGGCATGCCATCATCACCTTTGGGCAGCACAGACGGTCGAACGACGTCGGGCGTGGCATGCCATAATCGCCTTAAGGCCGCACACACAGTCGAAAGATGTCGGGCGTGGCATAACATCACCGCCTTTGGACAGCACACACGGTCGAACAACGTCGGGCGTGACATGCAATCACCCCATAGGACAGCACACGATCGGACAATGTCGGGCATGGCATGACATCACCGCCCTTGGGCAGCACACACGGTCAGACTACTTCAGGCGTCGCATGACATCACCGCCTTTGTACAGCACACACGGTCGAACGACGTCGGGCGTGGCATGCCATCATCGCCTTTGGATACCACACACAGTCAAACAACGTCGAGTGTGGCATTCCATTATCACCTTTGGGCAGCACACACGGTCAAACTACGTCAGGCGTGGCATGCCATCATCGCCTTTGGGAAGCACAAAAAGATGAACGACGTCAGGCATGGCATGCAAACATCACCTTTGGGCAGCACACACGGTTAAACGACATCGGGCGTGGCATGCCAGCATCGCCTTTGGGAAGCACATGGTCGAAAGACATCGGGCGTGGCATGACATCACCTTCTTTGGACAGCGCACACGGTCGAACGACGTCGGGCGTGGTATGCAATCATCACCTTTGGGAAGCACAAACGGTCGAACGACGTCGGGCATGGCATGCCATCTTGCCTTAGAAAAGCACAAACGGTCGAATGACGTCGGGCGTGGCATGACATCACCGCCCTTGGATGGCACGCACGGTCAAACGACGTCGGGCGTGGCATGACATCACCGCCATAGGACAGCACACGGTCGGACGACGGGGGGCAAGACATAACATCACCGCCCATGGGTAAAACACACGGTTGGACTACGTCAGGTGTGGCATGACATCACCGCCTTTGTACAGCACACACGGTCGAACGACGTCGGGCGTGGCATGCCATCATCGCCTTTGGGCAGCACACACGATCGAACGACGTTTGGCGGGCATGCCATAATAGCCCATGGACGGCAAACACAGTCGAATGACGTCAGGCGTGACATGCCATCACCGCCTTTGGACAACACACACGGTCGAACAACGTCGGGCATGGCATGCCATCTTGCCTTTGGGAAGCACACACGATCGAAAGACGTCGGGCGTGGTATGTCATTACCGCCTTTGAGCAGCACACACGGTCAAACGACGTCGGGCGTGACATGCCATCACTGCCTTTAGACAGCACACACGCTCGGACAAAGTCGTGCGTGGCATGCCATCATAGCCCTTGAACGACAAACAAGGTTGAATGGCGTCAGGCGTGGCATGCCATCATCGCCTTTGGACTAGCTGACACAGTCGGACGGCGTCGGGCGTGACATGCCATCATCGTCCTTGGATGGGAAACACGGTCGAACGACGTAGAGCGTGGCATGCCATCAATGCCTAAGGACAGCACACAAGGAAGGACGACGTCAGGCGTGGCATGCTATTATCTCCTTTGGGCAGCACAGACGGTCGAACGACGTCTGGCGTAGCATACCATCACCGCCATTGGACAGCACACATGGTCGGATGACGTCGGGCGTGGCATGCCATCACTGCCCTTGGACAACACACACGGTAGGACGACGTCGGGCGTGGTATGAGATCACCGCTCTTGGACTGCACGCATGGACGGACTACGTCGGGCGTGGCATGACATCACCACCTTTGGACAGCACACACAGTAGAACGATGCGTGGCATGGCATGACATCATTGCACTTGAACTGCACGCACGGTCAGACGACATCAAGCGTGGCATGACATCACCGCCTTTGGACAGCACACACAGTCGGCAACGTCGGCATCGCCGCTATTGGACAGCACGCATGGTCGGACGACATCGGGCATGGCATGATATCACCGCCCTTGGGCAGCACACACAGTCGGACTACGTCGAGTATGGCATGACATCACCGCCTTTGGGCAGCACACACGGTCCAATGATGTCAGGAGTGTCATGCCATCATCGCCTTTGGGCAGCACACACAGTCGAATGACCTCGGCATGGCATGCTGTCATAGCCCATGGACGGAAAACACGGTCGAATGACGTCGGTCGTAAAATGCCATCATCACCTTTGGGCAGCACACACGATCGAACGACGTCAAGCATGGCATGCCGTCATGGCCCTTAGACACCACACACAGTCGAACGAATTCGGGCGTGGCGTGCCATCATAGCCCTTGAACGGAAAACAAGGTTGAACGACGTCAGGCGTGGCATTTCATCATCACCTTTGGACTAGCCGACACAGTCAGACGGCATCAGGCGTGGCATGCCATCACCGCCCTTGGATGGGAAACACGGTCGAACGACGTAGAGCGTGACATGCCATCAACGCCTTGGGACAACACACATGGAAGAACGACATCGGGCGTGGCATTCTATAATCGCCTTTGTGCAGCACAAACGGTCGGACGACGTCGGGCGTGGCATGCCATCACCGCCCTTGGACATCACACACGGTCGGATGACGTCGGCCGTGGCATGCCATCACCGCCCTTCGACAACACACACGGTAGGACGACGTCCGGTGTGGCATGACCTCACCGCCCTTGGGCAGCACACACGGTCGGACTACGTTGGGCGTGGCATGACATCACCACCTTTGGATAGCGCACACAGTCTAACGATGTCGGGCGTGGCATGCTATCATCGCCTTTGGGCAGCACACACGATCAAATGACATCATGCGTGGCATTCATCATATCCCTTGGACGGCAAACACGGTCGAACGACGTCAGGCGTGACATGCCATCACTGCCTTTGGACAGCACACACGGTCGAACATCGTTGGGTGTGGCATGCCATCATCGCCTTTGGGCAGCTCACACGGTCGAACGACGTCTGGCGTGGCATGCCATTATTGCCTTTGGGCAGCACAAACGGTCGAACGACGTCAGGCGTGGCATGACATCACCGCCCTAGGATTGCATGCACGGTCGAACGACGTCGGGTGTGGCATCACATCACCGCCCTTCGACAGTTGACACGGTCAAACAATGTCGGGCCTGGCATGACATCACTGCCATTGGACGACACGCACGTTCGAACGACGTCGGGCATGGCATGACATCACCACCCTTGGGCGTCACACACGGTTTAACGTCGTTGGGTGTGGCATGCCATCATCGCCTTTGGGCCGCACACACAATCGAATAACGTTGGGCGTGGCATGACATCACCGTATTTGGGCAGCACACATGGTCAAACAATGTCGGGTGTGAAATGCCATCACCGCCTTTGGACAGCACACACAATCAAATGACGTCTGGCGCGGCATGCCATCATCCCCTTTGGGCAGCACACACGATCGAACTACGTCGGACGTGGCATGCCATTATCTCCATTGGGAAGCACAAACGGTAGAACGACGTCGGGCGTGGCATGCCAGCATCGCCTTTGGGCAGCACACACGGTCGAAAGACGTCGAGCGTGGATGACATTACCTCCTTTTGGACAGCGCATACGGTCGAACAACGTAGAGCGTGGCATGCCATCACCGCCTTGGGACATCACACACGGTCAGACAACGTCGGGTGTGGCATGCTATCATCGCCTTTGGGCAGCACAAACAGTCGGACGACATCGGGTGTGGCATGCTATAAACGCCGTTGGATAGCACAGAAGGTCGGATGACGTCTGGCGTGGGATACCATCGCCGCCCTTGGACTGCACCCATGGTAGGACGACGTGGGGCATGGCATGAGATCACTGCTCTTGGACTGCACGCATGGTCGGGCATGGCATGACATCACCGCCATAGGACAGCACATGATCGGACGACGTCGGGCATGGCATGACATCACCGCCCTTGGGCAGCACACACGGTCGGACTACATCAGGCATGGCATTACATCACTGCCTTTGTACAGCACACGCGGTCGAACGACATCGAGCGTGGCATGCCATTATCGCCTTTGGGCAGCACACATGATCTAACGACGTTGGGCGAGGCATGCTAGAATAGCCCACGGACGGCAAACACGGTCGAACAACGTCTGGCGTGACATGCCATCTTGCCTTTAGGAAGCACACACAGTCGAAAGACGTCGGGCGTGGTATGATATCACCGCCTTTGGGCATCATACAGAGTCAAACGTCGTCGGGCGTGACATGCCATCATCGCCTTTAGACAGCACACACGGTCGAACGAAGTCAGGCGTGGCATGCCATCATAGCCCTTGAACGGCAAACAAGGTTGAATGACGTCAGGCGTGGCATGCCATCATCGCCTTTGGATGGGAAACATGGTCGAACGACGTAGAGCGTGACATGCCATCAACACCTAAGGACAGCACACAAAGAAGGACGACGTCGTGCGTGGCATGCTATCATCTCCATTGGGTAGCACATACGGTCAGACTACGTCGGGCGTGGCATGAAATCACCTCCCCTAGACAGCACACATGGTCGGATGACATCGGGCGTGGCATGCCATCATCTTCTTTGGGAAGCACAAATGGTCGAACGACGCCGACGTGGCATGCCAACATCACCTTTGGGCAGCACACACGGTCGAACGACGTCGGGCGTGGCATGCCAGCATCGCCTTTGGGAAGCACACACGGTCGAAAGACGTTGAGCGTGGCATGACATCACCTCTTTTGGACAGCACACACGGTCGAACAACGTCGGGCGCAACATGCCATCACCGCCTTTGGAAAGCACACACGGTCGAACGACGTCGGGCGTGGAATGCGATCATCACCTTTGGGCAGCACAAACAGTCGGACCTACAATCAAGGTTAAACGACGTCGGGCGTGGCATACATTATCGCCTTTGGACTAGCTGACACAGTTGGCCGGCGTAAGGTGTGGCATGCCATCATCGCCCATGGACAGGAAACACGGTCGAATGACGTAGAGCGCGACATGCCATCACCGCCTTGGAACAGCACACACGGTCAGACGACGTCGGGTGTGGCATGCTATCATCGCCTTTGGGCAGCACAAATAGTTGGACAACATCGGGTGTGGCATGCCATCACCGCCCTTGGATAGCACACAAGGTCGGATGACGTCTGGCGTGGCATGCCATCGCCACCCTTGGACTGCACCCACGGTAGGACGACGTGGGGCATGGAATGAGATCATCGCTCTAGGACTGCACCGTGGTCGGTCATGGCATGATATCACCGCCATAGGACAGAACACGATAGGACGACATCGGACATGGCATGATATCACCGCCCTTGGGTAGCACACACGGTCGGACTACGTCAGGCGTGGCATGACATCACCGCCTTTGTACAGCACACACGGTCGAACGACGTCAGGCGTGGCATGCCATCATTGCCTTTGGGCAGCACAGACGATCGAACGACGTCAGGCGGGGCATGCCATAATAGCCCATGGACGGCAAACACGGTTGAACGACGTCAGGCGTGACATGCCATCACCGTCTTTGGACAGCACACACGGTCGAACGACGTCGGGCGTGGCATGCCATCTTGCCTTTGGGAAGCACACACGGTCGAAATACGTCGGGCGTGGTATGACATCACCGCCTTTGGGCATCACACACGGTCAAACGTCGTCGGGCATGACATGCCATCATCGCCTTTGGACTAGCTGACACAGTAGGACGGTGTCGGGCATGGCATGCTATTATCGCCCTTGGACGGGAAACACGATCGAACGATGTAGATCGTGGCATGCCATCAACGCCTAAGGACAACACACAAGGAAGGAAGACATCGGGCGTGGCATGCTATCATCTCCTTTGGGCAGCACAGACGGCCAGACGACGTCAGTCGTGGCATGCCATCACCGCCCTTGGACAGCACACATAGTCGGATGACGTCGAGCGTGGCATGCCATAACCGCCCTTGGACAGCACACACGATAGGACGACGTCGGGCGTGGTATGAGATCACCGCTCTTGGACTGCACGCATGGTTAGACTACGGCAGGCGTGGCATGACATCAACACCTTTGGACAGCACACACAGTAGAACGACGTCAGGCGTGGCATGACATCACTGCCCTAGGACTGTACGCACGATCGGACGACATCAGGCATGGCATGACATCACTGCCCTAGGACAGCACACACGGTCGAACAACGTCGAGCCTGGCATGACATCACCGCCGTTGGACGGCACGCACGGTCGAACGACGTCGGGAGTGGAATGACATCACCACCCTTGGACGTCACACATGGTCGAACGTCGTTGGGTGTTGCATGCCATCATCGCCTTTGGGCAGAACACACGATCGAATGACGTCTGGCGTGGCATAACATCACAACCTTTGGGCAGCACACACGGTCAAACGACATCGGGCGTGACATGCCATCACCGCCTTTGGACAGCACACATGGTCGAATGACGTCGGGCGTGGCATGCTATCATCACCTTTGGGAAGCACACATGGTCGAACTACGTCGGGCGTGGCATGCCATCATCGCCTTTGGGAAGCACAAACGGTCTAACCACGTCGGGCGTGGACTGCCAACATCACCTTTGGGCAGCACACACGGTCGAACGACGTCGGGCGTGGCATGCCATAATAGCCCTTGGACAGCACACACGGTCGAACGACGTTAGGCGTGACATGCCATCACCGCCTTTGGACAGCACACACGATCGAACGACGCTGGGCATGGCATGCCATCATCACCTTTGGGCAGCACAAACGGTCAGACGGCGTCGGGCGTGGCATGCCATTGTCGCCCTTGGACGGCAAACACGGTCAAACGACATCGGGCGTGGATTGTCATCATCTCCTTTGGGCAGTACGCACGGTCGACATCGTCGGGCGTGGCATGCCATTATAGCCCTTGGACACCACACACGATCGAACAAAGTCTGTCGTCGCATGCCATCATAGCCCTTGAACGGCAACCAAGGTTGAATAACGTCGGGCGTGGCATGTCATCATCGCCTTTGGACTAGCTGACACCATCGGACTGCGCCGGGCATGGCATGCCATCATCGCCCTTGGACGGGAAACACGGTAGAACGACGTAGATTGTGGAATGCCGTCAACTCCTTGGGACAACACAAATGAAAGGACGACGTCGGGCGTGGCATGCCATCACCGACCTTGGACAGCACACATGGTCGGATGACGTCGGGCGTGGCATGCCATCACTTCCCTTGGACAGCACACACGGTAGGACGACGTCGGGCGTGGCATGAGATCACCGCTCTTGGACTGCACGCATGGTCAGACTATGTCGGGCGTGGCATGACATCACCACCTTTGGACAGCACACACGGTCGAACGAAGCGTGGCATGGCATGACATCACCGCCCTTGAACTGCACGCACGGTCAGACGACATCGGGCGTGGCATGACATCACAGCCGTTGGACAGTATTCAAGGTCGGCAACTTCAAGCGTGGCATGACATCTCCGCTCTTGGACAGCACGCATGGTCGGATGACATCGGACATGGCATGACATCACCGCCCTTGGGCAGCACACACGATCGGACTACGTCGGGCGTGGCATGATATCACCTCCTTTGAACAGCACACACGGTCGAATAACGTCGTGCGTGGCATGCCATCATCGCCTTTTGGCAGCACAGACAGTCGAATGACGTCAAGCGTGGCATACCATCCTAGCCCATAGATGGAAAACACGGTCGAACAACATCGGGCGTGGAATGCCATCATCGCCTTTGGGCAGCACATCCGGTCGAACGATGTCGGGCGTGGCATGCCGTCATGGCCCTTGGACATCACACACAGTCGAACGAAGTCGGGCGTGGCAGGCCATAATATCCCTTGAACGGCAAACAAGGTTGAACGACGTGAGGCGTGGCATGCCATCATCGCCTTTTGACTAGCTGACACACTCAGATGGCGTCGGGTGTGGCATGCCATCATTGCCCTTGGACGGGAAACATGGTTGAAAGACGTAGAGCGTGGCATGCCATCAACGCCTTGGGACAGCACACACGGACGAACGATATCGGGCGTGGCATGACATCATCACCTTTGGGCAGCACACACGGTTGAATTACATCGGGCGTGGCATGCCATCATCGCCTTTGGGCAGCACAAACGATCGAACGACGTCGGGCAAGGCATGCCATAATCGCCTTAAGGCGGCACACATAGTCGAAAGACGTCGGGCGTGGCATGACATCACCGCCTTTGGACAGCACACACGGTCAAACAACGTCGGGCGTGACATGCAATCACCGCCATAGGACAGCACACGATCGGACAACATCGGGAATGGCATGAGATCACCGCTCTTGCGCAGCACACACGGTCAGACTACGTCAGGCGTGGCATGACATCTCTTCCTTTGTACAGCACACACGGTCGAACGAAGTCGGGCGTAGCATGCCATCATCACCTTTGGGCAACACACACGGTTGAACTACGTCGGGCGTGTCATGCCATCATCGCCTATGGGCAGCGCAAATGGTCGAACGACATCGGGCGCGAGATTCCATCACCGCCTTTGGAAAGCACACACGGTCGAATAACGTCGGGCGTGGCATGCCATCATCACCTTTGGGCAGCACACACGGTTGAACTACGTCGGGCGTGGCATGCCATCATCGCCTTTGGAAACCACACACGGTCAAACGACGTCGAGCGTGTCATTCCATTATCGCCTTTGGGCAGCACACACGGTCAAACTACGTCGGGCTTGGCATGCAAACATCACCTTTGGGCAGCACACACGGTCAAACGACGTCGGGCGTGGCATGCCAGCATCGCCTTTGGACAGCCAAGGTCGAAAGACGTCGGGTGTGGCAAGACATCACCTTCTTTGGACAGTGCACACGATCGAACGACGTCGAGCGCGACATGCCATCACCGCCTTTGGAAAGCACACACGGTCGAACGACGTCGGGCGTGGCATGCCATTATCACCTTTGGGCAGCACAAACGGTCGAACGATGTCGGGCGTGGCATGCCATCTTGCCTTTGGGAAGCACACACGGTCGAACGACGTCGGGCGTGGCATGACATCACCGCCCTTGGACGGCACGCACGGTCAAACGATATCGGGCATGGTATGACATCACCACCCTTGGACAGCACAGACAATCGGCAACGTAGGGCGTGGTATGACATCACCACCATAAAACAGCACACGGTCGGACGACGTCGGGCATGGCATAACATCACCGCCCTTGAGCAACACACATGGTTGGACTACGTCCGGCGTGGCTTGACATCACCGCCTTTGTACAGCACACACGGTCGAACGACGTCGGGCGTGGCATGCCATCATCGCGTTTGGGCAACACACACAATCGAACGACATCTGGCAGGGCATGCCATAATAGCCCATGGACGGCAAACACGGTCGAACGACGTTAGGCGTTACATGCCATCACCGCCTTTGGACAACGCACACGGTCGAATGACGTCGGGCGTGGTATGATATCACCGCCTTTGGGCAGCACACACGGTCAAACGACGTCGGGCGTGACATGCCATCACCGTCTTTGGACAGCACACACGGTCGAACGACGTCGGGCGTGGCATGCCATCTTGCCATTGGGAAGCACACATGGTCGAAATACGTCGGGCGTGGTATGACATCACCGCCTTTGGGCATCACACACGGTCAAACGTCGTCGGGCATGACATGCCATCATCGCCTTTGGACTAGCTGACACAGTCGGAGGGCGTCGGGCGTGGCATGCTATCATCGCCCTTGGACGGGAAACACGGTCGAACGATGTAGATCGTGGCATGCCATCAACGCCTAAGGACAACACACAAGGAAGGACGACATCGGGCGTGGCATGCTATCATCTCCTTTGGGCAGCACAGACGGTCAGACGACGTCAGGCGTGGCATGCCATCACCGCCCTTGGACAGCACACATGGTCGGATGACGTCGAGCGTGGCATGCCAAAACTGCCCTTGGACAGCACACACGGTAGGACGACGTCGGGCGTGGTATGAGATCACCGCTCTTTGACTGCACGCATGGCTAGACTACGGCGGGCGTTGCATGACATCACCTCCTTTAGATAGCACACACAGTAGAACGACGCGTGGCATGGCATGACATTATCGCCCTTGAACTGCACGCAAGGTCAGACGACATCGGGCGTGGCATGATATCATATCACTTGGAGGGCAAACACATTCGAATGACGTCAGGCGTGACATGCCATCACCGCCTTTGGGCAGCACACACGATCGAATGACGTCCGGCGTGGCATGCCATCATATCCCTTGGACGGCAAACACAGTCGAACGACGTCAGGCGTGACATGCTATCATCGCCTTTGGGCAGCACACACGGTCGAACGACGTTGGGCGTGGCATGACATCACCGCCTTTGGACAGCACACACGGTCGAACGACGTCGGGCGTGACATGCCAACACCGCCTTTGGACAGCCCACACGGTCGAACAACTTCGAGCATGGCATTCCTTTATCGCCTTTGGACAGCACACTCAGTAGAACGACGCGTGGCATGGCATGACATCATCGCCCTTGAACTGCACGCACGGTCAGACGACATCGAGCCTGGCATGACATCACTGCCCTTGGACAGCACGTACAGTCGAACGACGTAGGGAGTGGAATGACATCACCACCCTTGGACGTCACACACGGTCGAACGTCGTTGGGTGTGGCATGCCATCATCGTCTTTGGGCAGCACACACGATCGAATGACGTCTGGCGTGGCATGACATCACCACCTTTGGGCAGCACACATGGTCAAACGACATCGGGCGTGACATGCCATCACCGCCTTTGGACAGCACACATGGTCGAATGACGTCGGGCGTGGCATGCCATCATCACCTTTGGGCAGCACACATGGTCGAACTACGTCGGGCGTGGCATGCCATCATCGCCTTAGGGAAGCACAAACGGTCTAACCACGTCGAGCGTTGACTGCCAACATCACCTTTGGGCAGCACACACGGTCGAACGACATCGGGCGTGGCATTCCATAATAGCCTTTGGACAACACACACGTTCGAACGACGTTAGGAGTGACATGCCATTACCGCCTTTGGACAGCACACACGATCGAATGACGCTGGGCATGGCATGCCATCCTCACCTTTGGGCAGCACAAACAGTCAGACTGCGTCGGGCGTGGCATGCCATTGTCGCCCTTGGACGGCAAACACGGTCGAACGACGTCGGGCGTGGATTGTCATCATCTCCTTTGGGCAGTACGCACGGTCGACATCGTCGGGCGTGGCATGCCATCATGGCCCTTGGACACCACACACGATCGAACAAAGTCTGTCGTCGCATGCCATCATAGCCCTTGAACGGCAACCAAGGTTGAATAACGTCGGGCGTGGCAGTCAATCATCGCCTTTGGACTAGCTGACACCATCAGACTGCGTATGGCGTGGCATGCCATCATCGCCCTTGGACGGGAAACACGGTAGAACGACGTAGAGTGTGGAATGCCATCAACTCCTTGGGACAACACAAATGAAAGGACGACGTCGGGCGTGGTATGCCATCACCGCCCTTGGACAACACACATGGTCAGATGACGTAGGGCGTGGCATGCCATCACTGCCCTTGGACAGCACACACGGTAGGACGACGTCGGGCGTGGCATGAGATCACCGCTCTTGGACTGCACGCATGGTCAGACTATGTCGGGCGTGGCATGACATCACCACCTTTGGACAGCACACACGGTCGAACGACGCGTGGCATGGCATGACATCACCGCCCTTGAACTGCACGCACGGTCAGACGACATCGGGCGTGGCATGACATCACCGCCTTTGGACAGCATTCACGGTCGGCAACTTCGGGCGTGGCATGACATCTCCGCTCTTGGACAGCACGCATGGTCGGACGACATCGGACATGGGATGACATCACCGCCCTTGGGCAGCATACACGGTTGGACTACGTCGGGCGTGGCATGACATCACCTCCTTTGAACAGCACACATGGTCGAACAACGTCGGGCGTGGAATGCCATCATCGCCTTTTGGCAGCACACACGGTCGAATAACGTCGAGCGTGGCATACCATCTTAGCCCATAGATGGCAAACACGGTCGAACGACGTCGGGCGTGGAATGCCATCATCGCCTTTGGGCAGCACACCCGGTCGAACGACATCGGGCGTGGCATGCCGTCATGGCCCTTGGACACCACACACGGTCGAACGAAGTCGGGCGTGGCAGGCCATAATATCCCTTGAATGGCAAACAAGGTTGAACGCCGTGAGGCGTGGCATGCCATCATCACCTTTTGACTAGCTGACACACTCAGACGGCGTCGGGTGTGGCATGCCATCATTGCCCTTGGACGGGAAACATGGTCGAACGACATTGAACGTGGCATGCCATCAACGCCTTGGGACAGCACACACGGAAGAACGACATTGGGCGTGGCATGATATCATCACCTTTGGGCAGCACACACGGTTGAACTACGTCCGGCGTGGCATGCCATCATCGCCTTTGGGAAGCACAAACGGTCGAACGACGTCGGGCGTGGCATGCCATCATCACCTTTGGGCAGCACACACGGTCGAACGACGTCGGGCGTGGCATGCCATAATCGCCTTAAGGCGGCACACATAGTCGAAAGACGTCGGGCATGGCATGACATCACCTCCTTTGGACAGTGCACACGGTCGACTGACGTCGAGCGCGACATGCCATCACCGCCTTTGGAAAGCACACACGGTCGAACGACGTCGGGCGTGGCATGCCATCATCACCTTTGGGCAGCACAAACGGTCGAACGACGTCGGGCGTGGCATGCCATCTTGCCTTTGGGAAGCACACACAGTCGAACGACGTCGGGCGTGGCATGACATACCGCCCTTGGACGACATGCACTGTCAAAAGATATCGGGTGTGGCATGACATCACCACCCTTGGACAGCATAGACAATCGGCAACGTAGGGCGTGGTATGACATCACCGCCATAGGACAGCACACGGTCAGACGACGTCGGGCATGGCATAACATCACCGCCCTTGGGCAACACACATGGTTGGACTACGTCCGGCGTGGCATGACATCACTGCCTTTGTACAGCACACACGGTCGAACGACGTCGGGCGTGGCATGCCATCATCGCCTTTGGGCAACACACACGATCGAACGACGTCTAGCGGGGCATGCCATAATAGCCCATGGACGGCAAACACGGTCGAACGACGTCAGGCGTGACATGCCATCACCGCCTTTGGACAACGCACACGGTCGAACGACGTCGGGCGTGGCATGCCATCTTGTCTTTGGGAAGCACACACGATCGAATGACGTCGGGCGTGGTATGACATCACCGCCTTTGGGCAGCACACACGGTAGAACTACGCGTGGCATGGCATGACATCATCGTTCTTGAACTGCACGCATGGTCAGACGACATCGGGCGTGGCATGATATCATATCCCTTGGAGGGCAAACACGGTCTAACGACGTCAGGCGTGACATGCCATCACCGCCTTTGGGCACCACACACGATCGAATGACGTCAGGCGTGGCATGCCATAATATCCCTTGGACGGCAAACACGGTCGAACGATGTCAGGCGTAACATGCCATCACCGCCTTTGGACAGCACACACGGTCAAACGTCGTCGGGCGTGGCATGCTATCATCGCCTTTGGGCAGCACACCCGGTCGAACGACGTTGGGCGTGGCATGACATCACCGCCTTTGGACAGCACACACGATCGAACGACGTCGGGCGTGAAATGCCAACACCGCCTTTGGACAGCCCACACGGTCAAACGACGTTGAGCGTGGCATTCCATTATCGCCTTTGGGCAGCACACACGGTCGAATGACGTCTGTGGTGGCATGCCATTATAGCTTTAAGGCAGCACAAACGGTCGAATGATGTCAGGCGTGGCATGACATCACCGCCCTAGGACTGTACACACGGTCGAGCGACGTCGAGCCTGTCATGACATCACCGCCCTTGGACGGCACGCACGGTCGAACGACGTCGGGAGTGGCATGACATCACAACCCTTGGACGTCACACACGGTCGAACGTCGTTGGGCGTGGCATGCCATCATTGCCTTTGGGCAGCACACACGATCGAATGACGTCGGGTGTGGCATGACATCACCGCCTTTGGGTAGCACACACAGTCAAACGAAGTCGGGCATGACATGTCATCACCGCCTTTGGACAGCACACAAGGTCGAATGACGTCAGGCGTGGCATGCCATCATCACCTTTTGGCAGCACACACGGTCGAACTACGTCGGGCGTGACATGCCATCATCGCCTTTGGGAAGCACAAACGGTCGAACCACGTCGGGCGTGGCATGCCAACATCACGTTTGGGCAGCACACACGGTCGAACAACGTCGGGCGTAGCATGCCAGCATCGCCTTTGGTCAACACACACGGTCGAAAGACGTCGAGCGTGGCATGACATCACCTCCTTTGGACAGCGCACACGGTCGAACAACGTTGGGCGCGACATGCCATCACCGCCTTTGGAAAGCACACACAGTCGAACGAAGTCGGGCGTAGCATGCAATCATCACCTTTGGCAACACACACGGTTGAACTACGTCGGGCGTGTCATGCCATCATCGCCTATGGGCAGCACAAATGGTCGAACGACATCGGGCGCGAGATTCCATCACCGCCTTTGGAAAGCACACACTGTCGAATAACGTCGGGCGTGGCATGCCATCATCACCTTTGGGCAGCACACACGGTTGACCTACGTCGGGCGTGGCATGCCATCATCGCCTTTGGGTAGAACAAACGATCGAATGACGTCGGGCGTGGAATGCCATCATCACCTTTGGACAGCATAGACAATCGGCAACGTAGGGCGTGGTATGACATCACCGCAATAGGACAGCACACGGTCGGACGACGTCGAGCATGGCATAACATCACTGCCCTTAAGCAACACACATGGTTGGACTACGTCCGGCGTTGCATGACATCACCGCCTTTGTACAGCACACACGGTCGAACGACGTCGGGCGTGGCATGCCATCATCGCCTTTTGGCAACACACACGATCGAACGACGTCTGGCGGGGCATGCCATAATAGTCCATGGACGGCAATCACGGTCGAACGACGTCAGGCGTGACATGCCATCACCGCCTTTGGACAACGCACACGGTCGAACGACGTCGGGCGTGGCATGCCATCTTGCCTTTGGGAAGCACACATGGTCGAATGACGTTGGGCTTGGTATTACATCACCGCCTTTGGGCAGCACACACGGTCAAACGACGTCGGGCATGACATGCCATCACCGCTTTTAGACGGCACAGACGGTCGAATGAAGTCAGGCGTGGCATGCCATCATAGCCCTTGAACGACAAACAAGGTTTAATGACGTCAGGCGTGGCATGCCATCATCGCCTTTTGTCTAGCTGACACAGTCAGACGGCGTCGGGCGTAACATGCCATCATCGCCCTTTGACGGGAAACACGGTCGAATGACGTAGAGCGTAGCATGCCATCAACGCCTAAGAACAGCACACAAGGAAGGACGACGTCGGGTGTGGCATGCTATTATCTCCTTTAGGCAGCACAGACGGTCGTACGACGTCTGGCATAGCATACCATCACCGCCCTTGGACAGCACACATGGTCGGATGACGTCGGGCGTGGCATGCCATCACTGCCCTTGGACAGCACACACATTCGAATGAAGTCGGGCGTGGCGTGCCATCATAGCCCTTGAACGGCAAACAAGGTTGAACGACGTCAGGCGTGGCATGCCATCATCGCCCTTGGACGGGAAACACGGTCGAACAATGTAGAGCGTGACATGCCATCAACGCCTTGGGACAGCACACACGGAAGAACGACATCGGGTGTGGCATTCTATCACTGCCTTTGGGCAGCACAAACAATCGGACGACGTCGGGCGTGGCATGCCATCACCGCCCTTGGACATCACACATGGTAAGATGACGTCGGGCGTGGCATGCCATCACCGCCCTTCGACAACACACACGGTAGGACGACGTCGGGCGTGGCATGACCTCACCGCCCTTGGGCAGCACACACAGTCGGACTACGTCGGGCGTGACATGACATCACCTCCTTTGGACAGCGCACACGGTCGAACGACGTCAAGCGCGACATGCCATCACCTCCTTTGGAAAGCACACACGGTCGAACGACGTCGGGCGTGGCATGCCATAATCACCATTGGGCAGCACAAATGGTCGAACGATGTCGGGCATGGCATGCCATCTTATCTTTGGGAAGCACACACGATCGAACGACGTCGGGCGTGGCATGACATCACCGCCCTTGGACGGCACGCACGGTCAAACGACATCGGGCGTAGCATGACATCACCACCCTTGGACAGCACAGACAATCGGCAACGTAGGGCGTGGTATGACATCACCGCCATAGGACAGCACAAGGTCGGACGACGTCGGGTATGGCATAACATCACCGCCCTTGGGCAACACACATGGTTGGACTACGTAAGGTGTGGCATGACATCACCGCCTTTGTACAGCACACACGGTCGAACGATGTCGGGCGTGGCATGCCATCATCGCCTTTGGGCAGCACACACGATCGAACGACGTCTGGCAGGGCATGCCATAATAGCCCATGGACGGCAAACACGGTCGAACGACGTCAGACGTGACATGCCATCACCGTCTTTGGACAACACACACGGTCGAACGACATCGGTAGTGGAATGCCATGTTGCCTTTGGGAAGCACACACGGTCGAAAGACGTCGGGTGTGGTATGACATCACCGCCTTTGGGCAGCACACACGGTCAAACGACGTCGGGCGTGACATGCCATCACCGCTTTTAGACCGCACACACGGTCGAACGAAGTCGGGCGTGGCATGCAATCATAGCCCTTGAACGACAAACAAGGTTGAATGACATCAGGCGTGGCATGCCATCATCGCCTTTGGACTAGCTGACACAGTCGGACGGCGTCGGGCGTGACATGCCATCATCGCCCTTGGACGGGAAACACGGTCAAACGACGTAGAGCGTGGCATGCCATCAACGCCTAAGGACAGCACACAAGGAAGGACAACGTCGGGCGTGCCATGCTATTATCTCCTTTGGGCAGCACAGACGGTCGGACGACGTCTGGAGTAGCATACCATCACCGCCCTTGGACAGCACACATGGTCGGATGACGTCAGGCGTGGCATGCCATCACTGTCCTTGGACAGCACGCACGGTAGGACGACGTCGGGCGTGGTATGAGATCATCGCTCTTGGACTGCACGCATGGACGGACTACGTCGGGCATGGCATGACATCACCACCTTTGGACAACACACACGGTAGAACTACGCGTAGCATGGCATGACATCATCGCCCTTGAACTGCACGCACGGTCAGACGACATCAAGCGCGGCATGACATCACCGCCTTTGGACAGCACACACAGTCGGGAACGTCGGCATCGCCGCAATTGGACAGACGCATGGTCGGACGACATCGGGCATGGCATGACATCGCCGCCCTTGGGCAGCACACACGGTCGGACTACGTCAAGCATGGCATGACATCACCGCCTTAGGACAGCACACACGATCGGACGACGTCGGGCGTGGCATGCCATCACTTCTCTTGGACTGCACGCATGGTCGGGCATGGCATGACATCACCGCCATAGGACAGCACACGATCGGACGACGTCGGGCATGGCATGACATCACTGCCCTTGGGCAGCGCACACGGTCGGACTACGTCACGCGTGGCATGCCATCACCGCCTTTGTACAGCACACTCGGTCGAACGACGTCGGGCGTGGCATGCCATCTTGCCTTTGGGAAGCACACACGGTCGAACGACGTCGGGCGTGGCATGACATCACCACCCTTGGACGGCAAGCACGGTCAAACGACAACGGGCATGGCATGACATCACCACCCTTGGACAGCATAGACAATCGGCAACGTAGGGCGTGCCATGACATCACCGCCATAGGACAGCACACGGTCAGACGACGTCGGGCATGGCATAAGATCACCGCCCTTGGGAAACACACACGGCTGGACTACATCAGGCGTGGCATGACATCACCGCCTTTGTACAACACACATGGTCGAACTTCATCGGGCGTGGCATGCCATCATCACCTTTGGGTAACACACACGATCGAACGACGTCTGGCGGGGCATGCCATAATAGCCCATGGTCAGCAAACACGGTCGAACGACGTCAAGCGTGACATGCCATCACCGCCTTTGGACAACACACATGGTCGAACGACGTCGGGCGTGGCATGCCATCTTGCCTTTGGGAAACACACACGGTCGAAAGACGTCGGGCGTGGTATGAAATCACCACCTTAGGGCAGCACACACGGTCAAACAACGTCGGGCGTGACATGTCATCACCGCCTTTAGACAGCACACACATTCGAACGAAGTCGGGCGTGGCATGCCATCATAGCCCTTGAACGGCAAACAAGGTTGAATGCCGTCAGGCGTGGCATGCCTTCATCGCCTTTGGACTAGCTGACACAGTCGGACGGTGTCGGGCATGACATGCCATCATCGCCCTTGGACGGGAAACACGGTCGAATGACGTAGAGCGTGGCATGCCATCAATGCCTAAGGAAAGCACACAAGGAAGGACGACGTCGGGCGTGGCATGCTATTATCTCCTTTGGGCAGCACAGACGGTCGGACGACGTCTGGCGTAGCATACCATCACCGCCCTTGGACAGCACACATGGTCGGATGACGTCGGGCGTGGCATGCCATCACTGCCCTTGGACAGCACACACGGTAGGACGACGTCGGGCATGGTATGTGATCACCGCTCTTAGACTGCACGCATGGACGGACTACGTCGGGCGTGGCATGACATCACCACCTTTGGACAGCACACACGGTAGAACGACGCGTGGTATGGCATAACATCATCGCCCTTGAACTGCACGCACGGTCAGACGACATCAAGCATAACATGACATCACCGCCTTTGGACAGCACACACAGTCGGCAACGTCAGCATCGCCGCTATTGGACAGCACGCATGGTCGGACGACATCGGGCATGGCATGACATCACCGCCCTTGGGCAGCACACACGGTCGGACTACGTCGAGTATGGCATGACATCACCGCCTTTGGACAGCACACACGGTCGAACGATGTAAGGAGTGGCATGCCGTCATCGCCTTTGGGCAGCACACACGGTCGAATGACATCGGCATGGCATGCCATCAACGCCTAAGGACAGCACACAAGGAAGGACGAGGACGGGCGTGGCATGCCATAACCGCCCTTGGACAGCACACACGGTAGGACGACGTCGGGCGTGGTATGATATCACCGCTCTTGGACTACACGCATGGTCAGACTACAGCGGGCGTGGCATGACATCACTACCTTTGGACAGAACACACGGTAGAACTACGCGTGGCATGGCATGACATCATCGCCCTTGAACTGCACGCACGGTCAGACGACATTGGGCGTGGCATGATATCATATCCCTTGGAGGGCAAACACGGTCGAACGACGTCAGACGTGACATGCCATCACCGCCTTTGGGCACCACATACGATCGAATGACGTCAGGTGTGGCATGCAATAATATCCCTTGGACAGCAAACACGGTCAAACGACGTCCGGCGTGACATGCCATCACCGCCTTTGGACAGCACACACAGTCGAACGTCGTCGGGCGTGGCATGCTATCATCGCCTTTGGGCAGCACACACGGTCGAACGACGTTGGGCGTGGCATGACATCACCGCCTTTGGACAGCACAGACGGTCGAACGACGTCGGGCGTGAAATGCCAACACCGCCTTTGGACAGCCCACACGGTCGAACGACGTTGAGCGTGGCATTCCATTATCGCCTTTAGGCAGCACACACGGTCGAACGACGTCTGTGGTGGCATGCCACTATAGCTTTAAGGAAGCACAAATGGTCGAATGATGTCAGGCGTGGCATGACATCACCGCCCTAGGACTGTACACACGGTCGAGCGACATCGAGCCCGTCATGACATCACCGCCCTTGGACGGCACGCACGGTCGAACGACGTCGGGAGTGGCATGACATCACAACCCTTGGACGTCACACACGGTCGAACGTCGTTGGGCGTGGCATGCCATCATCGCCTTTGGGCAGCACACACGATCGAATGACGTCGGGCGTGGCATGACATCACCTCCTTTGGGCAGCACACACAGTCAAACGAAGTCAAGCATGACATGTCATCACCGCCTTTGGACAGCACACAAGGTCGAATGACGTCGGGCGTGGCATGCCATCATCACCTTTGGGCAACACACACGGTCGAAGTACGTCGGGCGTGACATGCCATCACCACCTTTGGGAAGCACAAACGGTCGAACCACGTCGGGCGTGGCATGCCAACATCACGTTTAGGCAGCACACACGGTCGAACGACGTCGGGCGTAGCATGCCAGCATCGCCTTTGGTCAACACACACGGTCGAAAGTCGTCGAGCGTGGCATGACATCACCTCATTTGGACAGCGCACACGGTCGAACAACGTTGGGCGCGACATGCCATCACCGCCTTTGGAAAGCACACACGGTCGAACGAAGTCGGGCGTTGCATGCCATCATCACCTTTGGGCAACACACACGGTTGAACTACGTCGGGCGTGTCATGCCATCATCGCCTATGGGCAGCACAAATGGTCGAACGACATCGGGCGCGAGATGCCATCACCGCCTTTGGAAAGCACACACGGTCGAATGACGTCGGGCGTGGCATGCCATCATCACCTTTGGGCAGCACACACGGTTGAACTACATCGGGCGTGGCATGCCATCATCGCCTTTGGATAGCACAAACGGTCGAATGACGTCCGGCGTGGCATGCCATCATCACCTTTGGGCAGAACACACGGTTGAACTACATCAGGCGTGGCATGCCATAATCGCCTTAACGCAGCACAAATGGTCAAACGACGTCGAACGTGAGATGCAATCACCGCCATAGGACAACACACGATCGGACGACGTCGGGAATGGCATGACATCACCGCCCTTGGGTAGCACACACGGTCAGACTATGTCAGGCGGGGCATGACATCACCTTTGTACAGCACACACGGTCGAATGACGTCGTGCGTGGCATGCCATCATCGCCTTTGGGCAGCACACACGGTCGAATGACGTCGGGTGTGGCATACCATCATATCCCATAGATGGCAAACACGGTCGAACAACGTCGGTCGTGGAATGCCATCATCGCCTTTGGGCAGCACACCCGATCGAACGACGTCGGGCGTGGCATGCCGTCATGGTCCTTGGACACCACACACGGTCGAACAAAGTCGGGCGTGGCATGCCATCATTTCCCTTGAATGGCAAACAAGGTTGAACGACGTGAGGCGTGGCATGCCATCATCACCTTTGGACTAGCTGACACACTCAGACAGCGTCGGGTGTGGCATGCCATCAATACCCTTGGACGGGAAACATGATCGAACGACGTAGAGTGTGGCATGCCATCAACACCTTAGGACAGCACACACGGAAGAATGACGTCGGGCCTAACATGACATTATCACCTTTGGGCAGCACACACGGTTGAGCTACGTCGGGCGTGGCATGCCATCATCGCCTTTAGACAGCACACGATCGGACAATGTCGGGCATGGCATGACATCACCGCCCTTGGGCAGCACACACGGTCAGACTACTTCAGGCGTCGCATGAAATCACCGCCTTTGTACAGCACACACGATCGAACGACGTCGGGCGTGGCATGCCATCATCGCCTTTGGACACCACACACAGTCAAACGACGTCGAGTGTGGCATTCCATTATCGCCTTTGGGCAGCACACACGGTCGAACTACGTCAGGCGTGGCATGCCATCATCGCCTTTGGGAAGCACAAAAAGATGAACGACGTCGGGCGTGGCATGCAGACATCACCTTTGGGCAGCACACACGGTCAAACGACGTCGGGCGTGGCATACCAGCATCGCCTTTGGGCAGCACATAGTCGAAAGACGTCGGGCGTGGCATGACATCACCTTCTTTGGACAGCGCACAAGGTCGAACGACGTCGGGCGTGGCATGCCATCATCATCTTTGGGCAGAACAAACGGTCGAACGACGTCGGGCGTGGCATGCTATCTTGCCTTTGAAAAGCACACACGGTCGAACGACGTCGGGCGTGGCATGACATCACCGCCCTTGGACGGCACGCACGGTCAAACGACGTCGGGCGTGGCATGACATCACCACCATAGGACAGCACACAGTCGGACGACGGGGGGCATGGCATAACATCACCGCCCTTGGGCAACACACACAGTTGGACTACGTCAGGCGTGGCATGACATCACCGCCTTTGTACAGCACACACGGTCGAACGACGTCGGGCGTGGCATGCCATCAACGCCTAAGGACAGCACACAAGGAAGGACAATGTTGGGCGTGGCATGCCATAACCGCCCTTGGACAGCACACACGGTAGGACGACGTCGGGCGTGGTATGATATCACCGCTCTTGGACTACACGCATGGTCAGACTACAGCGGGTGTGGCATGACATCACTACCTTTGGACAGCACACACGGTAGAACTACGCGTGGCAAGGCATGACATCATCGCCCTTGAACTGCACGCACGGTCAGACGACATCGGGCGTGGCATGATATCATATCCCTTGGAGGGCAAACACGGTCGAACGACGTCAGGCGTGACATGCCATCACCACCTTTTGGCACCACACACGATCGAATGACGTCTGGCGGGGCATGCCATATTAGCCCATGGACGGCAAACACGGTTGAACAACGTCAGGCGTGACATGCCATCACCGTCTTTGGACAGCACACACGGTCGAACGACGTAGGGCGTGGCATGCCATATTGCCTTTGGGAAGCACACACGATCGAAATACGTCGGGCGTGGTATGACATCACCGCCTTTGGGCATCACACACGGTTAAACATCGTCGGGCATGACATGCCATCATCGCCTTTGGACTAGCTGACACAGTCGGACGGTGTCGGGCGTGGCATGCCATCATCGCCCTTGGATGAGAAACACGGTCGAACGATGTAGATCGTGGCATGCCTTCAACGCCTAAGGACAGCACACAAAGAAGGACGACGTCGGGCGTGGCATGCTATCATCTCCTTTGGGCAGCACAGACGGTCAGACGATGTCAGGTGTGGTATGCCATCACCGCCCTTGGACAGCACACACGGTAGGACGACGTCAGGCGTGGTATGAGATCACCACTCTTGGACTGCACGCATGGTTTGACTACGGCGGGCGTGGCATGACATCACCACCTTTGGACAGCACACACAGTAGAACGACGCATGGCATGGCATGACATCATCGCCCTTGAACTGCACGCACGGTCAGACAACATCGGGCGTGGCATGAAATCATATCCCTTTGAGGGCAAACACAGTCGAACGACGTCAGGCGTGACATGCCATCACCGCCTTTGGGCAGCACACACGATCGAATGACGTCCGGTGTGGCATGCCATCATATCCCTTGGACGGAAAACACGGTCGAACAACGTCAGGCGTGATATGCCATCACCGCCTTTGGACAGCAAACACGGTCGAACGTCGTCGGGCATGGCATGCTATCATCGCCTTTGGGCAGCACACACGGTCGAACGATGTCCGGCGTGACATGCCAACACCGCCTTTGGACAGCCCACACGGTCGAACGACATCGAGCGTGGCATTCCATTATCGCCTTTGTGCAGCACACACAATCGAACAACGTCTGGCGTGGCATGCCATTATTGCCTTTAGGTAGCACAAACGGTCGAACGACGTCGGGCGTGGCATGACATCACCGCCCTAGAACTGTACGCACGATCGGACAACGTCGGGCATGGCATGACATCACTGCCCTAGGACAGCACACACGGTCGAACGACGTCGAGCCTGGCATGACATCACCGCCCTTGGACGGCACGCACGGTCAAACGACGGCGGGAGTGGAATGACATCACCAGCCTTGGACGTCACACACGGTCGAACGTCGTTGGGTGTGGCATGCCATCATCGCCTTTGGGCAGCACACACGATCGAATGACGTCGGGCGTGGCATTACATCACCGCCTTTGGGCAGCACACACGGTCAAACGACATTGGGCATGACATGCCATCACCGCCTTTGGACAGCACACAAGGTCGAATGACGTCGTGTGTGGCATGCCATCATCACCTTTGGGCAGCACACACCGTCGAACTACGTCAGGCGTAGCATGCCATCATCACCTTTGGGAAGCACAAACGATAGAACCACGTCGGGTGTGGCATGCCAACATCACCTTTGGGCAGCACACACGGTCGAACGACGTCGGGCGTGGCATGCCAGCATCGCCTTTGGGCAACACACATGGTCGAAAGACATCGAGCGTGGCATGAAATCACCTCCTTTGGACAACGCACACGATCGAATGACGTTGGGCGCGACATGCCATCACCGCCTTTGGAAAGCACACACGGTCGAACGACGTCGGGCATGGCATGCCATCATCACCTCTGGGCAGCACAAACTTTCGAACGGCGTCAGGCGTGGCATGCCATCATCGCCCTTGTACAGCGAACACGGTCAAACAACGTCGGGTGTGGCATGCATCATCGCCTTTGGGCAGCATACACGGTCGAACGACGTCGGGCGTGGCATGCCATCATGGTTCTTGGATAGCACACAGGGTCGAACGACGTCGGGCGTGGCATACATTATTGCCTTTGGACTACTTGACACAGTTGGACGGCGTAAGGCGTGGCATAACATCATCGCCCTTGGAAGGGAAACACGGTCGAACGACGTAGAGCGTGGCATGCCATCACCGCCTTGGGACAGCACACACGGTCATACGACATCGGGTGTGGCATGTCATCATCGCCTTTTGGCAGCACAAACGGTCATACGACGTCGACCGTGGCATGCCATCACCGCCCTTTGGCAGCACACACAGTCGAAAGATGTCGGGCGTGGCATGACATCACCGCCTTTGGACAGCACACACGGTCGAACGACGTTAGGCGTGACATGCCATCACCGCCTTTGCACACCACACACGATCGAACGACGCCGGGCATGGCATGCCATCATCACCTTTGGGCAGCACAAACGGTCGGACGGCATCGGGCGTGGCATGCCATTGTCGCCCTTGAACGTTAAATACGGTCGAACGACGTGGGGCGTGGAATGCCATCATCTCCTTTAGGCAGTACGCACGGTCGACATCGTCGGGCGTGGCCTTCCATCATGACCCTTGGACACCACACACGATCGAACGAAGTCGGTCATCACATGCCATCATAGCCCTTTAACGGCAACCAAGGTTGAATGACGTCGGGCGTGGCATGGCATCATCGCCCTTGGATGGGAAACACGGTAGAACGACGTCGGGCGTGGCATGCCATCACCGCCCTTGGACAGCACACATGATCGGATGACGTCGGGCGTGGCATGCCATCACTGACCTTGGACAGCACACACGGTAGGACGACGTCGGGTGTGGCATGAGATCACCGCTCTTGGACTGAACGCATGGTCAGACTACGTCGGGAGTGGCATGACATCACCACCTTTGGACAGCACACACGGTCGAACGACGCGTGGCATGGCATGACATCACCGCCCTTGAACTGCACGCACGGTCAGACGACATCGGGCGTGGCATGACATCACCGCCTTTGGACAGCACACACGGTCGGTAACTTTGGGCGTGGCATGACATCTCCGCTCTTGGACAGCACTCATGGTTAGATGACATCGGACATGGCATGACATCACCGCCCTTGGGCAGCACACACGGTCGGACTACGTCGGGTGTGGCATGACATAACCTCCTTTGAACAGCACACATGATCGAACGACATCGTGCGAGGCATGCCATAATCGCCTTTGGGAAGCACACACGGTCGAATGACGTCGGGCGTGGCATACCATCATAGCTCATAGATGGCAAACACGGTCGAACGATGCCGGGCGTGGAATGCCATCATCGCCTTAGGGCCGCACACCCGGTCGAACGACGTCGGGCGTGGCATGCCGTCAAGGCCCTTGGACACCACACACGGTTTAACGAAGTCGGGCGTGGCAGGCCATCATATCCCTTGAACGGGAAACAAGGTTGAACGACGCGAGGCGTGGCATGCCATCATCGCCTTTTGACTAGCTGACACACTTAGACGGCGTCAGGTGTGGCATGCCATCATTGCCCTTGGACGGGAAACATGGTCGAACGACGTAGAGCGTGGCATGCCATCAACGCCTTGGGACAGCACACATGGAAGAACGACGTCGGGCGTGGCATGACATCATCACCTTTGGTAAGAACACACGGTCGAACGACGTCAGGCGTGGCATGCCAAAATCGCCTTAAGGCAGCACACACAGTCGAAAGACGTCGGGCGTGGCATGACATCACCGCCTTTGGACAGCACACACGGTCGAACGAAGCCGGGCGTGACATGAAATCACCGCCATAGGACAGCACACGATAGGACGACGTCGGGCATGGCATGACATTACCGCCCTTGGGCAGCACACACGGTTAGACTACGTCAGGCGTGGCATGACATCACCACCTTTGTACAGCACACACGGTCGAACGACGTCGTGCGTGGCATGCAATCATCGACATTGGGCAGCACACACGGTCGAATGACGTCGGGCGTGGCATACCACCATAGCCCATAGATGGCAAACACGGTCGAACGATGTCGGGCGTGGAATGCCATCATCGCCTTTAGGCTACACACCCGGTCGAACGACGTCAGGCGTGGCATACAGTCATGGCCCTTTTACACCACACACGGTCTAACGAAGTTGGCATGCCATCATAACCCTTGAACGGCAAACAAGGTTGAACGACGTGAGGCGTGGCATGCCAACATCGCCTTTGGACTAGCTGACACACTCAGACGGCGTCGGGTGTTGCATGCCATCATTGCCCTTGGATGGGAAACATGGTCGAACGATGTAGATCGTGGCATGTTATCAACGCCTTGGGATAGCACACACGGAAGAACGACGTCGAGCGTGGCATGCCATCATCACCTTTGGGCAGCACACACGGTTGAACTACGTCGGGCGTGGCATGCCATCATCGCGTTTGGACAGCACAAACGGTCGAACGACGTCGGGTGTGGCATGCCATAATCGCCTTAAGGCCGCACACACATTCGAAAGATGTCGGGTGTGGCATAACATCACCGCCTTTGGACAGCACACACGGTCGAACAACGTCGGGCTTGACATGCAATCACCCCATAGGACAGCACACGATCGAACAATGTCGGGCATGGCATGACATCACCGCCCTTGGGAAGCACACACGGTTAGACTACTTCAGGCGTCGCATGACATCACTGCCTTTGTACAGCACACACGGTCGAACGACGTCGGGCGTGGCATGCCATCATCGCCTTTGGACACCACACACAGTCAAACGACGTCGAGTGTGGCATTCCATTATCACCTTTGGGCAGCACACACGGTCAAACTATGTCAGGCGTGGCATGCCATCATCGCCTTTGGGAAGCACAAAAAGATGAACGACGTCAGGCGTGGCATGCAAACATCACCTTTGGGCAGCACACACGGTTAAACGACATCAGGCGTGGCATGCCAGCATCGCCTTTGGGCAGCACATGGTCGAAAGACGTCGGGCGTGGCATGACATCACCTTCTTTGGACAGCGCACACGGTCGAACGATGTCGGGCGTGGCATGCCATCATCACCTTTGGGCTGCACAAACGGTCGAACGACGTCGAGCGTGGCATGCCATCTTGCTTTAGAAAAGCACAAACGGTCGAACGACGTCGGGCGTGGCATGACATCACCGCCCTTGGACGGCACGCACGGTCAAACGACGTCGGGCGTGGCATGACATCACCGCCATAGGACAGCACACGGTCGGACGACGGGGGGCATGGCATAACATCACCGCCCTTGGGCAACACACACGGTTGGACTACGTCATGTGTGGCATGACATCACCGCCTTTGTACAGCACACACGGTCGAACGACGTCGGGCGTGGCATGCCATCATCGCCTTTGGGCAGCACATACGATCGAACGATGTTTGGCGGGGCATGCCATAATAGCCCACGGACGGCAAACACAGTCGAATGACGTCAGACGTGATATGCCATCACCGCCTTTGGACAACACACACGGTCGAACGACGTCGGGCTTGTCATGCCATCTTGCCTTTGGGAAGCACACACGATCTAAAGACGTCGGGCGTGGTATGACATCACTGCCTTTGAGCAGCACACACGGTCAAACGACGTCGGGCGTGACATGCCATCACTGCCTTTAGACAGCACACACGCTCGGACAAAGTCGGGCGTGGCATGCCATCATAGCCCTTGAACGGCAAACAAGGTTGAATGGCGTCAGGCGTGGCATGCCATCATCGCCTTTGGACTAGCTGACACAGTCGGACGGCGTCGGGCGTGACATGCCATCATCGTCCTTGGACAGGAAACACGGTCGAACGACGTAGAGCGTGGCATGCCATCAACGCCAAAGGACAGCACACAAGGAAGGACGACGTCGGGCGTGGCATGCTATTATCTCCTTTGGGCAGCACAGACGGTCGAACGACGTCTGGCGTAGCATACCATCACCGCCATTGGACAGCACACATGGTCGGATGACGTCGGGCGTGGCATGCCATCACTGCCCTTGGACAACACACACGGTAGGACGACGTCGGGCGTGGTATGAGATCACCCCTCTTGGACTGCACGCATGGACGGACTACGTCGGGCTTGGCATGACATTACCACCTTTGGACAGCACACACAGTAGAACGATGCGTGGCATGGCATGACATCATCGCACTTGAACTGCACGCACGGTCAGACGACATCAAGCGTGGCATGACATTACCGCCTTTGGACAGCACACACAGTCGGCAACGTCGGCATCGCCGCTATTGGACAGCACGCATGGTCGGACGACATCGGGCATGGCATGACATCACCGCTCTTGGGAAGCACACACAGTCGGACTACGTCGAGTATGGCATGACATCACCGCCTTTGGACAGCACACACGGTCCAATGATGTCAGGAGTGTCATGCCATCATCGCCTATGGGCAGCACACACGGTCGAATGACCTCGGCATGGCATGTTATCATAGCCTATGGATGGAAAACACGGTCGAACGACGTCGGTCGTAAAATGCCATCATCACCTTTGGGCAGCACACACGATCGAACGACGTCAAGCGTGGCATGCCGTCATGGCCCATAGACACCACACACAGTTGAACGAATTCGGGCGTGGCGTGCCATCATAGCCCTTGAACGGAAAATAAGGTTGAACGACGTTAGGCGTGGCATTTCATCGTCGCCTTTGGACTAGCCGACACAGTCAGACGGCATCAGGCGTGTCATGCAATCACCACCCTTGGATGGGAAACACGGTCGAACGACGTAGAGCGTGACATGCCATCAACGCCTTGGGACAACACACATGGAAGAACGACATCGGGCGTGGCATTCTATAATCGCCTTTGTGCAGCACAAACCGTCGGACGACGTCGGGCGTGGCATGCCATCACCGCCCTTGGACAACACACACGGTCGAATGACGTCGGCCGTGGCATGCCATCACCGCCCTTTGACAACCCACACGGTAGGCCGACGTCCGGCGTGGCATGACCTCACCGCCCTTGGGCAGCACACACGGTCGGACTACGTTGGGCGTTGCATGACATCACCACCTTTGGATAGCACACACTGTCTAACGACGTCGGGCGTGGCATGCTATCATCGCCTTTGGGCAGCACACACGATCAAATGACGTCATGCGTGGCATTCCATCATATCCCTTGGACGGCAAACACGGTCGAACGACGTCAGGCGTGACATGCCATCACTGCCTTTGGACAGCACACACGGTCGAACATCGTTGGGTGTGGCATGCCATCATCGCCTTTGGGCAGCTCACACGGTCGAACGACGTCTGGCGTGGCATGCCATTATTGCCTTGGGCAGCATAAACAGTCGAACGACGTCAGGCGTGGCATGACATCACCGCCCTAGGACTGCATACACGGTCGAACGACGTCGGGCGTGGCATGACATCACCGCCCTTCGACAGTTGACACGGTCGAACGACGTCGGGCCTGGCATGACATCACTGCCATTAGACGGCACGCACGTTCGAACGACGTCGTGCGTGGCATGACATCACCACCCTTGGGCGTCACACACGGTTGAACGTCGTTGGGTGTGGCATGCCATCATCGCCTTTGGGCCGCACACACAATCGAATGACGTTGGGCGTGGCATGACATCACCGTATTTGGGCAGCACACATGGTCAAACAACGTCGGGCGTGAAATGCCATCACCGCCTTTGGACAGCACACACAATCAAATGACGTCTGGCGTGGCATGCCATCATCCCTTTTGGGCTGCACACACGGTCGAACTACGTCGGACGTGGCATGCCATTATATCCATTGGGAAGCACAAACGGTAGAACGACGTCGGGCGTGGAATGCCAGCATCGCCTTTGGGCAGCACACACGGTCGAAAGACGTCGAGCGTGGATGACATTACCTCCTTTTGGACAGCGCATACGGTCGAACAACGTAGAGCGTGGCATGCCATCACCGCCTTGGGACAACACACACGGTCAGCCGACGTCGGGTGTGGCATGCTATCATCGCCTTTGGGCAGCACAAACAGTCGGACGACATCGGGTGTGGCATGCCATCACCGCCCTTGGATAGCACACAAGGTCGGATGACGTCTGGCGTGGCATGCCATCGCCGCCCTTGGACTGCACGACGTGGGGCATGGAATGAGATCATCGCTCTAGGACTGCACCGTGGTCGGTCATGGCATGACATCACCGCCATAGGACAGAACACGATAGGACGACTTCGGGCATGGCATGATATCACCGCCCTTGGGCAGCACACACGGTCGGACTACGTCAGGCGTGGCATGACATCACCGCCTTTGTACAGCACACACGGTCGAACGACGTCAAGCGTGGCATGCCATCATTGCCTTTGGGCAGCACAGACGATCGAACGACGGTAGGCGGGGCATGCCATAATAGCCCATGGACGGCAAACACGGTTGAACGACGTAAGGCGTGACATGCCATCACCGTCTTTGGACAGCACACACGGTCGAACGACGTCGGGCGTGGCATGCCATCTTGCCTTTGGGAAGCACACACGGTCGAAATACGTCGGGCGTGGTATGACATCACCGGCTTTGGGCATCACACGCGGTCAAACGTCGTCGGGCATGACATGCCACAATCGCCTTTGGACTAGCTGACACAGTCGGGCGGTGTCGGGCGTGTCATGCTATCATCGCCCTTGGACGGGAAACACGATCGAACGATGTAGATCGTGGCATGCCATCAACGCCTAAGGACAACACACAAGGAAGGACGACATCGGGTGTGGCATGCTATCATCTCCTTTGGGCAGCACAGACGGTCAGACGACGTCAGTCGTGGCATGCCATCACCGCCCTTGGACAGCACACATGGTCGGATGACGTCGAGCGTGGCATGCCATAACCTCCCTTGGACAGCACACACGATAGGACGACGTCGGGCGTGGTATGAGATCACCGCTCTTGGACTGCACGCATGGTTAGACTACGGCGGGCGTGGCATGACATCAACACCTTTGGACAGCACACATAGTAGAACGACGCGTGGCATGGCATGACATCATCGCCCTTGAACTGCACGCACGGTCAGACGATATCGGGCGTGGCATGATATCATATCCGTTGGAGGGCAAACACGGTCGAATGACGTCAGGCGTGACATGCCATCACCGCCTTTGGGCAGCACACAAGATCGAATGACGTCCGAAGTGGCATTCCATCATATCCCTTGGACGGCAAACATGGTCGAACGAGGTCAGGCGTGACATGCTATCATCGCCTTTGGGCAGCACACACGGTCGAACGGCGTTGGGCGTGGCATGACATCACCGCCTTTGGACAGCACACACGGTCGAACGACGTCGGGCGTGACATGCCAACACCGCCTTTGGACAGCCCACACGGTCGAACGACGTCGAGCATGACATTCCATTATCGCCTTTGGGCAGCACACACGGTCGAACGACGTCTAGCGTGGCATGCCATTATTGCCTTTAGGCAGCACAAACGGTCGAACGACGTCGGGCGTGGCATGACATCACCGCCCTAGGACTGTACGCACGATCGGACGACGTCAGGCATGGCATGACATCACTGCCCTAGGACAGCACACACGGTCCAACAACGTCGAGCCTGGCATTACATCACCGCCCTTGGACGGCACGCACGGTCGAACGACGTCGGGAGTGAAATGACATCACCACCCTTGGACGTCACACACGGTCGAACGTCGTTGGGTGTGGCATGCCATCATCGCCTTTGTGTAGCACACACAATCGAATGACGTCTGGCGTGGCATGACATCACAACCTTTGGGCAGCACACACGGTCAAACGACATCGGGCGTGACATGCCATCACCGCCTTTGGACAGCACACATGGTCGAATGACGTCGGGCGTGGCATGCTATCATCACCTTTGGGCAGCACACATGGTCGAACTACGTCGGGCGTGGCATGCCATCATCGCCTTTGGACAGCACAAACGGTCTAACCACGTCGGGCGTGGACTGCCAACATCACCTTTGGGCAGCACACACGGTCGAACGACGTCGGGCGTGGCATGCCATAATAGCCCTTGGACGGCACACACGGTCGAACGATGTTAGGCGTGACATGCCATCACCGCCTTTGGACAGCACACACGATCGAACGACGCTGGGCATGGCATGCCATCATCACCTTTGGGCAGTACGCACAGTCGACATCGTCGGGCGTGGCATGCCATCATGGCCCTTGGACACAACACACGATCGAACAAAGTCTGTCATCGCATGCCATCATAGCCCTTGAACAGCAACCAAGGTTGAATAACGTCGGGCGTGGCATGCCATCATCGCCTTTGGACTAGCTGACACCATCGGACTGCACCGGGCATGGCGTGCCATCATCGCCCTTGGACGGGAAACACGGTAGAACGACGTAGATTGTGGAATGCTGTCAACTCCTTGGGACAACACAAATGAAAGGGCGACGTCGGGCGTGGCATGCCATCACCGCCCTTGGACAGCATACATGGTCGGAAGACGTCGGGCGTGGCATGCCATCACTGCCTTTGGATAGCACACACGGTAGGACGACGTCGGGCGTGTCATGAGATCACCGCTCTTGGACTGCACGCATGGTCAGACTATGTCGGGCGTGGCATGAAATCACCACCTTTGGACAGCACACACGGTCGAACGAAGCGTGGCATGGCATGACATCACCGCCCTTGAACTGCACGCACGGTCAGACGACATCGGGCATGGCATGACATCACAACCTTGGACAGCATTCAAGGTCGGCAACTTCAGGCGTGGCATGACATCTCCGCTCTTCGAAAGCACGCATGGTCGGACGACATCGGACATGGCATGACATCACCGCCCTTGGGCAACACACACGATTGGACTACGTCGGGCGTGTCATGACATCACCTCCTTTGAACAGCACACACGGTCGAATAACGTCGTGCGTGGCATGCCATCATCGCCTTTTGGCAGCACACACGGTCGAATGACGTCGAGCGTGGCATACCATCATAGCCCATAGATGGCAAACACGATCGAACGACGTCGGGCGTGGAATGCCATCATCGCCTTTGGGCAGCACACCCGGTCGAACGACGTCGGGCGTGGCATGCCGTCATGGCCCTTGGACATCACACACGGTCGAACGAAGTCGGGCGTGGCAGGCCATAATATCCCTTGAACGGCAAACAAGGTTGAACGACGTGAGGCGTGGCATGCCATCATCGCCTTTTGACTAGCTGACACACTCAGATGGCGTCGGGTGAGGCATGCCATCATTGCCCTTGGACGGGAAACATGGTTGAACGATGTAAAGCGTGGCATGTCATCAACGCCTTGGGACAGCACACACGGAAGAACGACATCGGGCGTGGCATGACATCACCTCCTTTGGACAGTGCACACGGTCGAACGACGTCGAGCGCGACATGCCATCACCACCTTTGGAAAGCACACACGGTCGAACGACGTCGGGCGTGGCATGCCATCATCACCTTTGGGCAGCACAAATGGTCGAACGACGTCGGGCGTGGCATGCCATCTTGCCTTTGGGAAGAACACACAGTCGAACGACGTCGGGCATGGCATGACATCACCGCCCATGGACGGCACGCACGGTCAAAAGATATCGGGCGTGGCATGACATCACCACCCTTGGACAGCATAGACAATCGGCAACGTAGGGCGTGGTATGACACCACCGCCATAGGACAACACACGGTCAGACGACGTCGGGCATGGCATAACATCACCGCCCTTGGGCAACACACATGGTTGGACTACGTCCGGCGTGGCATGACATCACCGCCTTTGTACAGCACACACGGTCGAACGACGTCGGGCGTGGCATGCCATCATCGCCTTTGGGCAACACACACGATCGAACGACGTCTGGCGGGGCATGCGATAATAGCCCATGGACGGCAAACACGGTCGAACGACGTCAGGCGTGACATGCCATCACCGCCTTTGGACAACGCACACGGTCGAACGACGTCGGGCGTGGCATGCCATCTTGTCTTTGGGAAGCACCCACGGTCGAATGACGTTGGGCGTGGTATGACATCACCGCCTTTGGGCAGCACACACGGTAGAACTACGCGTGGCATGGCATGACATCATCGCCCTTGAACTGCACGCACGGTCAGACGACATCGTGCGTGGCATGATATCATATCCCTTGGAGGGCAAACACGGTCGAACGACGTCAGGCGTGACATGCCATCACCGCCTTTGGGCACCACACACGATCGAATGACGTCTGTGGTGGCATGCCATTATAGCTTTAAGGCAGCACAAACGGTAGAACGATGTTAGGCGTGGCATGACATCACCGCCTAGGACTGTACACACGGTCGAGCGACGTCGAGCCTGTCATGACATCACCGCCCTTGGACAGCACGCACGGTCGAACGACGTCGGGAGTGGCATGACATCACAACCCTTGGAAGTCACACGGTCAAACGTCGTTGGGCGTGGCATGCCATCATCGCCTTTGGGCAGCACACACGATCGAATGACGTCGGGCGTGGCATGACATCACCGCCTTTGGACAGCACACACAGTCAAACGAAGTCGGGCATGACATGTCATCACCGCCTTTGGACAGCACACAAGGTCGTATGACGTCGGGCGTGGCATGCCATCATCACCTTTGGGCAGCACACACGGTCGAACTACGTCAGGCGTGACATGCCATCATCGCCTTTGGGAAGCACAAACGGTCGAACCACGTCGGGCGTGGCATGCCAACATCACGTTTGGGCAGCACACACGGTCGAACGACGTCGGGCGTAGTATGCCAGCATCGCCTTTGGTCAACACACATGGTCGAAAGTCGTCGAGCGTGGCATGACATCACCTCCTTTGGACAGCGCACACGGTCGAACAACGTTGGGCGCGACATGCCATCACCGCCTTTTGAAAGCACACACGATCGAACGAAGTCGGGCGTGGCATGCCATCATCACCTTTGGGCAACACACACGGTTGAACTACGTCGGGCGTGTCATGCCATCATCGCCTATGGGCAGCACAAATGGTCGAACGACATCGGGCACGAGATGCCATCACCGCCTTTGGAAAGCACACACGGTCGAATGACGTCGAGCGTGGCATGCCATCATCACCTTTGGGCAGCACACACGGTTGAACTACGTCGGGCGTGGCATGCCATCATCGCCTTTGGGTAGCACAAACGGTCGAATGACGTCGGGCGTGGTATGCCATCATCACCTTTGGGCAGAACACACGGTTGAACTACGTCGGGCGTGGCATGCCATAATCGCCTTAACGCAGCACAAATGGTCAAACGACGTTGGGCGTGACATGCAATCACCGCCATAGGACAGCACACGATTGGACGACGTCGGGAATGGCATGACATCACCGCCCTTGGGTAGCACACACGGTCAGACTATGTCAGGCGGGGCATGACATCACCTTTGTACAGCACACACGGTCGAATGACGTCGTGCGTGGCATGCCATCATCGCCTTTGGGCAGCACACTCGATCGAACGACGTCTGGCGGGGCATGCCATAATAGCCCATGGACGGCAAACACGGTCGAACGACGTCAGGCGTGACATGCCATCACCGCCTTTGGACAACGCACACGGTCGAACGACGTCGGGCGTGGCATGCCATCTTGTCTTTGGGAAGCACACACGGTCGAATGACGTCGAGCGTGGTATGACATCATCGCCTTTGGGCAGCACACATGGTAGAACTACGCGTGGCATGGCATGACATCATCGCCCTTGAACTGCACGCACGGTCAGACGACATCGGGCGTGGCATGATATCATATCCCTTGGAGGGCAAACACGGTCGAACGACGTCAGGCGTGACATGCCATCACCGCCTTTGGGCACCACACACGATCGAATGACGTCTGTGGTGGCATGCCATTATAGCTTTAAGGCAGCATAAACGGTCGAACGATGTCAGGCGTGGCATGACATCACCGCCCTAGGACTGTACACAAGGTCGAGCGACGTCGAGCCTGTCATGACATCACCGCCCTTGGACAGCACGCACGGTCGAACGACGTCGGGAGTGGCATGACATCACAACCCTTGGAAGTCACACACGATCGAACGTCGTTGGGCGTGGCATGCCATCATCGCCTTTGGGCAGCACACACGATCGAATGACGTCACGCGTGGCATGACATCACCGCCTTTGGACAGCACACACAGTCAAACGAAGTCGGGCATGACATGTCATCACCGCCTTTGGACAGCACACAAGGTCGTATGACATCGGGCGTGGCATGCCATCATCACCTTTGGGCAGCACACACGGTCGAACTACGTCAGGCGTGACATGCCATCATCGCCTTTGGGAAGCACAAACGGTCGAACCACGTCGGGCGTGGCATGCCAACATCACGTTTGGGCAGCACACACGGTCGAACGACGTCGGGCGTAGTATGCCAGCATCGCCTTTGGTCAACACACACGGTCGAAAGTCGTCGAGCGTGGCATGACATCACCTCCTTTGGACAGCGCACACGGTCGAACAACGTTGGGCGCGACATGCCATCACCGCCTTTGGAAAGCACACACGGTCGAACGAAGTCGGGCGTGGCATGCCATCATCACCTTTGGGCAACACACACGGTTGAACTACGTCGGGCTTGTCATGCCATCATCGCCTATGGGCAGCACAAATGGTCGAACGACATCGGGCGCGAGATGCCATCACCGCCTTTGGAAAGCACACACGGTCGAATGACGTCGAGCGTGGCATGCCATCATCACCTTTGGGCAGCACACACGGTTGAACTACGTCGGGCGTGGCATGCCATCATCGCCTTTGGGTAGCACAAACGGTCGAATGACGTCGGGCGTGGTATGCCATCATCACCTTTGGGCAGAACACACGGTTGAACTACATCGGGCGTGGCATGCCATAATCGCCTTAACGCAGCACAAATGGTCAAACGATGTTGGGTGTGACATGCAATCACCGCCATAGGACAGCACACGATTGGACGACGTCGGGAATGGCATGACATCACCGCCCTTGGGTAGCACACACGGTCAGACTATGTCAGGCGGGGCATGACATCACCTTTGTACAGCACACACGGTCGAATGACGTCGTGCGTGGCATGCCATCATCGCCTTTGGGCAGCACACTCGGTTGAATGACATCGGGCGTGGCATACCATCATAGCCCATAGATGGCAAACACGGTCAAACGATGTCGGTCGTGGAATGCCATCATCGCCTTTGGGCAGCACACCCGGTCGAACGACGTCGGGCGTGGCATGCCGTCATGGCCCTTGGACACCACACACGGTCGAACGAAGTCGGGCGTGGCATGCCATCATTTCCCTTGAACGGCAAACAAGGTTGAACGACGTGAGGCGTGGCATGCCATCATCGCCTTTGGACTAGCTGACACACTCAGACGGCGTCGGGTGTGGCATGCCATCAATACCCTTGGACGGGAAACATGATCGAACGACATAGAGTGTGGCATGCCATCAACACCTTGGGACAGCATACACGGAAGAATGACGTCGGGCATAACATGACATTATCACCTTTGGGCAGCACACACGGTTGAACTACGTCGGGCGTGGCATGCCATCATCGCCTTTGGACAGCACACGATCGGACAATGTCGGGTATGGCATGACATCACCGCCCTTGGGCAGCACACACGGTCAGACAACTTAAGGCGTCGCATGACATCACCGCCCTTGTACAGCACACACGGTCGAACGACGTCGGGCGTGGCATGCCATCATCGCCTTTGGACACCACGCACAGTCAAACGACGTCGAGTGTGGCATTCCATTATCGCCTTTGGGTAGTACACACGGTCGAACTACATCAGGCGTGGCATGCCATCATCGCCTTTGGGAAGCACAAAAAGATGAACGACGTCGGGCGTGGCATGAAAACATCACCTTTGGGCAGCACACACGGTCAAACGACGTCGGGCGTGGCATGCCAGCATCGCCTTTGGGCAGCACATAGTCGAAAGACGTCAGGCGTGGCATGACATCACCTTCTTTGGACAGCGCACACGGTCGAACGACGTCGGGCGTGGCATGCCATCATCATCTTTGGGCAGCACAAACGGTCGAAAGACGTCGGGCGTGGCATGCCATCTTGCCTTTGAAAAGCACACACGGTCGAACGACGTCGGGCGTGGCATGACATCACCGCCCTTGGACGGCACGCACGGTCAAACGACGTCGGGCGTGGCATGACATCACTGCCATAGGACAGCACACGGTCGGACGACGGGGGGCATGGCATAACATCACCGCCCTTGGGCAACACACACGGTTGGACTACGTCAGGCATGGCATGACATCACCGCCTTTGTACAGCACACTCGGTCGAACGACGTCGGGCGTGGCATGCCATCAACGCCTAAGGACAGCACACAAGGAAGGACGACGTCGGGCATGGCATGCCATAACCGCCCTTGGACAACACACATGGTAGGACGACGTCGGGCGTGGTATGATATCACCGCTCTTGGACTACACGCATGGTCAGACTACAGCGGGCGTGGCATGACATCACTACCTTTGGACAGCACACACGGTAGAACTACGCATTGCATGGCATGACATCATCGCCCTTGAATTGCACGCACGGTCAAACGACATCAGGCGTGGCATGATATCATATCCCTTGGAGGGCAAACACGGTCGAACGACGTCTGGCGTGACATGCCATCACCGCCTTTGGGCACCACACACGATCGAATGACGTCGAGCGTGGCATGCCATAATATCCCTTGGACAGCAAACACGGTCGAACGACGTCAGGCGTGACATGCCATCACCGCCTTTGGATAGCACACACGGTCGAATGTCGTTAGGCGTGGCATGCTATCATCGCATTTGGGCAGCACACACGGTCAAATGACGTTGGGCGTGGCATGACATCACCGCCTTTGGACAGCACACACGGTCGAACGACGTCGGGCGTGAAATGCCAACACCGCCTTTGGACAGCCCAGACGGTCAAACGACGTCGAGCGTGGCATTCCATTATCGCCTTTGGGCAGCACACACGGTCGAACGACATCTGTCGTGGCATGCCATTATAGCTTTAAGGCAGCACAAACGATCGAACGATGTCAGGCGTGGCATGACATCACCGCTCTAGGACTGTACACACGGTCGAGCAACGTCGAGCCTAGCATGACATCACCGCCCTTGGACGGCACGCACGGTCGAACGGCGTCGGGAGTGGCATGACATCACAACCCTTGGACGTCACACACGGTCGAACGTCGTTGGGCGTGGCATGCCATCATCACCTTTGGGCAGCACACACGGTCGAACTACGTCGGTCGTGACATGCCATCATCGCCTTTGGGAAGCACAAACGGTCGAAACACGTCGGGCGTGGCATGCCAACATCACGTTTGGGCAGCACACACGGTCGAACGACGTCGGGCGTAGCATGCCAGCATCGCCTTTGGTCAACACACACGGTCGAAAGACGTCGAGCGTGGGATGACATCACCTCCTTTGGACAGCGCATACGGTCGAACAACGTTTGGCGCGACATGCCATCACCGCCTTTGGAAAGCACACACGGTCGAACGAAGTCGGGCGTAGCATGCCATCATCACCTTTGGGCAACACACACGGTTGAACTACGTCGGGCGTGTCATGCCATCATCGCCTATGGGCAGCACAAATGGTCGAACGACATCGGGCGCGAGATGCCATCACCGCCTTTGGAAATCACACACGGTCGAATGACGTCGGGCGTGGCATGCCATCATCACCTTTGGGCAGCACACACGGTTGAACTACGTCGGGTGTGGCATGCCATCATCGCCTTTGGGTAGCACAAACGGTTGAATGACGTCGGGCGTGGCATGCCATCATCACCTTTGGACAGCATAGATAATCGGCAACGTAGGGCTTGGTATGACATTACCGCCATAGGACAGCACACGGTCGGACGACGTCGGGCATGGCATAACATCACCGCCCTTGAGCAACACACATTGTTTGACTACGTCCGGCGTGGCATGACATCACCGCCTTTGTACAGCACACACGGTCGAACAACGTCGGGCGTGGCATGCCATCATCGCCTTTGGGCAACACACACGATCGAAGGACGTCTGGCGGGGGATGCCATAATAGTCCATGGACGGCAAACACGGTCGAACAACGTCAGGCGTGACATGCCATCACCGTCTTTGGACAACGCACACGGTCGAACGACGTCGGGCGTGGCATTCCATCTTGCCATTGGGAAGCACACACGGTCGAATGACATTGGGCGTGGTATGACATCACCGCCTTTGGGAAGCACACACGGTCAAACGACGTCGGGCATGACATGCCATCACCGCTTTTAGACAGCACAGACGGTCGAATGAAGTCGGGCGTGGCATGCCATCATAGCCCTTGAATGACAAACAAGGTTGAATGACGTCAGGTGTGGCATGCCATCATCGCCTTTTGACTAGCTGACACAGTCGGAAGGCGTCGGGCGTAACATGCCATCATCGCCCTTTGACGGGAAACACGGTCGAACGACGTAGAGCGTGGCATGCCATCAACCCCTACGGACAGCACACAAGGAAGGATGACGTCGGGTGTGGCATGCAATTATCTCCTTTGGGCAGCACAGACGGTCGGACGACGTCTGGCATAGCAAACCATCACCGCCCTTGGACAGCACACATGGTCGGATGATGTCCGGCGTGGCATGCCATCACTGCCCTTGGACAGCACACACATTCGAATGAAGTCGGGCGTGGCGTGCCATCATAGCCCTTGAACGGTAAACAAGGTTGAACGACGTCAGGCGTGGCATGCCATCATCGCCCTTGGACGGGAAACACGGTCGAACAATGTAGAGCGTGACATGCCATCAACGCCTTGGGACAGCACACACGGAAGAACGACATCGGGCGTGGCATTCTATCATCGCCTTTGGGCAGCACAAACAATCGGACGACGTCGGGCGTGCCATGCCATCACCGCCCTTGGACATCACACATGGTAAGATGACGTCGGGCGTGGCATGCCATCACCGCCCTTCGACAACACACACGGTAGGACGACGTCGGGCGTGGCATGACCTCACCGCCCTTGGGCAGCACACACAGTCGGACTACGTCGGGCGTGACATGACATCACGTCCTTTGGACAGCGCACACGGTCGAACGACGTCAAGCGCGACATGCCATCACCTCCTCTGGAAAGCACACACGGTCGAACGACGTCGGGCGTGGCATGCCATCATCACCTTTGGGCAGCACAAATGGTCGAACGACGTCGGGCATGGCATGCCATCTTGTCTTTGGGAAGCACACACGGTCGAACGACGTCGGGCGTGGCATGACATCACCGCCCTTGGACGGCACGCACGGTCAAATGAAATCGGGCGTGGCATGACATCACCACCTTTGGACAGCACAGACAATCGGCAACGTAGGGTGTGGTATGACATCACCGCCATAGGACAGCACACGGTCGGACGACGTCGGGCATGGCATAACATCACTGCCCTTGGGCAACACACATGGTTGGACTACGTCAAGCGTGGCATGACATCACCGCCTTTGTACAGCACACACGGTCGAACGACGTCGGGCGTGGCATGCCATCATTGCCTTTGGGCAGCACACACGATCGAACGACGTCTGGCAAGGCATGCCATAATATCCAATGGACGGCAAACACGGTCGAACGACGTCAGGCGTGACATGCCATCACCGCCTCAGGACAACACACACGGTCGAACGACGTCGGTTGTGGAATGCCATGTTGCCTTTGGGAAGCACACACGGTCGAAAGACGTCGGGTGTGGTATGACATCACCGCCTTTGGGCAGCACACAAGGTCAAACGACGTCGGGCATGACATGCCATCACCGCTTTTAGACAGCACAGACGGTCGAATGAAGTCGAGCGTGGCATGCCATCATAGCCCTTGAACGACAAACAAGGTTGAATGACGTCAGGCGTGGCATGCCATCATCGCATTTTGACTAGCTGACACAGTCAGAAGGCGTCGGGCGTAACATGCCATCATCGCCCTTTGACGGGAAACACGGTATGAACGACGTAGAGCGTGGCATGCCATCAACGCCTACGGACAGCACACAAGGAAGGACGACATCGGGTGTGGCATGCTATTATCTCCTTTGGGCAGCACAGACGGTCGGATGACGTCTTGCATAGCATACCATCAGCGCCCTTGGACAGCACACATGGTCGGATGACGTCGGGCGTGGCATGCCGTCACTGCCCTTGGACAGCACACACATTCGAATGAAGTCGGGCGTGGCGTGCCATCATAGCCCTTGAACGGCAAACAAGGTTGAACGACGTCAGGCGTGGCATGCCATCATCGCCCTTGGATGGGAAACACGGTCGAACAATGTAGGGCGTGACATGCCATCAACGCCTTGGGACAGCACACACGGAAGAACGACATCGGGCGTGGCATTCTATCATCGCCTTTGGGCAGCACAAACAATCGGACGACGTCGGGCGTGGCATGCCATCACCGCCCTTGGACATCACACATGGTCAGATGACGTCAGGCGTGGCATGCCATCACCGCCCTTCGACAACAAAAATGGTAGGACGATGTCGGGCGTGGCATGACCTCACCGCCCTTGGGCAGCACACACAGTCGGACTACGTCGGGCGTGACATGACATCACCTCCTTTGGACAGCGCACACGGTCGAATGACGTCAAGCGCGACATGCCATCACCTCCTTTGGAAAGCACACACGGTCGAACGACGTCGGGCGTGGCATGCCATCATCACCTTTGGGCAGCACAAATGGTCGAACGACGTCGGGCATGGCATGCCATCTTGTCTTTGGGAAGTACACACGGTCGAACGACGTCGGGCGTGGCATGACATCACCGCCCTTGGACAGCACAGACAATCGGCAACGTAGGGCGTGGTATGACATCACCGCCATAGGACAGCACACGGTCGGACGACGTCGGGCATGGCATAACATCACCGCCCTTGGGCAACACACATGGATGGACTACGTTAGGCGTGGCATGACATCACCGCCTTTGTACAGCACACACGGTCGAACGACGTCGGGCGTGGCATGCCATCATTGCCTTTGGGCAGCACACACGATCGAACGACGTCTGGCGGGGCATGCCATAATATCCCATGGACGGGAAACACGGTCGAACGACGTCAGGCGTGACATGCCATCACCGCCTTTGGACAACACACACGGTCGAACGACGTCAGTTGTGGAATGCCATGTTGCCTTTGGAAAGCACACACGGTCGAAAGACGTCGGGTGTGGTATGACATCACCGCCTTTGGGCAGCACACACGGTCAAACGATGTCGGGCGTGACATGCCATCACCGCTTTTAGACCGCACACACGGTCGAACGAAGTCGGGCATGGCATGCAATCATAGCCCTTGAACGACAAACAAGGTTGAATGACATCAGGCGTGGCATGCCATCATCGCCTTTGAACTAGCTGATACAGTTGGACGGCATCGGGCGTGACATGCCATCATCGCCCTTGGACGGGAAACACGGTCGAACGATGTAGAGCGTGGCATGCCATCAACGCCTAAGGACAGCACACAAGGAAGGACAACGTCGGGCGTGGCATGCTATTATCTCCTTTGGGCAGCACAGACGGTTGGACGACGTCTGGAGTAGCATACCATCACCGCCCTTGGACAGCACACATGGTCGGATGACGTCGGGCGTGGCATGCCATCACTGTCCTTGGACAGCACGCACGGTAGGACGACGTCGGGCGTGGTATGAGATCATCGCTCTTGGACTGCATGCATGGACGGACTACGTCGGGCATGGCATGACATCACCACCTTTGGACAACACACACGGTAGAACTACGCGTAGCATGGCATGTCATCATCGCCCTTGAACTGCACGCACGGTCAGACGACATCAAGCGTGGCATGATATCACCGCCTTTGGACAGCACACACAGTCGGGAACGTCGGCATCGCCGCAATTGGACAGCACGCATGGTCGGACGACATCGGGCATGGCATGACATCACCGCCCTTGGGCTGCACACACGGTCGGACTACGTCGAGCATGGCATGACATCACCGCCTTTGGACAGCACACACGATCGGACGACGTCGGGCGTGGCATGCCATCACCGCTCTTAGACTGCACGCATGGTCGGGCATGGCATGACATCACCGCCATAGGACAGCACACGATCGGACGACGTCGGGCATGGCATGACATCACTGCCCTTGGGCAGCACACCCAGTCGGACTACGTCAGGCGTGGCATGCCATCACCGCCTTCGTACAGCACACCCGGTCGAACGACGTCGGGCGTGGCATGCCATCTTGCCTTTGGGAAGCACACACGGTCGAACGACGTCGGGCGTGGCATGACATCACCACCCTTGGATGGCAAGCACGGTCAAACGACATCGGGCGTGGCATGACATCACCACCCTTGGATAGCATAGATAATCGGCAACGTAGGGCGTGCCATGACATCACCGCCATAGGACAGCACACGGTCAGACGACGTTGGGCATGGCATAACATCACCGCCCTTGGGAAACACACACGGCTGGACTACGTCAGGCGTGGCATGACATCACCGCCTTTGTACAACACACATGGTCGAACTTCATCGGGCGTGGCATGCCATCATCACCTTTGGGTAACACACACGATCGAACGACGTCTGGCGGGGCATGCCATAATAGCCCATGGTCGGCAAACACGGTCGAACAACGTCAGGCGTGACATTCCATCACCGCCTTTGGACAACACACATGGTGGAATGACGTCGGGCGTGGCATGCCATCTTGCCTTTGGGAAGCACACACGGTTGAAAGACGTCGGGCGTGGTATGAAATCACCGCCTTTGGGCAGCACACACGGTCAAACGACGTCGGGCGTGACATGCCATCACCGCCTTTAGACAGCACACACATTCGAACGAAGTCGGGCGTGGCATGCCATCATAGCCCTTGAACGGCAAACAAGGTTGAATGCCGTCAGGCGTGGCATGCCTTCATCGCCTTTGGACTAGCTGACACAGTCGGACGGTGTCGAGCATGACATGCCATCATCGCCCTTGGACTGGAAACACGGTCGAATGACGTAGAGCGTGGCATGCCATCAATGCCTAAGGAAAGCACACAAGGAAGGACGACGTCGGGCGTGGCATGCTATTATCTCCTTTGGGCAGCACAGACGGTCGGACGACGTCTGGCGTAGCATACCATCACCGCCCTTGGACAGCACACATGGTCGGATGACGTCGGGCGTGGCATGCCATCACTGCCCTTGGACAGCACACACGGTAGGACGACATCGGGCATGGTATGTGATCACCGCTCTTGGACTGCACGCATGGACGGACTACGTTGGGCGTGGCATGACATCACCACCTTTGGACAGCACACACGGTAGAATGACGCGTGGTATGGCATAACATCATCTCCCTTGAACTGTACGCACGGTCAGACAACATCAAGCGTAGCATGACATCACCGCCTTTGGACAGCACACACAGTCGGCAACGTCAGCATCACCGCTGTTGGACAGCACGCATGGTCGAACGACATCGGGCATGGCATGACATCACCGCCCTTGGGCAGCACACACGGTCGGACTACGTCGAGTATGGCATGACATCACCGCCTTTGGACAGCACACACGGTTGAACGATGTCATGAGTGGCATGCCATCATCGCCTTTGGGCAGCACACACGGTCGAATGACATCGGCATGGCATGCCATCAACGCCTAAGGACAGCACACAAAGAAGGACGACGTCGGGCGTGGCATGCCATAACCGCCCTTGGACAGCACACACGGTAGGACGACGTCGGGCGTGGTATGATATCACCGCTCTTGGACTACACGCAGGTCAGACTACAGCGGGCGTGGCATGACATCACTACCTTTGGACAGCACACACGGTAGAACTACGCGTGGCATGGCATGACATCATCGCCCTTGAACTGCACGCACGGTCAGACGACATCAGGCGTGGCATGATATCATATCCCTTGGAGGGCAAACACGGTCGAACGACGTCAGGCGTGACATGCCATCACCGCCTTTGGGCACCACACACGATCGAATGACGCAGGCGTGGCATGCCATAATATCCCTTGGATGGCAAACGCGGTCGAACGACGTCAGGCGTGACATGCCATCACCGCCTTTGGACAGCACACACGGTCGAACGTCGTCGGGCGTGGCATGCTATCATCGCCTTTGGGCAGCACACACGGTCGAACGACGTTGGGCGTGGCATGACATCACCGCCTTTTGACAGCACACACGGTCGAACGACGTCGGGCGTGAAATGCCAACACCGCCTTTGGACAGCCCACACGGTCGAACGACGTTGAGCGTGGCATTTCATTATCGCCTTTGGGCAGCACACACGGTCAAACGACGTCTGTGGTGGCATGCCATTATAGCTTTAAGGCAGCACAGACGGTCGAACGATGTCAGGCGTGGCATGACCTCACCGCCCTAGGACTGTACACACGGTCGAGCGACGTCGAGCCTGTCATGACATCACCGCCCTTGGACGGCACGCACGGTCGAACGACGTCGGGAGTGGCATGACATCACAACCCTTGGACGTCACACACGGTCGAACGTCGTTGGGCGTGGCATGCCATCATCGCCTTTGGGCAGCACACACGATCGAATGACGTCGGGCGTGGCATGACATCACCGCCTTTGGGCAGCACACACAATCAAACGAAATCGAGCATGACATGTCATCACCGCCTTTGGACAGCACACAAGGTCGAATGACGTCGGGCGTGGCATGCCATCATCACCTTTGGGCAGCACACACGGTCGAACTACGTCGGGCGTGACATGCCATCATCGCCTTTGGGAAGCACAAACGGTCGAACCACGTCGGGCGTGGCATGCCAACATCATGTTTGGGCAGCACACACGGTCGAACGACGTCGGGCGTAGCATGCCAGCATCGCCTTTGGTCAACACACACGGTCGAAAGTCGTCGAGCGTGGCATGACATCACCTCCTTTGGACAGCGCACACGGTCGAACAACGTTGGGCGCGACATGCCATCACCGCCTTTGGAAAGCACACACGGTCGAATGAAGTCGGGCGTGGCATGCCATCATCACCTTTGGGCAACACACACGGTTGAACTACGTCGGGCGTGTCATGCCATCATCGCCTATGGGCAGCACAAATGGTCGAACGACATCGGGCGCGAGATGCCATCACCACCTTTGGAAAGCACACACGGTCGAATGACGTCGGGCGTGGCATGCCATCATCACCTTTGGGCAGCACACACGGTTTAACTACGTCGGGCGTGGCATGCCATCATCGCGTTTGGACAGCACAAACGGTCGAACGACGTCGGGTGTGGCATGCCATAATCGCCTTAAGGCCGCACACACATTCGAAAGATGTCGGGTGTGGCATAACATCACCGCCTTTGGACAGCACACACGGTCGAACAACGTCGGGCTTGACATGCAATCACCCCATAGGACAGCACACGATCGAACAATGTCGGGCATGGCATGACATCACCGCCCTTGGGAAGCACACACGGTTAGACTACTTCAGGCGTCGCATGACATCACTGCCTTTGTACAGCACACACGGTCGAACGACGTCGGGCGTGGCATGCCATCATCGCCTTTGGACACCACACACAGTCAAACGACGTCGAGTGTGGCATTCCATTATCACCTTTGGGCAGCACACACGGTCAAACTATGTCAGGCGTGGCATGCCATCATCGCCTTTGGGAAGCACAAAAAGATGAACGACGTCAGGCGTGGCATGCAAACATCACCTTTGGGCAGCACACACGGTTAAACGACATCAGGCGTGGCATGCCAGCATCGCCTTTGGGCAGCACATGGTCGAAAGACGTCGGGCGTGGCATGACATCACCTTCTTTGGACAGCGCACACGGTCGAACGATGTCGGGCGTGGCATGCCATCATCACCTTTGGGCTGCACAAACGGTCGAACGACGTCGAGCGTGGCATGCCATCTTGCTTTAGAAAAGCACAAACGGTCGAACGACGTCGGGCGTGGCATGACATCACCGCCCTTGGACGGCACGCACGGTCAAACGACGTCGGGCGTGGCATGACATCACCGCCATAGGACAGCACACGGTCGGACGACGGGGGGCATGGCATAACATCACCGCCCTTGGGCAACACACACGGTTGGACTACGTCATGTGTGGCATGACATCACCGCCTTTGTACAGCACACACGGTCGAACGACGTCGGGCGTGGCATGCCATCATCGCCTTTGGGCAGCACATACGATCGAACGATGTTTGGCGGGGCATGCCATAATAGCCCACGGACGGCAAACACAGTCGAATGACGTCAGACGTGATATGCCATCACCGCCTTTGGACAACACACACGGTCGAACGACGTCGGGCTTGTCATGCCATCTTGCCTTTGGGAAGCACACACGATCTAAAGACGTCGGGCGTGGTATGACATCACTGCCTTTGAGCAGCACACACGGTCAAACGACGTCGGGCGTGACATGCCATCACTGCCTTTAGACAGCACACACGCTCGGACAAAGTCGGGCGTGGCATGCCATCATAGCCCTTGAACGGCAAACAAGGTTGAATGGCGTCAGGCGTGGCATGCCATCATCGCCTTTGGACTAGCTGACACAGTCGGACGGCGTCGGGCGTGACATGCCATCATCGTCCTTGGACAGGAAACACGGTCGAACGACGTAGAGCGTGGCATGCCATCAACGCCAAAGGACAGCACACAAGGAAGGACGACGTCGGGCGTGGCATGCTATTATCTCCTTTGGGCAGCACAGACGGTCGAACGACGTCTGGCGTAGCATACCATCACCGCCATTGGACAGCACACATGGTCGGATGACGTCGGGCGTGGCATGCCATCACTGCCCTTGGACAACACACACGGTAGGACGACGTCGGGCGTGGTATGAGATCACCCCTCTTGGACTGCACGCATGGACGGACTACGTCGGGCTTGGCATGACATTACCACCTTTGGACAGCACACACAGTAGAACGATGCGTGGCATGGCATGACATCATCGCACTTGAACTGCACGCACGGTCAGACGACATCAAGCGTGGCATGACATTACCGCCTTTGGACAGCACACACAGTCGGCAACGTCGGCATCGCCGCTATTGGACAGCACGCATGGTCGGACGACATCGGGCATGGCATGACATCACCGCTCTTGGGAAGCACACACAGTCGGACTACGTCGAGTATGGCATGACATCACCGCCTTTGGACAGCACACACGGTCCAATGATGTCAGGAGTGTCATGCCATCATCGCCTATGGGCAGCACACACGGTCGAATGACCTCGGCATGGCATGTTATCATAGCCTATGGATGGAAAACACGGTCGAACGACGTCGGTCGTAAAATGCCATCATCACCTTTGGGCAGCACACACGATCGAACGACGTCAAGCGTGGCATGCCGTCATGGCCCATAGACACCACACACAGTTGAACGAATTCGGGCGTGGCGTGCCATCATAGCCCTTGAACGGAAAATAAGGTTGAACGACGTTAGGCGTGGCATTTCATCGTCGCCTTTGGACTAGCCGACACAGTCAGACGGCATCAGGCGTGTCATGCAATCACCACCCTTGGATGGGAAACACGGTCGAACGACGTAGAGCGTGACATGCCATCAACGCCTTGGGACAACACACATGGAAGAACGACATCGGGCGTGGCATTCTATAATCGCCTTTGTGCAGCACAAACCGTCGGACGACGTCGGGCGTGGCATGCCATCACCGCCCTTGGACAACACACACGGTCGAATGACGTCGGCCGTGGCATGCCATCACCGCCCTTTGACAACCCACACGGTAGGCCGACGTCCGGCGTGGCATGACCTCACCGCCCTTGGGCAGCACACACGGTCGGACTACGTTGGGCGTTGCATGACATCACCACCTTTGGATAGCACACACTGTCTAACGACGTCGGGCGTGGCATGCTATCATCGCCTTTGGGCAGCACACACGATCAAATGACGTCATGCGTGGCATTCCATCATATCCCTTGGACGGCAAACACGGTCGAACGACGTCAGGCGTGACATGTCATCACTGCCTTTGGACAGCACACACGGTCGAACATCGTTGGGTGTGGCATGCCATCATCGCCTTTGGGCAGCTCACACGGTCGAACGACGTCTGGCGTGGCATGCCATTATTGCCTTGGGCAGCATAAACAGTCGAACGACGTCAGGCGTGGCATGACATCACCGCCCTAGGACTGCATACACGGTCGAACGACGTCGGGCGTGGCATGACATCACCGCCCTTCGACAGTTGACACGGTCGAACGACGTCGGGCCTGGCATGACATCACTGCCATTAGACGGCACGCACGTTCGAACGACGTCGTGCGTGGCATGACATCACCACCCTTGGGCGTCACACACGGTTGAACGTCGTTGGGTGTGGCATGCCATCATCGCCTTTGGGCCGCACACACAATCGAATGACGTTGGGCGTGGCATGACATCACCGTATTTGGGCAGCACACATGGTCAAACAACGTCGGGCGTGAAATGCCATCACCGCCTTTGGACAGCACACACAATCAAATGACGTCTGGCGTGGCATGCCATCATCCCTTTTGGGCTGCACACACGGTCGAACTACGTCGGACGTGGCATGCCATTATATCCATTGGGAAGCACAAACGGTAGAACGACGTCGGGCGTGGCATGCCAGCATCGCCTTTGGGCAGCACACACGGTCGAAAGACGTCGAGCGTGGATGACATTACCTCCTTTTGGACAGCGCATACGGTCGAACAACGTAGAGCGTGGCATGCCATCACCGCCTTGGGACAACACACACGGTCAGCCGACGTCGGGTGTGGCATGCTATCATCGCCTTTGGGCAGCACAAACAGTCGGACGACATCGGGTGTGGCATGCCATCACCGCCCTTGGATAGCACACAAGGTCGGATGACGTCTGGCGTGGCATGCCATCGCCGCCCTTGGACTGCACGACGTGGGGCATGGAATGAGATCATCGCTCTAGGACTGCACCGTGGTCGGTCATGGCATGACATCACCGCCATAGGACAGAACACGATAGGACGACTTCGGGCATGGCATGATATCACCGCCCTTGGGCAGCACACACGGTCGGACTACGTCAGGCGTGGCATGACATCACCGCCTTTGTACAGCACACACGGTCGAACGACGTCAAGCGTGGCATGCCATCATTGCCTTTGGGCAGCACAGACGATCGAACGACGTTAGGCGGGGCATGCCATAATAGCCCATGGACGGCAAACACGGTTGAACGACGTAAGGCGTGACATGCCATCACCGTCTTTGGACAGCACACACGGTCGAACGACGTCGGGCGTGGCATGCCATCTTGCCTTTGGGAAGCACACACGGTCGAAATACGTCGGGCGTGGTATGACATCACCGGCTTTGGGCATCACACGCGGTCAAACGTCGTCGGGCATGACATGCCACAATCGCCTTTGGACTAGCTGACACAGTCGGGCGGTGTCGGGCGTGGCATGCTATCATCGCCCTTGGACGGGAAACACGATCGAACGATGTAGATCGTGGCATGCCATCAACGCCTAAGGACAACACACAAGGAAGGACGACATCGGGTGTGGCATGCTATCATCTCCTTTGGGCAGCACAGACGGTCAGACGACGTCAGTCGTGGCATGCCATCACCGCCCTTGGACAGCACACATGGTCGGATGACGTCGAGCGTGGCATGCCATAACCTCCCTTGGACAGCACACACGATAGGACGACGTCGGGCGTGGTATGAGATCACCGCTCTTGGACTGCACGCATGGTTAGACTACGGCGGGCGTGGCATTTCATCAACACCTTTGGACAGCACACATAGTAGAACGACGCGTGGCATGGCATGACATCATCGCCCTTGAACTGCACGCACGGTCAGACGATATCGGGCGTGGCATGATATCATATCCGTTGGAGGGCAAACACGGTCGAATGACGTCAGGCGTGACATGCCATCACCGCCTTTGGGCAGCACACAAGATCGAATGACGTCCGAAGTGGCATTCCATCATATCCCTTGGACGGCAAACATGGTCGAACGAGGTCAGGCGTGACATGCTATCATCGCCTTTGGGCAGCACACACGGTCGAACGGCGTTGGGCGTGGCATGACATCACCGCCTTTGGACAGCACACACGGTCGAACGACGTCGGGCGTGACATGCCAACACCGCCTTTGGACAGCCCACACGGTCGAACGACGTCGAGCATGACATTCCATTATCGCCTTTGGGCAGCACACACGGTCGAACGACGTCTAGCGTGGCATGCCATTATTGCCTTTAGGCAGCACAAACGGTCGAACGACGTCGGGCGTGGCATGACATCACCGCCCTAGGACTGTACGCACGATCGGACGACGTCAGGCATGGCATGACATCACTGCCCTAGGACAGCACACACGGTCCAACAACGTCGAGCCTGGCATTACATCACCGCCCTTGGACGGCACGCACGGTCGAACGACGTCGGGAGTGAAATGACATCACCACCCTTGGACGTCACACACGGTCGAACGTCGTTGGGTGTGGCATGCCATCATCGCCTTTGTGTAGCACACACAATCGAATGACGTCTGGCGTGGCATGACATCACAACCTTTGGGCAGCACACACGGTCAAACGACATCGGGCGTGACATGCCATCACCGCCTTTGGACAGCACACATGGTCGAATGACGTCGGGCGTGGCATGCTATCATCACCTTTGGGCAGCACACATGGTCGAACTACGTCGGGCGTGGCATGCCATCATCGCCTTTGGACAGCACAAACGGTCTAACCACGTCGGGCGTGGACTGCCAACATCACCTTTGGGCAGCACACACGGTCGAACGACGTCGGGCGTGGCATGCCATAATAGCCCTTGGACGGCACACACGGTCGAACGATGTTAGGCGTGACATGCCATCACCGCCTTTGGACAGCACACACGATCGAACGACGCTGGGCATGGCATGCCATCATCACCTTTGGGCAGTACGCACAGTCGACATCGTCGGGCGTGGCATGCCATCATGGCCCTTGGACACAACACACGATCGAACAAAGTCTGTCATCGCATGCCATCATAGCCCTTGAACAGCAACCAAGGTTGAATAACGTCGGGCGTGGCATGCCATCATCGCCTTTGGACTAGCTGACACCATCGGACTGCACCGGGCATGGCGTGCCATCATCGCCCTTGGACGGGAAACACGGTAGAACGACGTAGATTGTGGAATGCTGTCAACTCCTTGGGACAACACAAATGAAAGGGCGACGTCGGGCGTGGCATGCCATCACCGCCCTTGGACAGCATACATGGTCGGAAGACGTCGGGCGTGGCATGCCATCACTGCCTTTGGATAGCACACACGGTAGGACGACGTCGGGCGTGTCATGAGATCACCGCTCTTGGACTGCACGCATGGTCAGACTATGTCGGGCGTGGCATGAAATCACCACCTTTGGACAGCACACACGGTCGAACGAAGCGTGGCATGGCATGACATCACCGCCCTTGAACTGCACGCACGGTCAGACGACATCGGGCATGGCATGACATCACAACCTTGGACAGCATTCAAGGTCGGCAACTTCAGGCGTGGCATGACATCTCCGCTCTTCGAAAGCACGCATGGTCGGACGACATCGGACATGGCATGACATCACCGCCCTTGGGCAACACACACGATTGGACTACGTCGGGCGTGTCATGACATCACCTCCTTTGAACAGCACACACGGTCGAATAACGTCGTGCGTGGCATGCCATCATCGCCTTTTGGCAGCACACACGGTCGAATGACGTCGAGCGTGGCATACCATCATAGCCCATAGATGGCAAACACGATCGAACGACGTCGGGCGTGGAATGCCATCATCGCCTTTGGGCAGCACACCCGGTCGAACGACGTCGGGCGTGGCATGCCGTCATGGCCCTTGGACATCACACACGGTCGAACGAAGTCGGGCGTGGCAGGCCATAATATCCCTTGAACGGCAAACAAGGTTGAACGACGTGAGGCGTGGCATGCCATCATCGCCTTTTGACTAGCTGACACACTCAGATGGCGTCGGGTGAGGCATGCCATCATTGCCCTTGGACGGGAAACATGGTTGAACGATGTAAAGCGTGGCATGTCATCAATGCCTTGGGACAGCACACACGGAAGAACGACATCGGGCGTGGCATGACATCACCTCCTTTGGACAGTGCACACGGTCGAACGACGTCGAGCGCGACATGCCATCACCACCTTTGGAAAGCACACACGGTCGAACGACGTCGGGCGTGGCATGCCATCATCACCTTTGGGCAGCACAAATGGTCGAACGACGTCGGGCGTGGCATGCCATCTTGCCTTTGGGAAGAACACACAGTCGAACGACGTCGGGCATGGCATGACATCACCGCCCATGGACGGCACGCACGGTCAAAAGATATCGGGCGTGGCATGACATCACCACCCTTGGACAGCATAGACAATCGGCAACGTAGGGCGTGGTATGACACCACCGCCATAGGACAGCACACGGTCAGACGACGTCGGGCATGGCATAACATCACCGCCCTTGGGCAACACACATGGTTGGACTACGTCCGGCGTGGCATGACATCACCGCCTTTGTACAGCACACACGGTCGAACGACGTCGGGCGTGGCATGCCATCATCGCCTTTGGGCAACACACACGATCGAACGACGTCTGGCGGGGCATGCGATAATAGCCCATGGACGGCAAACACGGTCGAACGACGTCAGGCGTGACATGCCATCACCGCCTTTGGACAACGCACACGGTCGAACGACGTCGGGCGTGGCATGCCATCTTGTCTTTGGGAAGCACCCACGGTCGAATGACGTTGGGCGTGGTATGACATCACCGCCTTTGGGCAGCACACACGGTAGAACTACGCGTGGCATGGCATGACATCATCGCCCTTGAACTGCACGCACGGTCAGACGACATCGTGCGTGGCATGATATCATATCCCTTGGAGGGCAAACACGGTCGAACGACGTCAGGCGTGACATGCCATCACCGCCTTTGGGCACCACACACGATCGAATGACGTCTGTGGTGGCATGCCATTATAGCTTTAAGGCAGCACAAACGGTAGAACGATGTTAGGCGTGGCATGACATCACCACCTAGGACTGTACACACGGTCGAGCGACGTCGAGCCTGTCATGACATCACCGCCCTTGGACAGCACGCACGGTCGAACGACGTCGGGAGTGGCATGACATCACAACCCTTGGAAGTCACACGGTCAAACGTCGTTGGGCGTGGCATGCCATCATCGCCTTTGGGCAGCACACACGATCGAATGACGTCGGGCGTGGCATGACATCACCGCCTTTGGACAGCACACACAGTCAAACGAAGTCGGGCATGACATGTCATCACCGCCTTTGGACAGCACACAAGGTCGTATGACGTCGGGCGTGGCATGCCATCATCACCTTTGGGCAGCACACACGGTCGAACTACGTCAGGCGTGACATGCCATCATCGCCTTTGGGAAGCACAAACGGTCGAACCACGTCGGGCGTGGCATGCCAACATCACGTTTGGGCAGCACACACGGTCGAACGACGTCGGGCGTAGTATGCCAGCATCGCCTTTGGTCAACACACATGGTCGAAAGTCGTCGAGCGTGGCATGACATCACCTCCTTTGGACAGCGCACACGGTCGAACAACGTTGGGCGCGACATGCCATCACCGCCTTTTGAAAGCACACACGATCGAACGAAGTCGGGCGTGGCATGCCATCATCACCTTTGGGCAACACACACGGTTGAACTACGTCGGGCGTGTCATGCCATCATCGCCTATGGGCAGCACAAATGGTCGAACGACATCGGGCACGAGATGCCATCACCGCCTTTGGAAAGCACACACGGTCGAATGACGTCGAGCGTGGCATGCCATCATCACCTTTGGGCAGCACACACGGTTGAACTACGTCGGGCGTGGCATGCCATCATCGCCTTTGGGTAGCACAAACGGTCGAATGACGTCGGGCGTGGTATGCCATCATCACCTTTGGGCAGAACACACGGTTGAACTACGTCGGGCGTGGCATGCCATAATCGCCTTAACGCAGCACAAATGGTCAAACGACGTTGGGCGTGACATGCAATCACCGCCATAGGACAGCACACGATTGGACGACGTCGGGAATGGCATGACATCACCGCCCTTGGGTAGCACACACGGTCAGACTATGTCAGGCGGGGCATGACATCACCTTTGTACAGCACACACGGTCGAATGACGTCGTGCGTGGCATGCCATCATCGCCTTTGGGCAGCACACTCGATCGAACGACGTCTGGCGGGGCATGCCATAATAGCCCATGGACGGCAAACACGGTCGAACGACGTCAGGCGTGACATGCCATCACCGCCTTTGGACAACGCACACGGTCGAACGACGTCGGGCGTGGCATGCCATCTTGTCTTTGGGAAGCACACACGGTCGAATGACGTCGAGCGTGGTATGACATCATCGCCTTTGGGCAGCACACATGGTAGAACTACGCGTGGCATGGCATGACATCATCGCCCTTGAACTGCACGCACGGTCAGACGACATCGGGCGTGGCATGATATCATATCCCTTGGAGGGCAAACACGGTCGAACGACGTCAGGCGTGACATGCCATCACCGCCTTTGGGCACCACACACGATCGAATGACGTCTGTGGTGGCATGCCATTATAGCTTTAAGGCAGCACAAACGGTCGAACGATGTCAGGCGTGGCATGACATCACCGCCCTAGGACTGTACACAAGGTCGAGCGACGTCGAGCCTGTCATGACATCACCGCCCTTGGACAGCACGCACGGTCGAACGACGTCGGGAGTGGCATGACATCACAACCCTTGGAAGTCACACACGATCGAACGTCGTTGGGCGTGGCATGCCATCATCGCCTTTGGGCAGCACACACGATCGAATGACGTCGGGCGTGGCATGACATCACCGCCTTTGGACAGCACACACAGTCAAACGAAGTCGGGCATGACATGTCATCACCGCCTTTGGACAGCACACAAGGTCGTATGACATCGGGCGTGGCATGCCATCATCACCTTTGGGCAGCACACACGGTCGAACTACGTCAGGCGTGACATGCCATCATCGCCTTTGGGAAGCACAAACGGTCGAACCACGTCGGGCGTGGCATGCCAACATCACGTTTGGGCAGCACACACGGTCGAACGACGTCGGGCGTAGTATGCCAGCATCGCCTTTGGTCAACACACACGGTCGAAAGTCGTCGAGCGTGGCATGACATCACCTCCTTTGGACAGCGCACACGGTCGAACAACGTTGGGCGCGACATGCCATCACCGCCTTTGGAAAGCACACACGGTCGAACGAAGTCGGGCGTGGCATGCCATCATCACCTTTGGGCAACACACACGGTTGAACTACGTCGGGCTTGTCATGCCATCATCGCCTATGGGCAGCACAAATGGTCGAACGACATCGGGCGCGAGATGCCATCACCGCCTTTGGAAAGCACACACGGTCGAATGACGTCGAGCGTGGCATGCCATCATCACCTTTGGGCAGCACACACGGTTGAACTACGTCGGGCGTGGCATGCCATCATCGCCTTTGGGTAGCACAAACGGTCGAATGACGTCGGGCGTGGTATGCCATCATCACCTTTGGGCAGAACACACGGTTGAACTACGTCGGGCGTGGCATGCCATAATCGCCTTAACGCAGCACAAATGGTCAAACGATGTTGGGTGTGACATGCAATCACCGCCATAGGACAGCACACGATTGGACGACGTCGGGAATGGCATGACATCACCGCCCTTGGGTAGCACACACGGTCAGACTATGTCAGGCGGGGCATGACATCACCTTTGTACAGCACACACGGTCGAATGACGTCGTGCGTGGCATGCCATCATCGCCTTTGGGCAGCACACTCGGTTGAATGACATCGGGCGTGGCATACCATCATAGCCCATAGATGGCAAACACGGTCAAACGATGTCGGTCGTGGAATGCCATCATCGCCTTTGGGCAGCACACCCGGTCGAACGACGTCGGGCGTGGCATGCCGTCATGGCCCTTGGACACCACACACGGTCGAACGAAGTCGGGCGTGGCATGCCATCATTTCCCTTGAACGGCAAACAAGGTTGAACGACGTGAGGCGTGGCATGCCATCATCGCCTTTGGACTAGCTGACACACTCAGACGGCGTCGGGTGTGGCATGCCATCAATACCCTTGGACGGGAAACATGATCGAACGACATAGAGTGTGGCATGCCATCAACACCTTGGGACAGCATACACGGAAGAATGACGTCGGGCGTAACATGACATTATCACCTTTGGGCAGCACACACGGTTGAACTACGTCGGGCGTGGCATGCCATCATCGCCTTTGGACAGCACACGATCGGACAATGTCGGGTATGGCATGACATCACCGCCCTTGGGCAGCACACACGGTCAGACAACTTAAGGCGTCGCATGACATCACCGCCCTTGTACAGCACACACGGTCGAACGACGTCGGGCGTGGCATGCCATCATCGCCTTTGGACACCACGCACAGTCAAACGACGTCGAGTGTGGCATTCCATTATCGCCTTTGGGCAGTACACACGGTCGAACTACATCAGGCGTGGCATGCCATCATCGCCTTTGGGAAGCACAAAAAGATGAACGACGTCGGGCGTGGCATGAAAACATCACCTTTGGGCAGCACACACGGTCAAACGACGTCGGGCGTGGCATGCCAGCATCGCCTTTGGGCAGCACATAGTCGAAAGACGTCAGGCGTGGCATGACATCACCTTCTTTGGACAGCGCACACGGTCGAACGACGTCGGGCGTGGCATGCCATCATCATCTTTGGGCAGCACAAACGGTCGAAAGACGTCGGGCGTGGCATGCCATCTTGCCTTTGAAAAGCACACACGGTCGAACGACGTCGGGCGTGGCATGACATCACCGCCCTTGGACGGCACGCACGGTCAAACGACGTCGGGCGTGGCATGACATCACTGCCATAGGACAGCACACGGTCGGACGACGGGGGGCATGGCATAACATCACCGCCCTTGGGCAACACACACGGTTGGACTACGTCAGGCATGGCATGACATCACCGCCTTTGTACAGCACACTCGGTCGAACGACGTCGGGCGTGGCATGCCATCAACGCCTAAGGACAGCACACAAGGAAGGACGACGTCGGGCATGGCATGCCATAACCGCCCTTGGACAACACACATGGTAGGACGACGTCGGGCGTGGTATGATATCACCGCTCTTGGACTACACGCATGGTCAGACTACAGCGGGCGTGGCATGACATCACTACCTTTGGACAGCACACACGGTAGAACTACGCATTGCATGGCATGACATCATCGCCCTTGAATTGCACGCACGGTCAAACGACATCAGGCGTGGCATGATATCATATCCCTTGGAGGGCAAACACGGTCGAACGACGTCTGGCGTGACATGCCATCACCGCCTTTGGGCACCACACACGATCGAATGACGTCGAGCGTGGCATGCCATAATATCCCTTGGACAGCAAACACGGTCGAACGACGTCAGGCGTGACATGCCATCACCGCCTTTGGATAGCACACACGGTCGAATGTCGTTAGGCGTGGCATGCTATCATCGCATTTGGGCAGCACACACGGTCAAATGACGTTGGGCGTGGCATGACATCACCGCCTTTGGACAGCACACACGGTCGAACGACGTCGGGCGTGAAATGCCAACACCGCCTTTGGACAGCCCAGACGGTCAAACGACGTCGAGCGTGGCATTCCATTATCGCCTTTGGGCAGCACACACGGTCGAACGACATCTGTCGTGGCATGCCATTATAGCTTTAAGGCAGCACAAACGATCGAACGATGTCAGGCGTGGCATGACATCACCGCTCTAGGACTGTACACACGGTCGAGCAACGTCGAGCCTAGCATGACATCACCGCCCTTGGACGGCACGCACGGTCGAACGGCGTCGGGAGTGGCATGACATCACAACCCTTGGACGTCACACACGGTCGAACGTCGTTGGGCGTGGCATGCCATCATCACCTTTGGGCAGCACACACGGTCGAACTACGTCGGTCGTGACATGCCATCATCGCCTTTGGGAAGCACAAACGGTCGAAACACGTCGGGCGTGGCATGCCAACATCACGTTTGGGCAGCACACACGGTCGAACGACGTCGGGCGTAGCATGCCAGCATCGCCTTTGGTCAACACACACGGTCGAAAGACGTCGAGCGTGGGATGACATCACCTCCTTTGGACAGCGCATACGGTCGAACAACGTTTGGCGCGACATGCCATCACCGCCTTTGGAAAGCACACACGGTCGAACGAAGTCGGGCGTAGCATGCCATCATCACCTTTGGGCAACACACACGGTTGAACTACGTCGGGCGTGTCATGCCATCATCGCCTATGGGCAGCACAAATGGTCGAACGACATCGGGCGCGAGATGCCATCACCGCCTTTGGAAATCACACACGGTCGAATGACGTCGGGCGTGGCATGCCATCATCACCTTTGGGCAGCACACACGGTTGAACTACGTCGGGTGTGGCATGCCATCATCGCCTTTGGGTAGCACAAACGGTTGAATGACGTCGGGCGTGGCATGCCATCATCACCTTTGGACAGCATAGATAATCGGCAACGTAGGGCTTGGTATGACATTACCGCCATAGGACAGCACACGGTCGGACGACGTCGGGCATGGCATAACATCACCGCCCTTGAGCAACACACATTGTTTGACTACGTCCGGCGTGGCATGACATCACCGCCTTTGTACAGCACACACGGTCGAACAACGTCGGGCGTGGCATGCCATCATCGCCTTTGGGCAACACACACGATCGAAGGACGTCTGGCGGGGGATGCCATAATAGTCCATGGACGGCAAACACGGTCGAACAACGTCAGGCGTGACATGCCATCACCGTCTTTGGACAACGCACACGGTCGAACGACGTCGGGCGTGGCATTCCATCTTGCCATTGGGAAGCACACACGGTCGAATGACATTGGGCGTGGTATGACATCACCGCCTTTGGGAAGCACACACGGTCAAACGACGTCGGGCATGACATGCCATCACCGCTTTTAGACAGCACAGACGGTCGAATGAAGTCGGGCGTGGCATGCCATCATAGCCCTTGAATGACAAACAAGGTTGAATGACGTCAGGTGTGGCATGCCATCATCGCCTTTTGACTAGCTGACACAGTCGGAAGGCGTCGGGCGTAACATGCCATCATCGCCCTTTGACGGGAAACACGGTCGAACGACGTAGAGCGTGGCATGCCATCAACCCCTACGGACAGCACACAAGGAAGGATGACGTCGGGTGTGGCATGCAATTATCTCCTTTGGGCAGCACAGACGGTCGGACGACGTCTGGCATAGCAAACCATCACCGCCCTTGGACAGCACACATGGTCGGATGATGTCCGGCGTGGCATGCCATCACTGCCCTTGGACAGCACACACATTCGAATGAAGTCGGGCGTGGCGTGCCATCATAGCCCTTGAACGGTAAACAAGGTTGAACGACGTCAGGCGTGGCATGCCATCATCGCCCTTGGACGGGAAACACGGTCGAACAATGTAGAGCGTGACATGCCATCAACGCCTTGGGACAGCACACACGGAAGAACGACATCGGGCGTGGCATTCTATCATCGCCTTTGGGCAGCACAAACAATCGGACGACGTCGGGCGTGCCATGCCATCACCGCCCTTGGACATCACACATGGTAAGATGACGTCGGGCGTGGCATGCCATCACCGCCCTTCGACAACACACACGGTAGGACGACGTCGGGCGTGGCATGACCTCACCGCCCTTGGGCAGCACACACAGTCGGACTACGTCGGGCGTGACATGACATCACGTCCTTTGGACAGCGCACACGGTCGAACGACGTCAAGCGCGACATGCCATCACCTCCTCTGGAAAGCACACACGGTCGAACGACGTCGGGCGTGGCATGCCATCATCACCTTTGGGCAGCACAAATGGTCGAACGACGTCGGGCATGGCATGCCATCTTGTCTTTGGGAAGCACACACGGTCGAACGACGTCGGGCGTGGCATGACATCACCGCCCTTGGACGGCACGCACGGTCAAATGAAATCGGGCGTGGCATGACATCACCACCTTTGGACAGCACAGACAATCGGCAACGTAGGGTGTGGTATGACATCACCGCCATAGGACAGCACACGGTCGGACGACGTCGGGCATGGCATAACATCACTGCCCTTGGGCAACACACATGGTTGGACTACGTCAAGCGTGGCATGACATCACCGCCTTTGTACAGCACACACGGTCGAACGACGTCGGGCGTGGCATGCCATCATTGCCTTTGGGCAGCACACACGATCGAACGACGTCTGGCAAGGCATGCCATAATATCCAATGGACGGCAAACACGGTCGAACGACGTCAGGCGTGACATGCCATCACCGCCTCAGGACAACACACACGGTCGAACGACGTCGGTTGTGGAATGCCATGTTGCCTTTGGGAAGCACACACGGTCGAAAGACGTCGGGTGTGGTATGACATCACCGCCTTTGGGCAGCACACAAGGTCAAACGACGTCGGGCATGACATGCCATCACCGCTTTTAGACAGCACAGACGGTCGAATGAAGTCGAGCGTGGCATGCCATCATAGCCCTTGAACGACAAACAAGGTTGAATGACGTCAGGCGTGGCATGCCATCATCGCATTTTGACTAGCTGACACAGTCAGAAGGCGTCGGGCGTAACATGCCATCATCGCCCTTTGACGGGAAACACGGTATGAACGACGTAGAGCGTGGCATGCCATCAACGCCTACGGACAGCACACAAGGAAGGACGACATCGGGTGTGGCATGCTATTATCTCCTTTGGGCAGCACAGACGGTCGGATGACGTCTTGCATAGCATACCATCAGCGCCCTTGGACAGCACACATGGTCGGATGACGTCGGGCGTGGCATGCCGTCACTGCCCTTGGACAGCACACACATTCGAATGAAGTCGGGCGTGGCGTGCCATCATAGCCCTTGAACGGCAAACAAGGTTGAACGACGTCAGGCGTGGCATGCCATCATCGCCCTTGGATGGGAAACACGGTCGAACAATGTAGGGCGTGACATGCCATCAACGCCTTGGGACAGCACACACGGAAGAACGACATCGGGCGTGGCATTCTATCATCGCCTTTGGGCAGCACAAACAATCGGACGACGTCGGGCGTGGCATGCCATCACCGCCCTTGGACATCACACATGGTCAGATGACGTCAGGCGTGGCATGCCATCACCGCCCTTCGACAACAAAAATGGTAGGACGATGTCGGGCGTGGCATGACCTCACCGCCCTTGGGCAGCACACACAGTCGGACTACGTCGGGCGTGACATGACATCACCTCCTTTGGACAGCGCACACGGTCGAATGACGTCAAGCGCGACATGCCATCACCTCCTTTGGAAAGCACACACGGTCGAACGACGTCGGGCGTGGCATGCCATCATCACCTTTGGGCAGCACAAATGGTCGAACGACGTCGGGCATGGCATGCCATCTTGTCTTTGGGAAGTACACACGGTCGAACGACGTCGGGCGTGGCATGACATCACCGCCCTTGGACAGCACAGACAATCGGCAACGTAGGGCGTGGTATGACATCACCGCCATAGGACAGCACACGGTCGGACGACGTCGGGCATGGCATAACATCACCGCCCTTGGGCAACACACATGGATGGACTACGTTAGGCGTGGCATGACATCACCGCCTTTGTACAGCACACACGGTCGAACGACGTCGGGCGTGGCATGCCATCATTGCCTTTGGGCAGCACACACGATCGAACGACGTCTGGCGGGGCATGCCATAATATCCCATGGACGGGAAACACGGTCGAACGACGTCAGGCGTGACATGCCATCACCGCCTTTGGACAACACACACGGTCGAACGACGTCAGTTGTGGAATGCCATGTTGCCTTTGGAAAGCACACACGGTCGAAAGACGTCGGGTGTGGTATGACATCACCGCCTTTGGGCAGCACACACGGTCAAACGATGTCGGGCGTGACATGCCATCACCGCTTTTAGACCGCACACACGGTCGAACGAAGTCGGGCATGGCATGCAATCATAGCCCTTGAACGACAAACAAGGTTGAATGACATCAGGCGTGGCATGCCATCATCGCCTTTGAACTAGCTGATACGGTTGGACGGCATCGGGCGTGACATGCCATCATCGCCCTTGGACGGGAAACACGGTCGAACGATGTAGAGCGTGGCATGCCATCAACGCCTAAGGACAGCACACAAGGAAGGACAACGTCGGGCGTGGCATGCTATTATCTCCTTTGGGCAGCACAGACGGTTGGACGACGTCTGGAGTAGCATACCATCACCGCCCTTGGACAGCACACATGGTCGGATGACGTCGGGCGTGGCATGCCATCACTGTCCTTGGACAGCACGCACGGTAGGACGACGTCGGGCGTGGTATGAGATCATCGCTCTTGGACTGCATGCATGGACGGACTACGTCGGGCATGGCATGACATCACCACCTTTGGACAACACACACGGTAGAACTACGCGTAGCATGGCATGTCATCATCGCCCTTGAACTGCACGCACGGTCAGACGACATCAAGCGTGGCATGATATCACCGCCTTTGGACAGCACACACAGTCGGGAACGTCGGCATCGCCGCAATTGGACAGCACGCATGGTCGGACGACATCGGGCATGGCATGACATCACCGCCCTTGGGCTGCACACACGGTCGGACTACGTCGAGCATGGCATGACATCACCGCCTTTGGACAGCACACACGATCGGACGACGTCGGGCGTGGCATGCCATCACCGCTCTTAGACTGCACGCATGGTCGGGCATGGCATGACATCACCGCCATAGGACAGCACACGATCGGACGACGTCGGGCATGGCATGACATCACTGCCCTTGGGCAGCACACCCAGTCGGACTACGTCAGGCGTGGCATGCCATCACCGCCTTCGTACAGCACACCCGGTCGAACGACGTCGGGCGTGGCATGCCATCTTGCCTTTGGGAAGCACACACTGTCGAACGACGTCGGGCGTGGCATGACATCACCACCCTTGGATGGCAAGCACGGTCAAACGACATCGGGCGTGGCATGACATCACCACCCTTGGATAGCATAGATAATCGGCAACGTAGGGCGTGCCATGACATCACCGCCATAGGACAGCACACGGTCAGACGACGTTGGGCATGGCATAACATCACCGCCCTTGGGAAACACACACGGCTGGACTACGTCAGGCGTGGCATGACATCACCGCCTTTGTACAACACACATGGTCGAACTTCATCGGGCGTGGCATGCCATCATCACCTTTGGGTAACACACACGATCGAACGACGTCTGGCGGGGCATGCCATAATAGCCCATGGTCGGCAAACACGGTCGAACAACGTCAGGCGTGACATTCCATCACCGCCTTTGGACAACACACATGGTGGAATGACGTCGGGCGTGGCATGCCATCTTGCCTTTGGGAAGCACACACGGTTGAAAGACGTCGGGCGTGGTATGAAATCACCGCCTTTGGGCAGCACACACGGTCAAACGACGTCGGGCGTGACATGCCATCACCGCCTTTAGACAGCACACACATTCGAACGAAGTCGGGCGTGGCATGCCATCATAGCCCTTGAACGGCAAACAAGGTTGAATGCCGTCAGGCGTGGCATGCCTTCATCGCCTTTGGACTAGCTGACACAGTCGGACGGTGTCGGGCATGACATGCCATCATCGCCCTTGGACTGGAAACACGGTCGAATGACGTAGAGCGTGGCATGCCATCAATGCCTAAGGAAAGCACACAAGGAAGGACGACGTCGGGCGTGGCATGCTATTATCTCCTTTGGGCAGCACAGACGGTCGGACGACGTCTGGCGTAGCATACCATCACCGCCCTTGGACAGCACACATGGTCGGATGACGTCGGGCGTGGCATGCCATCACTGCCCTTGGACAGCACACACGGTAGGACGACATCGGGCATGGTATGTGATCACCGCTCTTGGACTGCACGCATGGACGGACTACGTTGGGCGTGGCATGACATCACCACCTTTGGACAGCACACACGGTAGAATGACGCGTGGTATGGCATAACATCATCTCCCTTGAACTGTACGCACGGTCAGACAACATCAAGCGTAGCATGACATCACCGCCTTTGGACAACACACACAGTCGGCAACGTCAGCATCACCGCTGTTGGACAGCACGCATGGTCGAACGACATCGGGCATGGCATGACATCACCGCCCTTGGGCAGCACACACGGTCGGACTACGTCGAGTATGGCATGACATCACCGCCTTTGGACAGCACACACGGTTGAACGATGTCAGGAGTGGCATGCCATCATCGCCTTTGGGCAGCACACACGGTCGAATGACATCGGCATGGCATGCCATCAACGCCTAAGGACAGCACACAAAGAAGGACGACGTCGGGCGTGGCATGCCATAACCGCCCTTGGACAGCACACACGGTAGGACGACGTCGGGCGTGGTATGATATCACCGCTCTTGGACTACACGCAGGTCAGACTACAGCGGGCGTGGCATGACATCACTACCTTTGGACAGCACACACGGTAGAACTACGCGTGGCATGGCATGACATCATCGCCCTTGAACTGCACGCACGGTCAGACGACATCAGGCGTGGCATGATATCATATCCCTTGGAGGGCAAACACGGTCGAACGACGTCAGGCGTGACATGCCATCACCGCCTTTGGGCACCACACACGATCGAATGACGCAGGCGTGGCATGCCATAATATCCCTTGGATGGCAAACGCGGTCGAACGACGTCAGGCGTGACATGCCATCACCGCCTTTGGACAGCACACACGGTCGAACGTCGTCGGGCGTGGCATGCTATCATCGCCTTTGGGCAGCACACACGGTCGAACGACGTTGGGCGTGGCATGACATCACCGCCTTTTGACAGCACACACGGTCGAACGACGTCGGGCGTGAAATGCCAACACCGCCTTTGGACAGCCCACACGGTCGAACGACGTTGAGCGTGGCATTTCATTATCGCCTTTGGGCAGCACACACGGTCAAACGACGTCTGTGGTGGCATGCCATTATAGCTTTAAGGCAGCACAGACGGTCGAACGATGTCAGGCGTGGCATGACCTCACCGCCCTAGGACTGTACACACGGTCGAGCGACGTCGAGCCTGTCATGACATCACCGCCCTTGGACGGCACGCACGGTCGAACGACGTCGGGAGTGGCATGACATCACAACCCTTGGACGTCACACACGGTCGAACGTCGTTGGGCGTGGCATGCCATCATCGCCTTTGGGCAGCACACACGATCGAATGACGTCGGGCGTGGCATGACATCACCGCCTTTGGGCAGCACACACAATCAAACGAAATCGAGCATGACATGTCATCACCGCCTTTGGACAGCACACAAGGTCGAATGACGTCGGGCGTGGCATGCCATCATCACCTTTGGGCAGCACACACGGTCGAACTACGTCGGGCGTGACATGCCATCATCGCCTTTGGGAAGCACAAACGGTCGAACCACGTCGGGCGTGGCATGCCAACATCATGTTTGGGCAGCACACACGGTCGAACGACGTCGGGCGTAGCATGCCAGCATCGCCTTTGGTCAACACACACGGTCGAAAGTCGTCGAGCGTGGCATGACATCACCTCCTTTGGACAGCGCACACGGTCGAACAACGTTGGGCGCGACATGCCATCACCGCCTTTGGAAAGCACACACGGTCGAATGAAGTCGGGCGTGGCATGCCATCATCACCTTTGGGCAACACACACGGTTGAACTACGTCGGGCGTGTCATGCCATCATCGCCTATGGGCAGCACAAATGGTCGAACGACATCGGGCGCGAGATGCCATCACCACCTTTGGAAAGCACACACGGTCGAATGACGTCGGGCGTGGCATGCCATCATCACCTTTGGGCAGCACACACGGTTGAACTACGTCGGGCGTGGCATGCCATCATCGCCTTTGGGTAGCACAAACGGTCGAATGACGTCGGGCGTGGCATGCCATCATCACCTTTGGGCAGAACACACGGTTGAACTACGTCGGGCGTGGCATGCCATAATCGCCTTAACGCAGCACAATTGGTCGAACGACATCGGGCGTGACATGCAATCACCGCCATAGGACAGCACACGATCGGACGATGTCGGGAATGGCATGACATCACCGCCCTTGGGTTGCACACACGGTCAGACTATGTCAGGCGGGGCATGATATCACCTTTGTACAGCACACACGGTTGAATGACGTCGTGCGTGGCATGCCATCATCGCCTTTGGGCAGCACACACGGTTGAATGACGTCGGGCGTGGCATACCATCATAGCCCATAGATGGCAAAGACGGTCGAACAACGTCGGACATGGAATGCCATCATCGCCTTTGGGCAGCACACCCGGTTGAACGACGTCGGGCGTGGCATGCCGTCATGGCCCTTGGACACCACACACGGTCGAACGAAGTCGGGCGTGGCATGCCATCATTTCCCTTGAACGGCAAACAAGGTTGAACGACGTGAGGCATGGCATGCCATCATCGCCTTTGGACTAGCTGACACACTCAAACGGCGTCGGGTGTGGCATGCCATCAATACCCTTGGACGGGAAACATGATCGAACGACGTAGAGTGTGGCATGCCATCAACACCTTGGGACAGCACACACGGAAGAATGACGTCGGGCGTAACATGACATTATCACCTTTGGGCAGCACACACGGTTGAACTACGTCGGGCGTGGCATGCCATCATCGCCTTTGGACAGTACACGATCGGACAATGTCGGGCATGGCATGACATCACCGCCCTTGGGCAGCACACACGGTCAGACTACTTCAGGCATCGCATGACATCACCACCTTTGTACAACACACACGGTCGAACGACGTCGGGCGTGGCATGCCATCATCTCCTTTGGACACCACACACAGTCAAACGACGTCGAGTGTGGCATTCCATTATCGCCTTTGGGCAGCACACACGGTCGAACTACATCAGGCGTGGCATGCCATCATCGCCTTTGGGAAGCACAAAAAGATGAACGACGTCGGGCGTGGCATGAAAACATCACCTTTGGGCAGCACACACGGTCAAACGACGTCGGGCGTGGCATGCCAACATCGCCTTTGGGCAGCATATTGTCACGGACTTTTTGATTCGGACTAAGTTCCGTGCGGCACTAGACGGTTTACTCACGACTCTTGCACGTTCTTGCAAACTCTAGTAAGCCTAAAACTCCGGTCGCTAAGAAAATAAGAAGTAAGACAGAACTTTGGAAGAAGGAACTTCTATTACTTGAAAATAATTGGATGCTTTACAAGTAAAATATTCTGCTATTTATACTACTCTAATGCTGCCTAAGAGTTAGTAAATAAACTATACAAGTTCCTAAGACTATGCCTACAAGACAAGCTTCTAAGTCTTCCAAAAAGGACTCCTAGATGCTCCTAGTCTGCCCCATGATCTCCACAAGCCTCTCAAAGACTTGTAACTCCTGTAACAGCCGCCCCACTAACAAGTGTAACAGCTGAAACGGCTGTAACTGCCATAACAGCTGAAACTGCTGCCTCTTCAGCTGCTGCAGGCCCCCTTGGCTGCTGACCTGCGTGGTCAGCCTGCTCCCCTGCGCCTGCTGCGCCTGCTGGCTGCCTCGTTGGGTGGCGTTCGGCCTGAATGGATGGCGGGACGTCACAATCTCCCCCACCCCATGATGCGACGACCGCGACGCATTGCTGCAAGAACTCCTGAATTTTGTCTTTGAACTGCCACAAGTCTTCGTACTTCTCCCATGTGGCTTCCTCCGGAGTTTGTCCCTTCCAATGTACGAGAAACATAGCACTGGCCTGCTGTCCTCGTTTCCGCTTGGCTTGGTAATCTATGATAGCTTCAATCTCACGATCACGCGAGGCAGTAACGGTGATAGGGGCCCGTTGTGATTTGTTCCGGCTGGGATCGTCCTTGTCCTCATGATAAGGCTTAAGGACGCTTGCATGAAAGACCGGGTGGATCTTGAAGTGTGGAGGTAACTCCAATCTGTATGAAATCTTACCCACCTTGGCAACAATTTTGAACGGACCCTCATATTTCCGCACCAGGTGTGATGCATGCCTCTAAGCGCCTTAAACTGCCTCGGATTAAACTTTACCAAAACCATATCACCTTCGTTGTAGTTGGTGGGACGACGCTTGCGGTCGGCGAACTTCTTCATCCTCCTTGCCGCCTTACTCAAATAAGATTTGGCAAGGTCGAGTTGCTCCTCCCAACCCTTGGCAAGGTTGTAAGCGCCCAAACTCTTCCCTTCGAACAATGTTGGCAATGAGTGCGGAGTTTGGGGTTGCTGGCCCGTTGCTAACTCGAACGGTGTACGCCCTGTAGATTCACTCCTCTGCAAATTATAAGAAAATTGCGCCATGTCTAGGAGCTTAGCCCAATCTTTCTGATGTGCACTAACATAGTGCCGAAGAAGCATTCCAACAAGGCGTTGACACGTTCAGTTTGGCCATCAGTTTGGGGGTGGAAACTGGTGGAAAAGTGAAGTTTTGAACCAAGAATCTCAAAGAGTTCACTCCAAAAGTTCCCTGTGAAACGAGGATCCCGATCACTAATGATGAACCTCGGCAGCCCCCAATACTTCACTACATTCTTAAAGAACAATTGTGCAGCTTCCTTAGCAGTACAACCGGCTGTGGCAGGCATGAATGTAGCATATTTGGAAAATCTGTCCACTACGACCATAATAGTGCCAAACCCGTTTGACTTCGGCAAAGAAGTAATGAAATCCATAGATATGCTCTCCCATGGATGATCAGCTATGGGTAACGGCGCCAACAGCCCTCCTGGTTGCCTTTGCTCTATCTTGTCTTGCTGGCACACTAGACAAGTCTGCACGTACTGCTCAATCTCTTCCCGCATACGTGGCCAGAAATAGAAGGCTTTCACTAACGCCCTCGTTCTCTTCTGTCCCGGATGCCCAGCCCACGTAGTGTCGTGGCTTTCTTTGATAATACGCCGCCTGATGAACCCGAACTTTGGTACATAGTCCTTCGGCTAGTGGTAAGCAAGAATCCGTCTTCTACCCAAAACCGTTTGGTTTGGCCTTGAGCAGCCAGCTCCATAATCTTCTTGGCTTCCGGATCGCGTTGCATACCGTCTTTGATTGCGCCTTGGAATTCACTGCAGACTGAGGAGATGGCTGCTAATTCAGTCTTTCTGCTCAATGCATCGGCTACCACATTGCCCCTTCCTGGTTTGTACTCCAAGTTGTAGTCAAATTCAGCTAAGAAATCCTGCCAACGAGCCTGCTTTGGTGTGATCTTCTTCTGCGACTGAAAATAGCTAGTGGCAACGTTGTCAGTTTTTACTACAAATTTGGAGCCTAGTAGATAATGCCTCCATGTGCGTAGACAATGCACAATGGCTGTCATCTCCTTCTCCTGCACAGTGTACCGTCGTTCCGCTTCATTCAGCTTCCGGCTTTCGAATGCTATGGGGTGCTTCTCCTGCATCAAGACTCCCCCAATGGCAAAATCAGAAGCATCCGTATGGATTTCGAAGGTCTTCGTGAAATCAGGCAGCATCAAAACTGGCTCTTTAGTAACCGCAGCCTTAAGACCCTCGAACGCTTCCTCGCACTCCTCGCTCCACAACCAAGGCCTGTTTTTCTTCAGCAGCTCGGTCAGTGGTGCAGCAATAGCGGAGTACCCGCTGATGAACCTGCGATAATAATTAGCAAGTCCAAGAAAAGAACGTAGCTCGGTCATTTTTGTAGGCGCTTCCCAATCTTGGATCGCCTTTACCTTTGCCTCGTCCATACGAAGCTCGCCTTGGCTGATCACATGGCCCAAGAAATGTATCTTTGGTTGGGCGAACTCGCACTTCTCCCGCTTGACATAGAGCTGATTTTCTCGCAAAACTTTGAAGACCTTCTTCAAGTGCTCTACATGCTCCTGCAAAGTGCTACTATAGACGACTATGTCATCTAAGTACACCACTACGAACTGGTCCAAGTAGGGATGCAAAATCTCGTTCATCAGCGTGCAAAATGTGGCAGGTGCGTTGGTTAAGCCGAAGGGCATCACCAACCATTCGAATGCTCCATACCTGGTCACGCATGCTGTCTTTGGCTCATCCCCCTCTGCAATGCGCACTTGATAGTAGCCTTTCCGGAGATCCATCTTGGTGAAGTATTTGGCCTCTCCAAGACGATCGAACAAATCTGCGATCAGCGGGATTGGATACTTGTTCCGGATTGTGATTTTGTTGAGCGCCCTGTAGTCAATGCATAAACGCATCGACCCGTCTTTCTTCTTCTGAAACAGCACCGGCGCTCCATAGGGTGCCTTGGATGGACGAATATGACCTGCTTCGAGGAGCTCTTTCAATTGCTTCCTCAGTTCTTCTAATTCAGGCGGAGCCATGCGATAAGGTGCAAGCGCAGGTGGCTTGGCTCCCGCCTCCAACTCAATCATATGAAGTACCTCGCGCCTTGGAGGTAGTGTCTTCGGCAGCTCCTCCGGCATCACATCACTGTTTTCCTGCAAAACAGATTCTATAATAGGTGGCAGTGGCTGCATAGCACCATGGTCTTCACTCGAACTTGCGATGGTGGCTAAAAAGGTTGGCGCTCCTTTCTTCAGGCCCTTCACAATCTGCATGGCCGATAGTTGGGCATATCCGTCTTTCTTCGGCACCCTAATAAGAGGCACCATACAAGACCCTTCACCCTCCATCACCATGAGTTGTTGAAGGTAGGGATCGATCATCGTGTGGCAACGTTGAAAGAATTCCTGCCCAAGAATGACATCGGATATATCCAAAGGAGCTACGGTAAAGTTTATCTTACCTTTCCACCGTCCTAAAGTGATGCCGACCCCATGAGCAATTCCACACACGGGAGTTGGTGGGGCGTTGACCGTCTTGAGGCGATTGTTACTTGGAACAATTTTCAGTCCCAATTTCTCCGCCGCCGCCTTGGTCATGATGTTAGCCTCAGCCCCGGAATCTACCATGGCCCGAACTGCTTGTCCATTGATGGAGATATCCACATATTGTGTGCTGAAATCCCCCGGGTTGTCAGCCTGCTTTGCTATGGCACCATAGATTCCAACCATGCCCAATTGAGTGGTGTCTGCCGATTTCGCCTTGTCTTGTGCCTCCTTTTCCTTCCGCTCACGGACGATGGCACCAAGGCTCTTCATCTCTGGGCACCTAGCGTAACCGTGTGGTCCGCCACATATATAGCACCCGTCTCCTCTACTGGACTGCGTCCGCTTCTCCGAGAACTTCCGGCGTTCGAACCGTTTGCCATCGGACTTGGGTGTGTCTTGCTGCTTGGGTTGTGCCGACGGTTCTCTGCCTCGGCCACGGTCTCCCCCGCCTTTAGCTTGACTGCCCTTTGCCTCCTTGCCCTTCGCCTTGTCCAAAAGATCATGTTTGAAGTCTGTCAAGGTCTCGGCTTGAGTGATGGCCTCATCGATGGTTTTTACTTGACGCCGCTCTAACTCGGTCCTCGCCCAATTCTGCAGCCCGTCCATGAAAGTGAACAGCATGTCATCTTCCGTGAGTTAGGGAATCTGGAGGGTCAAGATTGTGAACTCTTTCACATAGGCCCTAATACTTCCCGTCTGCTTCAACTCCCGAAGTTTGCGCTTCATCTCATAGACAGCATTGTTGGGGAAGAAAGCTTTCTTGAATTCCTCAAGGAATTGTTCCCATGTGTCGATGGTGCGTGTGCCCCTCTTGATCTCGGCATCTTTGCGTTTCCACCACAACATGGCTACGTCGGAAAGATACAACACGGCAGTGTTGATCTTACTTGCATCGCTCCTGACCCGATTACACCTGAAATAATTTTCCAAGTGCCATAAGAAATTGCCTACCTCTAGGGCGTCTCGGACACCCTTAAATGTTGGTGGCTTGGGAACCTCGACCCTGGTCTCCCTTTCCTGGCCAAGTGATGCTGTTGCTGCAACCTCCCTCTCTTCTTCGAGGGCTACTATCTTGTTCTTCAGGGTCTGGATCATTGTGGTGGCATCCAACAACCTGAACTCCAAGGAGGTAATGGACTCCTTCAACTCCAATTCAGTCCGCTTGCGTAGATCCAACTCCTTCCGAATGATGTTAACTTCCTCAAGGGAATTTTCTTCAAGGTTTTTAACATCGCTGTCCAAACCATTCAAGCGTTGCCCCAAAATCTCAACAGCAAGTCTTGCCCTCTCAACGCTGGCAATCCATTCATGTCCAACAGTGACGTCTATAATGTCGTCGCTGACGTCGTCTTCACTTTCCACATCTGTATTCTCCTGGAAAGATGTTTGTCCGTCGCCTGGTGGAGGATCATTTGTTGGCAGATCGCTTGATGGTAAACCTCCTAGTGGAACTGCCGGATGGCAGGTCGCCCGAGGGGACACTGCCTGGTGGCAGGTCGCCTGGTGGAAGACTCCCTGTTGGCAGGTCGCCCGGTGGAGGGTTGGGCAGACTGGGTTCATTGCCCTTCTTGTTCTTTCCCTTTTTGTTCTTCTTTCCTCCCTGAACGTTGGGGGTGCCGCCACCGTTTCCTCCGTTCGTCATTTTCCTAAGATAAACCTTTGCTCTGATACCAACTGTCACGGACTTTTTGATTCGGACTAAGTTCCGTGCGGCACTAGACGGTTTACTCACGACTCTTGCACGTTCTTGCAAACTCTAGTAAGCCTAAAACTCCGGTCGCTAAGAAAATAAGAAGTAAGAAAGAACTTTGGAAGAAGGAACTTCTATTACTTGAAAATAATTGGATGCTTTACAAGTAAAATATTCTGCTATTTATACTACTCTAATGCTGCCTAAGAGTTAGTAAATAAACTATACAAGTTCCTAAGACTATGCCTACAAGACAAGCTTCTAAGTCTTCCAAAAAGAACTCCTAGATGCTCCTAGTCTGCCCCATGATCTCCACAAGCCTCTCAAAGACTTGTAACTCCTGTAACAGCCGCCCCACTAACAAGTGTAACAGCTGAAACGGCTGTAACTGCCATAACAGCTGAAACTGCTGCCTCTTCAGCTGCTGCAGGCCCCCTTGGCTGCTGACCTGCGTGGTCAGCCTGCTCCCCTGCGCCTGCTGCGCCTGCTGGCTGCCTCGTTGGGTGGCGTTCGGCCGGAATGGATGGCGGGACGTCACAACATAGTCGAAAGACGTCGGGCGTGGCATGAAATCACCTTCTTTGGACAGCGCACACGCTCGAACGACGTCGGGCGTGGCATGCCATAATCATCTTTGGGCAGAACAAACGGTCGAAAGACGTCGGGCGTGGCATGCCATCTTTCCTTTGAAAAGCACACACGGTCGAACGACGTCGGGCGTGGCATGACATCACTGCCATAGGACAGCACACGGTCGGACGACGGGGGGCATGGCATAACATCACCGCCCTTGGGCAACACACACTGTTGGACTACGTCAGGCGTGGTATGACATCACCGCCTTTGTACAGCACACTCGGTCGAACGACGTCGGGCGTGGCATGCCATCAACGCCTAAGGACAGCACACAAGGAAGGACGACGTCGGGCATGACATGCCATAACCGCCCTTGGACAGCACACACGGTAGGACGACGTCGGGCGTGGTCTGATATCGCCGCTCTTGGACTACACGCATGGTCAGACTACAGCGGGCGTGGCATGACATCACTACCTTTGGACAGCACACACGGTAGAACTACGCATGGCATGGCATGACATCATCGCCCTTGAACTGCACGCACAGTCAGACGACATCGGGCGTGGCATGATATCATATCCCTTGGAGGGCAAACACGGTCGAACGACGTCAGGCGTGACATGCCATCACCGCCTTTGGGCACCACACACGATCGAATGACGTCGAGCGTGGCATGCCATAATATCCCTTGGACAGCAAACACGGTCGAACGACGTCAGGCGTGACATGCCATCACCGCCTTTGGATAGCACACACGGTCGAACATTGTCGGGCGTGGCATGCTATCATCGCATTTGGGAAGCACACACGGTCAAACGACATTGGGCGTGGCATGACATCACCGCCTTTGGACAGCACACACGGTCGAACGACGTCGGGCGTGAAATGCCAACACCGCCTTTGGACAGCCCAGACGGTTGAACGACGTCGAGCGTGGCATTCCATTATCGCCTTTGGGCAGCACACACGGTCAAACGACATCTGTCGTGGCATCCCATTATAGCTTTAAGGCAGCACAAACGGTCGAACGATGTCAGGCGTGGCATGACATCACCAATCTAGGACTGTACACACGGTCGAGCAACGTCGAGCCTAGAATGACATCACCGCCCTTGGACGGCACGCACGGTCGAACGGCGTCGGGAGTGGCATGACATCACAACCCTTGGACGTCACACACGGTCGAACGTCGTTGGGCGTGGCATGCCATCATCACCTTTGGGCAGCACACACGGTCGAACTACGTCAGGCGTGACATGCCATCATCGCCTTTGGGAAGCACAAACGGTCGAACCACGTCGGGCGTGGCATGCCAACATCACGTTTGGGCAGCACACACGGTCGAACGACGTCAGGCGTAGCATGCCAGCATCACCTTTGGTCAACACACACGTTCGAAAGACGTCGAGCGTGGCATGACATCACCTCCTTTGGACAGCGCACACGGTCAAACAACGTTGGGCGCGACATGCCATCACCGCCTTTGGAAAGCACACACGGTCGAACGAAGTCGGGCGTAGCATGCCATCATCACCTTTGGGCAACACACACGGTTGAACTACGTCGGGTGTGTCATGCCATCATCGCCTATGGGCAGCACAAATGGTCGAACGACATCGGGCGCGAGATGCCATCACCGCCTTTGGAAAGCACACACGGTCAAATGACGTCGGGCGTGGCATGCCATCATCATCTTTAGGCAGCACAGACGGTTGAACTACGTCGGGCGTGGCATACCATCATCGCCTTTGGGTAACACAAACGGTCGAATCACGTCGGGCGTGGCATGCCATCATCACCTTTGGGCATAACACACAGTTGAACTACGTCGGGCGTGGCATGCCATAATCGCCTTAACGCAGCACAAATGGTCGAACGACGTCGGGCGTGACATGCAATCACCGCCATAGGACAGCACACGATCGGACGACGTCGGGAATGGCATGACATCACCGCCCTTGGGTAGCACACACGGTCAGACTATGTCAGGTGGGGCATGACATCACCTTTGTACAGCACACACGGTCGAATGACGTCGTGCGTGGCATGCCATCATCGCCTTTGGGCAGCACACACGGTTGAATGACGTCGGGCGTGGCATACCATCATAGCCCATAGATGGCAAACACGGTCGAACGACGTCGGTCGTGGAATGCCATCATCGCCTTTGGGCAGCACACACGATCAAATGACGTCGGGCGTGGCATGCCGTCATGGCCCTTGGACACCACACACATTCGAACGAAGTCGGGCGTGGCGTGCCATCATAGCCCTTGAACGGCAAACAAGGTTGTACGACGTCAGGCGTGGCATGCCATCATCGCCTTTGGACTAGCGGACACAGTCGGACGGCATCAGGCGTGGCATGCCATCATCACCCTAGGACGGGAAACACGGTCGAACGACGTAGAGCGTGACATGCCTTCAACGCCTTGGGACAGCACACACGGAAGAACGACGTCGGGCGTGGCATGCCATCACCGCCCTAGGACATCACACACGGTCAGATGACGTCGGGCGTGGCATGCCATCACCGCCCTTCGACAACACACACGGTAGGACGACGTCGGGTGTGGCATGACCTCACCGCCCTTGGGAAGCACACACAGTCGGACTACGTCGGGTGTGGCATGACATCACCACCTTTGGATAGCACACACGGTCTAACGACGTCGGGCGTGGCATGCTATCATCGCCATTGGGCAGCACACACGATCGAATGACGTCGGGCGTGGCTTGGCATCATATCCCTTGGTTGACAAACACGGTCGAACGACGTCAGGCGTGACATGCCATCACCGCCTTTGGACAGCACACACGGTCGAACGTCGTCGGGTAAGGCATGCCATCATCGCCTTTGGGCAGCTCACACGGTCGAACGACGTTGGGCGTAGCATGACATCACCGCCTTTGGACAGAACACACGGTCGAACGACGTCGAGCGTGACATGCCAACACCGCCTTTGGACAGCACACACGGTCGATCGACGTCGAGCGTGGCATTCCATTATCGCCTTTGGGCAGCACACACGGTCGAACGACGTCTGGCGTGGCATGCCATTATTGCCTTTGGGCAGCACAAATGGTCGAACGACGTTAGGCGTGGCAAGACATCACCGTCCTAGGACTACATGCACGGTCGGACGACGTCGGGCGTGGCATGACATCATCTCCCTTCTACAGCACACACGGTCGAACGACGTCGGGCCAGGCATGACATCACTGCCCTTGGACGGCACGCACGGTCGAACGACGTTGGGCGTGGCATGACATCACCAACCTTGGACGTCACACATGGTTGAACGTCGTTGGGCGTGGCATGCCATCATCACCTTTGGGAAGCACACACGATCGAATGACGTCGGGCGTGGCATGACATCACCGCATTTGGACAGCACACACGGTCAAACAACGTCGAGCGTGACATGCCATCACCGCCTTTGGACAACACACACGGTCAAATGACGTCGAGCGTGGCATGCCATCATCCCCTTTGGGCAGCACACACGGTCGAACTACGTCGGCGTGGCATGCCATTATCTCCTTTGGGAAGCAAAAACGGTAGAACGACGTCGGGCGTGGCATGCCAACATCAACTTTGGGCAGCACAACGTCGAACGACGTTGGGCGTGGCATGCCAGCATTGCCTTTGGGCAGCACACACGGTCGAAAGATGTCGAGCGTGGCATGACATCACCTCCTTTGGACAATGCATATGGTCGAACAACGTAGAGCGTGGCATGCCATCACCGCCTTAGGACATCACACACGGTCAGACGACGTCGGGCGTGGTATGCTATCATCGCCTTTGGGCAGCACAAATAGTCAAACGACATCAGGTGTAGCATGCCATCACCGTCGTTTGATAGCACACAAGGTCGGATGACGTCTGGCGTGGCATGCCATCGCCGCCCTTGGACTGCACCCACGGTAGGACGACGTGGGGCATGGCATGACATCACCGCTCTTGGACTGCACGCATGGTCGGGCATGACATGACATCACCGCCATCGAACAGCACACGATTGGACAACGTCGGGCATGGCATGACATCACCGCCCTTGGGCAGCACACACGGTCGGACTACGTTTGGCGTGGCATGCCATCACCGCCTTTGGACAGCACACATGGTCGAACAAAGTCGGGCGTGGCATGCCATCTTGCCTTTGGGAAGCACACACGGTCGAAAGACGTCGGGCGTGGTATGACATCACCGCCTTTGGGCATCATACACGGCCAAACGTCGTCGAGCGTGAAATGCTATCATCGCCTTTAGACAGCACACACGGTCGAACGAAGTCAGGCGTGACATGCCATCATAGCCCTTGAACAACAAACAAGGTTGAATGACGTCAGGCGTGGCATGCCATCATCGCCTTTGAACTAGCTGACACAGTCGGACGGCGTCGGGCGTGGCATGCCATCACCGCCCTAGGACATCACACACGGTCACATGATGTCGGGCGTGGCATGCCATCACTGCCCTTCGACAACACATACGGTAGGACGACGTCGGCCGTGGCATGACCTCACCGCCCTTGGGCAGCACACACAGTCGGACTACGTTGGGCGTGGCATGAAATCACCACCTTTGGATAGCACACACGGTCTAACGACGTTGGGCAAGGCATGCCATCATCGCCATTGGGCAGCACACACGATCGAATGACTTCGGGCATGGCATGGCATCATATCCCTTGGACGACAAACACGGTCGAACGACGTCAGGCTTGACATGCCATCACCGCCTTTGGACAGCACACACGGTCAAACGTCGTCGGGTGTGGCAAGCCATCATCACCTTTGGGCAGCTCACATGGTGGAACGACGTTGGGCGTTGCCTGACATCACCGCCTTTGGATAGAACACACGGTCGAACGACGTCGAGCGTGACATGCCAACACCGCCTTTGGACAGCACACACGATCGATCGACGTCGAGCGTGGCATTCCATTATCGCCTTTGGGCAGCGCACACGGTCAAACGACGTCTGGCGTGGCATGCCATTATTGCCTTTGGGCAGCACAAACGGTCGAACGACGTCAGGCGTGGCATGACATCACCGTCCTAGGACTGCATGCACGGTCAAACGACGTCGGGCGTGGCATGACATAACCGCCCTTCTACAGCACACACGGTCGAACGACGTCGGGCCTGGCATGACATCACTGTCCTTGGACGGCACGCACGGTCGAACGACGTTTGGCGTGGCATGACATCACCAACCTTGGACGTCACACATGGTTGAACGTCGTTGGGCGTGGCATGCCATCATCACCTTTGGGCAGCACACACGATCGAATGACGTCGGGCGTGGCATGACATCACCGCATTGCGGCAGCACACACGGTGACATGCCATCACCGCCTTTGGACAACACACACGGTCAAATGACGTCGAGCGTGGCATGCCATCATCCCCTTTGGGCAGCACACACGGTCGAACTACGTCGGCGTGGCATGCCATTATCTCCTTTGGGAAGCAAAAACGGTAGAACGACGTCGGGCGTGGCATGCCAACATCACCTTTGGGCAGCACACCAACGAACGACGTCGGGCGTGGCATGCCAGCATTGCCTTTGGGCAGCACACACGGTCGAAAGATGTCGAGCGTGGCATGACATCACCTCCTTTGGACAACGCATACGGTCGAACAACGTAGAGCGTGGCATGCCATCACCGCCTTGGGACATCACACACGGTCAGATGATGTCGGGCGTGGTATGCTATCATCGCCTTAGGGCATCACAAACAGTCGGATGATATCAGGTGTAGCATGCCATCACCGCCGTTGGATAGCACACAAGGTCGGATGATGTCTGGCGTGGCATGCCATCGCCGCCCTTGGACTGCACCCATGGTAGAACGACGTGGGGCATGGCATGAGATCACCGCTCTTTGACTGCACGCATGGTCGGGCATGGCATGACATCACCGCCATCGAACAGCACACGATCAGACGACGTCGGGCATGGCATGACATCACCGCCCTTGGGCAGCACACGCAGTCGGACTACGTTTGGCGTGGCATGCCATCACTGCCTTTGGACAGCACACATGGTCGAACAAAGTCGCGCGTGGCATGCCATCTTGCCTTTGGGAAGCACACACGGTCGAAAGACGTCGGGCGTGGAATGACATCACCGCCTTTGGGCATCATACACGGAAAAACGTCGTCGGGCGTGACATGCTATCATCGCCTTTAGATAGCACGCACGGTCGAACAAAGTCAGGCGTGGCATGCCATCATAGCCCTTGAACGACAAACAATGTTGAATGACGTTAGGCGTCGCATGCCATCATTGCCTTTAGACTAGTTGACACAGTCGGACGGCGTCGGGCGTGGCATGCCATCATCGCCCTTGGACGGGAAACACGGTCGAACGACGTAGAGTGTGGCATGCCATCAACGCCTAAGGATAGCACACAAACAAGGACGACGTCGGGCGTGGCATGCTATCATCTCCTTTGTGAAGCACAGACGGTCAAACGACGTCGGGCGTGGCATGCCATCACCTCCCTTGGACAGTACACATAGTCGGATGACGTCGGGCGTGGCATGCCATCATCTTCTTTGGGAAGCACAAACGGTCGAACGACGCCAACGTGGCGTGCAAACATCACCTTTGGGTAACACACACGGTCGAATAACGTTGAGCGTGGCATGACATCACCTCCTTTGGACAGCGCACACGGTCGAACAACGTCGGGCGCGACATGCCATCACCACCTTTGGAAAGCACACACGGTAGATCGACGTCGGGTGTGGTATGCGATCATCACCTTTGGGCAGCACAAACGGTCGGACCGGCAAACAAGGTTGAACGATGTCGGGCGTGGCATACAGTATCGCCTTTGGACTAGCTGACACAGTTGGCCGGCGTAAGGCGTGGCATGCAATCATCGCCTCTAGATGGGAAACACGGTCGAATGACGTAGAGCGTGGCATGCCATCACCGCCTTGGGACAGCACACACGGTCAGACGACGTCGGGCGTGGCATGCTATCATCGCCTTTGGGCAACACAAACAGTCGGACGACATTGGGTGTGGCATGCAATCACCGCCCTTGGATAGCACACAAGGTCGGATGACGTCTGGCGTGGCATGCCATCACCGCCCTTGGACTTCACCCACGGTAGGACGACGTGGGGCATGGCATGAGATCACCGCTCTAGGAGTGCACCGTGGTCGGTCATGGCATGACATCACCGCCATAGGAAAGAACACCATCGGGCGGCGTCGGGCATGGCATGACATCACCGCTCTTGGGCAACACACACGGTCGGACTACGTGAGGCGTGGCATGACATCACCGCCTTTGTACAGCACCCACGGTCGAACGACGTTAGGCGTGGCATGCCATCATCGCCTTTGGGCAGAACAGACGATCAAACGACGTCGGGCGGGGCATGCAATAATAGCCCTTGGACGGCAAACACGGTTGAACGACGTCAGGCGTGACATGCCATCACCGTCTTTGGACAGCACACATGGTCGAACGATGTCGGGCGTGGCATACCATCTTGCCTTTGAGAAGCACACACGGTCGAAATACGTCGGGCGTGGTATGACATCACCGCCTTTGGGCATCACACACGGTCAAACGTCGTCGGGCATGACATGCCATCATCTCCTTTGGACTAGCTGAAATAGTCGGACGGCGTCGGGTCTGGCATATTATCATCGCCCTTGGACGGGAAACACGGTCGAACGATGTAGATCGTGGCATGCCATCAATGCCTAAGGACATCATACAAGGAAGGACGACGTCGGGCGTGGCATGCTATCATCTCCTTTGGGCAGCACAGACGGTTAGACGACGTCGGGCGTGGCATGCCATCACCGCCCTTGGACAGCACACATGGTCGGATGACGTCGAGCGTGGCATGCCATAACCGCCCTTGGACAGCACACACGGTAGGACGACGTCGGGCTTGGTATGAGATCACAGCTCTTGAACTGCACACACGGTCAGATGTCGTCGGGCGTGGCATGATATCATATCCCTTTGAGGGCAAACACGGTCGAACGGCGTCAGGCGTGACATGCCATCACCGCCTTTGGGCACCACACACGATCGAATGACGTCGGGCGTGGCATGCCATCATATCCTTTGGACGGCAAACACGGTCGAACAACGTCAGGCGTGACATGCCATCACCGCCTTTGGACAACACACATGGTCGAACGTCGTCGGGCGTGGCATGCAATCATCACCTTTGGGCAGCACACACGGTCAAACAACGTTGGGCGTGGCATGACATCACCGCCTTTGGACAGCACACACGATCGAACGACGTCGGGCTTGACATGCCAACACCGCCTTTGGACAGCCCACACAGTCGAACAACGTCGAGCGTGGCATTCCATTATCGCTTTTGGGCAGCACACACGGTCGAACGATGTCTGGCGTGGCATGACATTATTACCTTTAGGCAGCACAAACGGTCGAACGACGTCGGGCGTGGCATGACATCACCGCCCTAGGACAGTACGCACGATCGGACGACGTCGGGCATGGCATGACATCACGGCCCTAGGACAGCACACACGGTCGAATGACGTTGAGCCTTGCATGACATCACCGCCCTTGTACGGCACGCATGGTCGTTGGGAGTGGAATGACATCACCACCCTCGGACGTCACACACGGTCGAACGTCGTTGGGCGTGGCATGCCATCATCGCCTTTGGGCAGCACATACGATCGAATGATGTCGGGCGTGGCATGACATCACCACCTTTGGGCAGCAAACACGGTCAAACTACGTCGGGCGTGATATGCCATCACCGCCTTTGGACAGCACACAAGGTCGAATGACGTCGGGCGTGGCATGCCATCATAACCTTTGGGCAGCACACACGGTCGAACTATGTCGGGCGTGGCATGCCATCATCGCATTTGGGAAGCACAAACGGTCGAACAACGTCGGGCGTGGCAGGCCAACATCACCTTTGGGTAGCACACACGGTCGAACGACGTCGGGAGTGACATGCCAGTATCGCCTTTGGGCAACACATACGGTCGAAACACGTCGAGCGTGGCATGGCATCACCTCCTTTGGACAGCGCACACGGTCGAACGACGTCGGGCGCGACATGCCATCACTGCCTTTGGAAAGCACACACGGTCGAACGACGTCGGCCGTGGCATGCCATCATCACCTTTGGCCAGCACAAACAGTCGAACGACGTCGGGTGTGCATGCCATCATCGCCCTTGTATAGCGAACACGGTCGAACGACGTCGGGCGTGGCATGCCATCATGGCCCTTGGATAGCACACACGATCGAACGACGTCGGGCGTGGCATGCCATCATATCCCTTGAATGGCAAACAAGGTTGAACGACGTCGGGCGCGGCATACATTATCGCCTTTGGACTAGCTGACACAGTTGGACGGTGTAAGGTGTGGCATGCCATCATCGACCTTGGAAGGGAAACACGGTCGAACGACGTAGATCGTGGCATGCCATCACCGCCTTGGGACAGCACACACTGTCAAATGACGTCGGGCGTGGCATTCCATCATCCCCTTTTGGCAGCACAAATGGTCATACAACGTCGACCGTGGCATGCCATCATCGCCTTTTGGCAGCACGAATGGTCATATGACGTCGACCGTGGCATGCCATCACCGCCCTTGGGCAGCACACACAGTCGAAAGACGTCGGGCGTGGCATGACATCACCGCCTTTGGACATCACACACAGTCGAACGACGTCAGGCGTGACATGCCATCACCGCCTTTGGACAGCACACACGATCGAACGATGCTGGGAATGGCATGCCATCATCACATTTGGGCAGCCTAAACGGTCGGACGGCGTCGGGCGTGGCATGCCATTGTCGCCCTTGGACAGCAAACACGGTCGATTGATGTCAGGCGTGGAATGCCATCATCTCCTTTGAGCAGTACGCACGGTCGACATCGTCGGGCGTGGCATGTCATCATGGCCCTTGGACACCACACACGATCGAACGAAGTTGGTCGTCGCATGCCATCATAGCCCTTGAACGGCAACCAAGGTTGAATGACGTCGGGCGTGGCATGCCATCATCGCCTTTGGACTAGTTGACACCATTGGACTGCGTCAAGCGTGGCATGCAATCATCGCCCTTGGACGGGAAACACGGTAGAACGACGTAGAGCGTGGAATGCCATCAACGCCTTGGGACAGCACAAATGAAAGGACGATGTCGGGCGTGGCATGCTATCACCGCCCTTGGACAGCACACATGGTCGGATGACGTCTTACGTGGCATGCCATCACTGTCCTTGGACAGTACACACGGTAGGACGACGTCGGGCGTGGCATGAGATCACCGCTCTTGGATTGCACGCATGGTCAGACTACGTCAGGCGTGGCATGACATTACCACCTTTGGACAGCACACATGGTTGAACGACGCGTGGCGTGGCATGACATCACCACCATTGAACTGCACGCACGGTCAGACGACATCGGGCGTGGCATGACATCACCGCCTTTGGACAGCACACACGGTCGACAACTTCGGGCGTGGCATGACATCTTCGCTCTTGCACAGCACGCATGGTCGGACTACGTCGGGCGTGGCATGACATCACCGCCCTTGGGAAGCACACACGGTCGGACTACGTCGGGCGTGGCATGACATCACCTCCTTTAGACAGCACACAAGGTCGAACGACATCGTGCGTGGCATGCCATCATCGCCTTTGGGCAGCTCACACGGTCGAACGACGTCGGGCGTGGCATACCATCATAGCCCATAGATGGCAAACACGGTCGAACGACGTCGGGCGTGAAATGCCATCATCGCCTTTGGGAGAACACCCGGTCGAACGACGTCGGGCATGGCATGCCGTTATGGCATGCCGTCATGGCCCTTAAACACCACACACGGTCGAACTAAGTCGGGCGAGGCATGCCATCATATCCCTTGAACGGCAAACAAGGTTGAATGATGTGAGGCGTGGCATGCCATCATCACCTTTTGACTAGCTGATACACTCAGATGGCGTCGGGTGTGGCATGCCATCATTGCCCTTGGACGGGAAACATGGTCGAACAACGTAGAGCGTGGCATGCCATCAACGCCTTGGGACAGCACACACGGAAGAACGACATCGGGCGTGGCATGACATCATTACCTTTGGGAAGCACACACGGTTGAACTACCTCGGGCGTGGCATGCCATCATCGCCTTTGGGTAGCACTAACAGTCGAACGACGTCTGGCGTGGCATGCCATCATCACCTTTGGGCAGCACACACAGTCGAACGATGTCGGGCGTGACATGCCATAATCGCCTTAAGGTAGCACACACAGTCGAAAGATGTTGGGCGTGGCATGACATCACCGCTTTTGGACAGCACACACGGTCGAACGACGGCGGGCGTGACATGCAATCACCGCCATAGGACAGCACACGATCGGATGACGTCGCGCATGGCATGACATCACCGCACTTGGGCAGCACACACGGTCAGACTACGTCAAGCAAGGCATGACATTACCGCCTTTGTACAGCACACACGGTCGAACGACGTTGTGTGTGGCATGCCATCATTGACTTTGGGCAGCACACACGGTCGAATGACGTTTGGCGTGGCATACAATCATAGCCCGTAGATGGCAAACACGGTCGAATGACGTCAGGCGTGGCATGCCGTCATGGCCCATGGACACCACACACGGTCGAACAAAGTCAAGCGTGGCATGCCATCGTAGCCCTTGAGCGGCAAACAAGGTTGAACTACGTGAGGCGAGGCATGCCATCATCGCCATTGGACTAGCTGACACACTCAGACGGCGTCGGGTGTGGCATGCCATCATTGCCCTTGGATGGGAAACATGGTCGAACGACGTAGTGCGTGGCATGCCATCAACGCCTTGGGAAAGCACACACGGAAGAACGACGTCGGGCGTGGTATGACATCATCATCTTTGGGCAGCACACACGGTTGAACTACGTCGGGCGTGGCATGACATCGTCGCCTTTGGGCAGCACAAGAGGTCGAACGACGTCGGGCGTGGCATGCCATCATCACCTTTGGGCAGCACACACGGTCGACCGACGTCGAGTGTGGCATGCCATAATTGCCTTAAGGCAGCACACACAGTCGAAAGACGTCGGGCGTGGCATGACATCACTTCCTTTGGATAGCACACACGGTCGAACGACGTGGGGCGTGGCATGCCATCATCGCCTTTGGGCAACACACACGATCAAACAAAGTCTGGCGGGGCATGCCATAATAGCCCATGGACGGCAAACACGGTCGAACAACGTCAGGCGTGACATTCCATCACCGCCTTTGGACAACACACACGGTCGAACGACGTCGGGCGTGGCATGCCATCTTGCCTTTGGGAATCACACTCGGTCGAAAGACGTCAGGCGTGGTATGACATCACCGCCTTTGGGCAGCACACACGGTCAAACGACGTCGGGCGTGACATGTCATCACCACCTTTAGACAGCACACACGGTCGAACGAAGTCGGGCGTGGCATCCCATCATAGCCCTTGAACGGCAAACAAGGTTGAATGACGTCAGGCGTGGCATGCCGTCATCGCCTTTGGACTAGCTGACACAGTCGGACGGCGTCGGGCGTGGCATGCCATCATCGCCCTTGGATGGGAAACACAGTCGAACGACGTAGAGCGTGGCATGCCATCATCGTCCTTGGATGGGAAACACGGTCGAACGACGTAGAGCGTGGCATGCCATCAACGCCTAAGGACAGCACACAAGGAAGGACGACGTCGGGCGTGGCATGCTATTATCTCCTTTGGGCAGCACAGACGGTCGGACGACGTCTGGCGTAGCATACCATCATCGCCCTTGGACAACACACATGGTCGGATGACGTCGGGCGTGGCATGCCATCACTGCCCTTGGACAGCACACACGGTAGGACGACGCGGGCTTGGTATGAGATCATCGCTCTTGGACTGCACGCATGGTAGAACAACGTCAGGTGTGGCATGACATCACCACCTTTGGACAGCACACACGGTAGAACGACGCATGGCATGGCATGACATCATCACCCTTGAACTGCACGCACGGTCAGACGACATCAACCGTGGCATGACATCTCCGCCTTTGGATAGCACACACAGTCGGCAACGTCGGCATCACCGCTATTGGACAGCACGCATGGTCGGACGACATCGGGCATGGCATGACATCAGCGCCCTTGGGCAGCACACACGGTCGGACTACGTCGAGTATGGCATGACATCACAACCTTTGGACAACACACACGGCCGAACAATATCAGGAGTGGCATGCCATCATCTCCTTTGGGCAGCACACACGGTCGAATGACGTCGGTTTGGCATGCCGTCATAGCCCATGGACGGAAAACACGATCGAACGACGTCGGTCGTAAAATGCCATCATCACCTTTGGGCAGCACACACGATCGAATGACGTCGGGCGTGGCATGCCATCATGGCCCTTAGACACCACACACAGTCGAACGAAGTCGGGCGTGGCGTGCCATCATAGCCCTTGAACGGCAAACAAGGTTGAACGACGTCAGGCGTGGCATGCCATCATCACCTTTGGACTAGCTGACACAGTCGGACAGCATCAGGCGTGGCATGCCATCATCGCCCTTGGACGGGAAACACGGTCAAACGACATAGAGCGTGACATGCCATCAACGCCTTGGGACAACACACACGGAAGAACGACATGGGGCGTTGCATTCTATCAAAGCCTTTGGGCAGCACAAACGGTCAGACGACGTCGGGCGTGGCATGCCATCACCGCCCTTGGACATCACACACGGTCGGATGACGTTAGGCGTGGGATGCCATCACCGCCCTTCGACAACGCACACGGAAGGACGACGTCGGGCGTGGCATGACCTCACCGCCCTTGGGCAGCACACACGGTCGGACTACGTCGGGCGTGGCATGACATCACCACCTTTGGATAACACACACGGTCTAACGACGTCGGGCGTGCATGCCATCATCGCCTTTGGGCAGCACACACGATGGAATGACGTCGGGCGTGGCATTCCATCATATCCCTTGGACGGCAAACACGGTCGAACGACGTCAGGCGTGACATGCCATTACCGCCTTTGGACAGCACACACAGTCGAACGTCGTCGGGTGTGGCATGCCATCATCGCCTTTGGGCAGCTCACACGGTTGAACGACGGTTGGCGTAGCATGACATCACCGCCTTTGGACAGCACACACGGTCGAACGACGTCAAGCGTGACATGCCAACACTACCTTTTGACAGCACACACGGTCGAACGACGTCGAGCGGTGCATTCCATTATCGCCTTTGGGCAGCAAACACGGTAGAACGACGTCTGGCGTGGCATGCCATTATTGCCATTGGGCAGCACAAACGGTCGAACGACGTCAGGCGTGACATGCCATCACCGCCTTTGGACAGCACACAAGGTCGAATGACGTCGAGCGTGGCATGCCATCATAACCTTTGGGCAGCACAAACGGTCGAACTACATCGGGCATGACATCATTACCTTTGGGAAGCACACACGGTTGAACTACCTCGGGCGTGGCATGCCATCATCGCCTTTGGGTAGCACTAACAGTCGAACGACATCGGGCGTGGCATGCCATCATCACCTTTGGGCAGCACACACAGTCGAACGATGTCGGGCGTGACATGCCATAATCGCCTTAAGGTAGCACACACAGTCGAAAGATGTTGGGCGTGGCATGACATCACCGCTTTTGGACAGCACACACGGTCGAACGACGGCGGGCGTGACATGCAATCACCGCCATAGGACAGCACACGATCGGATGACGTCGCGCATGGCATGCCATCACCGCCTTGGGACAGCACACACGGTCAGACGACGTCGGGCGTGGCATGCTATCATCGCCTTTGGGCAACACAAACAGTCGGACGACATCGGGTGTGGCATGCAATCACCGCCCTTGGATAGCACACAAGGTCGGATGACGTCTGGCGTGGCATGCCATCACCGCCCTTGGACTTCACCCACGATAGGACGACGTGGGGCATGGCATGAGATCACCGCTCTAGGAGTGCACCGTGGTCGGTCATGGCATGACATCACCGCCATAGGACAGAACACCATCGGGCGGCGTCGGGCATGGCATGACATCACCGCTCTTGGGCAGCACACACGGTCGGACTACGTGAGGCGTGGCATGACATCACCGCCTTTGTACAGCACCCACGGTCGAGCGACGTTAGGCGTGGCATGCCATCATCGCCTTTGGGCAGAACAGACGATCAAACGACGTCGGGCGGGGCATGCAATAATAGCCCTTGGACGGCAAACACGGTTGAACGACGTCAGGCGTGACATGCCATCACCGTCTTTGGACAGCACACACGGTCGAACGATGTCGGGCGTGGCATACCATCTTGCCTTTGAGAAGCACACACGGTCGAAATACGTCGGGCGTGGTATGACATCACCGCCTTTGGGCATCACACACGGTCAAACGTCGTCGGGCATGACATGCCATCATCTCCTTTGGACTAGCTGAAATAGTCGGACGGCGTCGGGTCTGGCATATTATCATCGCCCTTGGACGGGAAACACGGTCGAACGATGTAGATCGTGGCATGCCATCAACGCCTAAGGACATCATACAAGGAAGGACGACGTCGTGCGTGGCATGCTATCATCTCCTTTGGGCAGCACAGACGGTCAGACGACGTCGGGCGTGGCATGCCATCACCGCCCTTGGACAGCACACATGGTCGGATGACGTCGAGCGTGGCATGCCATAACCGCCCTTGGACAGCACACACGGTAGGACGACGTCGGGCTTGGTATGAGATCACAGCTCTTGAACTGCACGCACGGTCAGATGTCGTCGGGCGTGGCATGGTATCATATCCCTTTGAGGGCAAACACGGTCGAACGGCGTCAGGCGTGACATGCCATCACCGCCTTTGGGCACCACACACGATCGAATGACGTCGGGCGTGGCATGCCATCATATCCTTTTGACGGCAAAGACGGTCGAACAACGTCAGGCGTGACATGCCATCACCGCCTTTGGACAGCACACATGGTCGAACGTCGTCGGGCGTGGCATGCAATCATCACCTTTGGGCAGCACACACGGTCAAACAACGTTGGGCGTGGCATGACATCACCGCCTTTGGACAGCACACACGATCGAACGACGTCGGGCTTGACATGCCAACACCGCCTTTGGACAGCCCACACAGTCGAACAACGTCGAGCGTGGCATTCCATTATCGCTTTTGGGCAGCACACACGGTCGAACGATGTCTGGCGTGGCATGACATTATTACCTTTAGGCAGCACAAACGGTCGAACGACGTCGGGCGTGGCATGACATCACCGCCCTAGGACAGTACGCACGATCGGACGACGTCGGGCATGGCATGACATCACGGCCCTAGGACAGCACACACGGTCGAACGACGTTGAGCCTTGCATGACATCACCGCCCTTGTACGGCACGCATGGTCGTTGGGAGTGGAATGACATCACCACCCTCGAACGTCACACACGGTCGAACGTCGTTGGGCGTGGCATGCCATCATCGCCTTTGGGCAGCACATACGATCGAATGATGTCGGGCGTGGCATGACATCACCACCTTTGGGCAGCAAACACGGTCAAACTACGTCGGGCGTGATATGCCATCACCGCCTTTGGACAGCACACAAGGTCGAATGACGTCGGGCGTGGCATGCCATCATCACCTTTGGGAAGCACACACGGTCGAACTACGTCGGGCGTGGCATGCCATCATCGCATTTGGGAAGCACAAACGGTCGAACAACGTCGGGCGTGGCAGGCCAACATCACCTTTGGGTAGCACACACGGTCGAACGACGTCGGGAGTGACATGCCAGTATCGCCTTTGGGCAACACACACGGTCGAAACACGTCGAGCGTGGCATGGCATCACCTCCTTTGGACAGCGCACACGGTCGAACGACGTCGGGCGCGACATGCCATCACTGCCTTTGGAAAGCACACACGGTCGAACGACGTCGGGCGTGGCATGCCATCATCACCTTTGGCCAGCACAAACAGTCGAACGACGTCGGGTGTGGCATGCCATCATCGCCCTTGTATAGCGAACACGGTCGAACGACGTCGGGTGTGGCATGCATCATCGCCTTTGGGCAGCATACACGGTCGAACGACGTCGGGCGTGGCATGCCATCATGGCCCTTGGATAGCACACACGATCGAACGACGTCGGGCGTGGCATGCCATCATATCCCTTGAATGGCAAACAAGGTTGAACGACGTCGGGCGCGGCATACATTATCGCCTTTGGACTAGCTGACACAGTTGGACGGTGTAAGGTGTGGCATGCCATCATCGACCTTGGAAGGGAAACACGGTCGAACGACGTAGATCGTGGCATGCCATCACCGCCTTGGGACAGCACACACGGTCAAATGACGTCGGGCGTGGCATTCCATCATCCCCTTTTGGCAGCACAAATGGTCATACAACGTCGACCGTGGCATGCCATCATCGCCTTTTGGCAGCACGAATGGTCATATGACGTCGACCGTGGCATGCCATCACCGCCCTTGGGCAGCACACACAGTCGAAAGACGTCGGGCGTGGCATGACATCACCGCCTTAAGACATCACACACAGTCGAACGACGTCAGGCGTGACATGCCATCACCGCCTTTGGACAGCACACACGATCGAACGATGCTGGGAATGGCATGCCATCATCACATTTGGGCAGCCTAAACGGTCGGACGGCGTCGGGCGTGGCATGCCATTGTCGCCCTTGGACAGCAAACACGGTCGATTGATGTCAGGCGTGGAATGCCATCATCTCCTTTGAGCAGTACGCACGGTCGACATCGTCGGGCGTGGCATGTCATCATGGCCCTTGGACACCACACACGATCGAACGAAGTTGGTCGTCGCATGCCATCATAGCCCTTGAACGGCAACCAAGGTTGAATGACGTCGGGCGTGGCATGCCATCATCGCCTTTGGACTAGTTGACACCATTGGACTGCGTCAAGCGTGGCATGCAATCATCGCCCTTGGACGGGAAACACGGTAGAACGACGTAGAGCGTGGAATGCCATCAACGCCTTGGGACAGCACAAATGAAAGGACGATGTCGGGCGTGGCATGCTATCACCGCCCTTGGACAGCACACATGGTCGGATGACGTCTTGCGTGGCATGCCATCACTGTCCTTGGACAGTACACACGGTAGGACGACGTCGGGCGTGGCATGAGATCACCGCTCTTGGATTGCACGCATGGTCAGACTACGTCAGGCGTGGCATGACATTACCACCTTTGGACAGCACACATGGTCGAACGACGCGTGGCGTGGCATGACATCACCACCCTTGAACTGCACGCACGGTCAGACGACATCGGGCGTGGCATGACATCACCGCCTTTGGACAGTACACACGGTCGACAACTTCGGGCGTGGCATGACATCTTCGCTCTTGCACAACACGCATGGTCGGACTACGTCGGGCGTGGCATGACATCACCGCCCTTGGGAAGCACACACGGTCGGACTACGTTGGGCATGGCATGACATCACCTCCTTTAGACAGCACACAAGGTCGAACGACATCGTGCGTGGCATGCCATCATCGCCTTTGGGCAGCTCACACGGTCGAACGACGTCGGGCGTGGCATACCATCATAGTCCATAGATGGCAAACACGGTCGAACGACGTCGGGCGTGAAATGCCATCATCGCCTTTGGGAGAACACCTGGTCGAACGACGTCGGGCATGGCATGCCGTTATGGCATGCCGTCATGGCCCTTAAACACCACACACGGTCGAACTAAGTCGGGCGAGGCATGCCATCATATCCCTTGAACGGCAAACAAGGTTGAATGATGTGAGGCGTGGCATGCCATCATCACCTTTTGACTAGCTGATACACTCAGACGGCGTCGGGTGTGGCATGCCATCATTGCCCTTGGACGGGAAACATGGTCGAACAACGTAGAGCGTGGCATGCCATCAACGCCTTGGGACAGCACACACGGAAGAACGACGTCGGGCGTGGCATGACATCATTACCTTTGGGAAGCACACACGGTTGAACTACCTCGGGCGTGGCATGCCATCATCGCCTTTGGGTAGCACTTACAGTCGAACGACGTCGGGCGTGGCATGCCATCATCACCTTTGGGCAGCACACACAGTCGAACGATGTCGGGCGTGACATGCCATAATCGCCTTAAGGTAGCACACACAGTCGAAAGATGTTGGGCGTGGCATGACATCACCGCTTTTGGACAGCACACACGGTCGAACGACGGCGGGCGTGACATGCAATCACCGCCATAGGACAGCACACGATCGGATGACTTCGCGCATGGCATGACATCACCGCACTTGGGCAGCACACACGGTCAGACTACGTCAAGCAAGGCATGACATTACCGCCTTTGTACAGCACACACGGTCGAACGACGTTGTGCGTGGCATGCCATCATTGACTTTGGGCAGCACACACGGTCGAATGACGTTTGGCGTGGCATACAATCATAGCCCGTAGATGGCAAACACGGTCGAATGACGTCAGGCGTGGCATGCCGTCATGGCCCATGGACACCACACACGGTCGAACAAAGTCAAGCGTGGAATGCCATCGTAGCCCTTGAGCGGCAAACAAGGTTGAACTACGTGAGGCGAGGCATGCCATCATCGCCATTGGACTAGCTGACACACTCAGACGGCGTCGGGTGTGGCATGCCATCATTGCCCTTGGATGGGAAACATGGTCGAACGACGTAGTGCGTGGCATGCCATCAACGCCTTGGGAAAGCACACACGGAAGAACGACGTCGGGCGTGGTATGACATCATCATCTTTGGGCAGCACACACGGTTGAACTACGTCGGGCGTGGCATGACATCGTCGCCTTTGGGCAGCACAAGAGGTCGAACGACGTCGGGCGTGGCATGCCATCATCACCTTTGGGCAGCACACACGGTCGACCGACGTCGAGTGTGGCATGCCATAATTGCCTTAAGGCAGCACACACAGTCGAAAGACGTCGGGCGTGGCATGACATCACTTCCTTTGGATAGCACACACGGTCGAACGACGTGGGGCGTGGCATGCCATCATCGCCTTTGGGCAACACACACGATCAAACAAAGTCTGGTGGGGCATGCCATAATAGCCCATGGACGGCAAACACGGTCGAACAACGTCAGGCGTGACATTCCATCACCGCCTTTGGACAACACACACGGTCGAATGACGTCGGGCGTGGCATGCCATCTTGCCTTTGGGAATCACACTCGGTCGAAAGACGTCAGGCGTGGTATGACATCACCGCCTTTGGGCAGCACACACGGTCAAACGACGTCGGGCGTGACATGTCATCACCACCTTTAGACAGCACACACGGTCGAACGAAGTCGGGCGTGGCATCCCATCATAGCCCTTGAACGGCAAACAAGGTTGAATGACGTCAGGCGTGGCATGCCGTCATCGCCTTTGGACTAGCTGACACAGTCGGACGGCGTCGGGCGTGGCATGCCATCATCGCCCTTGGATGGGAAACACAGTCGAACGACGTAGAGCGTGGCATGCCATCATCGTCCTTGGATGGGAAACACGGTCGAACGACGTAGAGCGTGGAATGCCATCAACGCCTAAGGACAGCACACAAGGAAGGACGACGTCGGGCGTGGCATGCTATTATCTCCTTTGGGCAGCACAGACGGTCGGACGACGTCTGGCGTAGCATACCATCACCGCCCTTGGACAACACACATGGTCGGATGACGTCGGGCGTGGCATGCCATCACTGCCCTTGGACAGCACACACGGTAGGACGACGCGGGCTTGGTATGAGATCATCGCTCTTGGACTGCACGCATGGTCAGACAACGTCAGGTGTGGCATGACATCACCACCTTTGGACAGCACACACGGTAGAACGACGCATGGCATGGCATGACATCATCACCCTTGAACTGCACGCACGGTCAGACGACATCAACCGTGGCATGACATCACCGCCTTTGGATAGCACACACAGTCGGCAACGTCGGCATCACCGCTATTGGACAGCACGCATGGTCGGACGACATCGGGCATGGCATGACATCAGCGCCCTTGGGCAGCACACACGGTCGGACTACGTCGAGTATGGCATGACATCACAACCTTTGGACAACACACACGGTCGAACAATATCAGGAGTGGCATGCCATCATCTCCTTTGGGCAGCACACGCGGTCGAATGACGTCGGTTTGGCATGCCGTCATAGCCCATGGACGGAAAACACGATCGAACGACGTCGGTCGTAAAATGCCATCATCACCTTTGGGCAGCACACACGATCGAATGACGTCGGGCGTGGCATGCCATCATGGCCCTTAGACACCACACACAGTCGAACGAAGTCGGGCGTGGCGTGCCATCATAGCCCTTGAACGGCAAACAAGGTTGAACGACGTCAGGCGTGGCATGCCATCATCACCTTTGGACTAGCTGACACAGTCGGACAGCATCAGGCGTGGCATGCCATCATCGCCCTTGGACGGGAAACACGGTCAAACGACATAGAGCGTGACATGCCATCAACGCCTTGGGACAACACACACGGAAGAACGACATGGGGCGTGGCATTCTATCAAAGCCTTTGGGCAGCACAAACGGTCAGACGACGTCGGGCGTGGCATGCCATCACCGCCCTTGGACATCACACACGGTCGGATGACGTCAGGCGTGGGATGCCATCACCGCCCTTCGACAACGCACACGGAAGGACGACGTCGGGCGTGGCATGACCTCACCGCCCTTGGGCAGCACACACGGTCGGACTACGTCGGGCGTGGCATGATATCACCACCTTTGGATAACACACACGGTCTAACGACGTCGGGCGTGGCATGCCATCATCGCCTTTGGGCAGCACACACGATGGAATGACGTCGGGCGTGGCATTCCATCATATCCCTTGGATGGCAAACACGGTCGAACGACGTCAGGCGTGACATGCCATTACCGCCTTTGGACAGCACACACGGTCGAACATCGTCGGGTGTGGCATGCCATCATCGCCTTTGGGCAGCTCACACGGTTGAACGACGGTTGGCGTAGCATGACATCACCGCCTTTGGACAGCACACACGGTCGAACGACGTCGAGCGTGACATGCCAACACTACCTTTTGACAGCTCACACGGTCGAACGACGTCGAGCGGTGCATTCCATTATCGCCTTTGGGCAGCAAACACGGTAGAACGACGTCTGGCGTGGCATGCCATTATTGCCATTGGGCAGCACAAACGGTCGAACGACGTCAGGCGTGACATGCCATCACCGCCTTTGGACAGCACACAAGGTCGAATGACGTCGAGCGTGGCATGCCATCATAACCTTTGGGCAGCACAAACGGTCGAACTACATCGGGCATGACATGCCATCACCGCCTTTGGACAGCACACAAGGTCAAACGACGTCGGGCATGACATGCCATCACCGCCTTTGGACAGCACACAAGGTCGAATGACGTCAGGTGTGGCATGCCATCATTACCTTTCGGCAGCACACACGGTCGAACTACGTCGGGCGTGGCATGCCATCATCGCCTTTCGGAAGCACAAACGATCGAACCACGTCGGGCATTTTATGCCAATATCACCTTTGGGCAGCACACACGGTCGAACGACGTCGGGCGTGGCATGCCAGCATCGCCTTATGGCAAGACACACGGTCGAAAGACGTCGAGCATGGCATGACATCACCTCCTTTGGACAGCGCACACGGTCAAACGACGTCGGGCGCGACATGCCATCACCGCCATTGAAAAGCACATACGGTCGAACGACGTCGGGCGTGGCATTATATCATCACCTTTGGGTAGCACACACGATTGAACTACGTCGGGCGTGGCATGCCATCATCGCCTATGGGCAGCACAAACGGTCGAACGACGTCGGGCGCGACATGCCATCACCGCCTTTGGAAAGCACACACGGTCGAACGACGTCGAACGTGGCATGCCATCATCACCTTTGGGCAGCACACACGGTTGAACTACGTCGGGCGTGGCATGCCATCATCGCCTTTGGGCTGCACAAACGATCGAACGACATCGGGCGTGGCATGCCATCATCACCTTTGGGCAGAACACACGATTGAACTACGTCGGGCGTGGCATGCCGTAATCGCCTTAAGGCAGCACAAACGGTCGAACGACATCGGGCGTTGCATGACATCACCGCTTTTGGAGAGCACACATGGTCGAACGACGTAGGGCGTGACATGCAATCACCGCCATAGGACAGCACACGATCGGACAACGTCGGGCATGGCATGACATCACCGCCCTTGGGCAGCACACACGATCAGACTATGTTAGGCGTGGCATGACATCACCGCCTTTGTACAGCACACACGGTCGAACGACGTCGTGCGTGGCATGCCATCATCGCCGTTGGGCAGCACACACGGTCGAATGATGTCGGGCGTGGCATACCATCATAGCCCAATGATGGCAAACACGATCGAACGACGTTTGGCGTGGAATGCCATCATCGCCTTTGGGCAGCACACCCGGTCGAACGACGTCGGGCATGGCATGGCGTCATGGCCCTTGGACACCACACACGGTAAAACAAAGTCGGGCGTGGCATGCCATCATAGCCCTTGAAAAGCAAACAAGGTTGAATGACGCTAGGCATGGCATGCCATCATCGCCTTTGGACTAGCTGACACAGTCGGACGGCGTAGGGCGTGGCATGCCATCATCTCCTTTGGACGGGAAACACGGTCGAACGACGTAGAGCGTGGCATGTCATCAACGCCTAAGGACAGCACAAAAGGAAGGACGACGTCGAGCATGGCATGCTATAAACTCCTTTGGGCAGCACAGACGGTCGGTCGACTTTTGGCGTAGCATACCATCAACGCCCTTGGACAGCAAACATGGTCGGATGACGTCGGGCGTGGCATGCCATCACTGCCCTTGTACAGCACACACGGTAGGACGACGTCGAGCGTGGTATGAGATCACCGCTCTTGGACTGCACGCATAGTCGGACTACGTCGGGCGTGGAATGACATCACCACCTTTGGACAGCACACACGGTAGAATGTCTCGTGGCATGGCATGACATCATCGCCCTTGAACTGCATGCACGGTCAAACGACATCAAGCGTGGCATGACATCACCGCCTTTGGACAACACACACAGTCGGCAATGTCGGCATCACCGCTATTGGACAGCACGCATGGTCGGACTTCATCGGGCATGGCATGACATCACCGCCCTTGGGCAGCACACACGCTCCGACTATGTCGAGCATGGCATGACATCACAGCCTTTGGACAGCACACACGGTCGAACAACGTCAGGCGTGGCATGCCATCATCGCCTTTGGGAAGCACACACGGTGGAATGACATCGACATGGCATGCCATCATAGCCCATGGACGGCAAACACGGTCGAACGACGTCGGGCGTAAAATGCCATCATCGCCTTTGGGCAGCACGCACGATCGAACAACGTCAGGCGTGGCATGCCGTCATGGCCCTTAGACACCACACACATTCGAACGAAGTCGGGCGTGGCGTGCCATCATAGCCCTTGAACGGCAAACAAGGTTGAACGATGTCAGGCGTGGCATGCCATCATCGCCTTTGGACTAGCTGACACAGTCAGACGGCATCAGGCGTGGCATGCCATCATCGCCCTTGGACGGGAAACACGGTAGAACGACGTAGAGCGTGACATGCAATCAACGCCTTGGGAAAGCACACATGGAAGAACGACATCAGGCGTGGCATTCTATCATCGCCTTTGGGCAGCACAAACGGTCGGACGACGTCGGGCGTGACATGCCATCACCGCCCTTGGACATCACACACGGTCAGATAACGTCGGGCGTGGCATGCCATCACTGCCCTTGGAATGCACACACGGTAGGACGACGTCGGGCGTGGTATGAGATCACCGCTCTTGGACTTCACGCATGGTCGGACTACGTCGGGCATGGCATGACATCACCACCTTTGGACAGCACACACGGTAGAACGACGCGTGGCATGGCATGACATCATCGCCCTTGAACTGCATGCACGGTCAGACGACATCAAGTGTGGCATGACATCACCGCCTTTGGAAAACACACCCAGTCGGCAACGTCGGCATCACCGCTATTGGACAACATGCATGGTTGGACTACATCGGGCATGGCATGACATCACCGCCAATGGGCAGCACACACGGTCGGACTACGTCGAGCATGGCATGACATCACCGCCTTTGGACAGCACACGGTTGAACGACGTTAGGCGTGGCATGCCATCATCGCCTTTGGGAAGCACACACGTTGGAATGACGTCGGCATGGCATACCATCATAGCCCATGGACGGCAAACACGGTCGAACGACGTCGGGCGTAAAATGCCATCATCGCCTTTGGGCAGCACACACGCTCGAACAACGTCAGGCGTGGCATGCCGTCATGGCCCTTAGACACCACACACATTCGAACGAAGTCGGGTGTGGCGTGCCATTATAGCCCTTGAACGGCAAACAAGGTTGAACGATGTCAGGCATGGCATGCCATCATCGCCTTTGGACTAGCTGACACAGTCGGACGGCATTAGGCGTGGCATCCCATCATCGCCCTTGGACGGGAAACACGGTAGAACGACGTAGAGAGTGACATGCCATCAACGCCTTGGGACAGCACACACAGAAGAACGACATCGGGCGTGACATGCCATCACTGCCCTTGGACATCACAAACGGTCAGATGACGTCGAGCGTGGCATGTTATCACCGCCCTTCGACAACACACACGGTAGGACGATGTCGAGCGTGGCATGACCTCACCGCCCTTGGGCAGCACACACAGTTGGATTACGTCGGGCGTGGCATGACATCACCACCTTTGGATAGCACACACGGTCTAACGACATAGAGCGTGGCATGCCATCATCGCCTTTGGGCAGCACACACGATTGAATGATGTCGGGCGTGGTATGCCATCATATCCCTTGGACGGCCAACACGGTCGAACGACGTCAGGCGTGACATGCCATCACCGCCTTTGGACAGCATACAAGGTCAAACGTCGTTGGGTGTGGCATGCCATCATCGCCATTGGGCAGCTCTCACGGTCGAACGACGTTGGGCGTGGCATGACATCACCGCCTTTGGACAAAACACACGGTCGAATAACGTCGAGCGTGACATGCCAACACCGCCTTTGGACAGCACACACGGTCGATCGACGTCGAGCGTGGCAGTCCATTATCGCCTTTGGGCAGCACACACGGTAGAACGATGTCTGGCGTGGCATGCCATTATTGCCTTTGGGCAGCACAAACAGTCGAACGACGTCAGGCGTGGCATAAAAATCACCGTCCTAGGACTGCATGCACGTTGGACGACGTCGGGCATCGCATGACATCACCACCCTTCGACAGCACACGGTCGAACGACGTCGGGCCTGGCATGACATCACTGCCCTTCGACGGCACGCATGGTCGAACGACATCGGGCGTGGAATGACATCACCACTCTTGGACGTCACACACGGTTGAACGTCGTTGGGCATGGCATGCCATCATCGCCTTTGGGCAGCACACATGATCGAATGACGTCGGGCGTGGCATGACATCACTGCATTTGGGCAGCACACACGGTCAAACAACGTCGGGCGTGACATGTCATCACCGCCTTTGGACAGCACACACGGTTAAATTATGTCGGGCTTCGCATGCCATCATCCCCTTTGGGCAGCACCACGGTCGAACTACGTCGGCGTGGCATGCCATTATCTCCTTTGGAAAGCACAAATGGTAGAACGACGTCGGGCGTGGCATGCCAACATCACCTTTGGGCAGCACACACCATCAAACGACGTCAGGCGTGGCATGCCAGCATCGCCTTTGGGCAGCACACACGGTCAAAAGATGTCGAGCGTGGCATGACATCACCTCCTTTGGACAACGCATACAGTCGAACAACGTAGAGCGTGGCATGCCATCACCACCTTGGGACATCACAAACGGTCAGACGACGTCGGGCGTGGCATGCTATCATCGCCTTTGGGCAGCACAAACAGTCAGACGACATCGGGTGTAGCATGCCATCACCGCCGTTGGATAGCGCACAAGGTCGGATGACGTCTGGCGTGGCATGCCATCGCCGCCCTTGGACTGCACCCACGGTGGGAGGACGTGGGGCATGGCATGAGATCACCGCTCTTGGACTGCACGCATGGTCGGGCATGGCATGAGATCACCGCTCTTGGACTGCACGCATGGTCGGCCATGGCATGACATCACCGCCATAGGACAGCACACGATCGGACGACGTCGGGCATGGCATGACATCACCGCCCTTGGGCAGCACACACGGTCGGACTACGTCAGGCATGGCATGATATCACTGCCTTTGTACAGCACACCCGGTCGAACGACGTCGGGCGTGGCATGCCATTATCGCCTTTGGGTAGCACACACGATCAAATGACGTCGGGCGGGGCATGCCATAATAGCCCATGGACGGCAAACACGGTCGAACGACGTCTGGCGTGACATACCATCACCGCCTTTGGACAGCAGACACGGTCGAACGACATCGGGCGCGGCATGCCATCTTGCCTTTGGGAAGCACACATGGTCGAAAGACGTCGATCGTGGTATGACATCACCGCCTTTGGGCATCACACACGGTCAAACGTCGTCGGGCGTGACATGCCATCATCGCCTTTAGACAGCACACACTGTCGATCGAAGTCGGGCGTGGCGTGCCATCATAGCCCTTGAACGGCAAACTAGGTTGAACGATGTCAGGCGTGGCATGCCATCATCGCCTTTGGACTAGCTTACACTATCGGACGGCATCAGGCGTGGCATGCCATCATCGCCCTTGGACGGGAAACACGGTAGAACGACGTAGAGTGTGACATGCCATCAACGCCTTGGGACAGCACATTCGGAAGAACGACATCGGGCGTGGCATTCTATCATCGCCTTTGGGCAGCACAAACGGTCAGACGACGTCGGGCGTGACATGCCATCACCGCCCTTGGACATCACACAGGGTCAGATGACGTCGGGCGTGGCATGCCATCACCGCCCTTCGACAACACACACGGTAGGACGATGTCGGGCGTGGCATGACCTCACCACCCTTGGGCAGCACACACAGTCGGACTACATCGGGCGTGGCATGGCCTCACCGCCCTTGGGCAGCACACACAGTCGAACGACGTCGAGCGTGGCATGCCATCTTGCCTTTGGAAAGCACACACGGTCGAAAGACGTCGGGCGTGGTATGACATCACCGCCTTTGGTCATCACACACGGTCAAATGTCGTCGGGTGTGACATGCCATCACCGCCTTTAGACAGCACACACGGTCGATCGAAGTCAGGCGTGGCATGCCATCATAGCCCTTGAACGGCAAACAAGGTTGAATGAAGTTAGCATGCCATCATCGCCTTTGCACTAGATGACACAGTCGGACGGCGTCGGGCGTGGCATGCCATCATCGCCCTTGGACGGGACACACGGTCGAACGACGTAGAGCGTGGCATGCCATCAACGCCTAAGGACAACACACAAAGAAGGACGACGTCGGGCGTGGCTTGCTATCATCTCCTTTGGGCAGCACAGACGGTTAGACAACGTCGGGCGTGGCATGCCATCACCTCCCTTGGACAGCACACATGGTCGGATGACGTCGGGCATGGCATGTCATCATCTTCTTTGGGGAGCACAAATGGTCGAACGACGCCGACGTGGCATGCAAACATCACCTTTGGGCGTGGTATTCCAGCATTGCATTTGGGAAGAACACACGGTCGAAAGACGTCGCGCGTGGCATGACATCACCTCCTTTAGACAGCGCTCACGGTCGAACAAAGTCGAGCGCGACATGCCATTACCTCCTTTGGAAAGCACACACGGTCGAACGATGTCGGGTGTGGCATGCGATCATTACCTTTGGGCAGCACAAACAGTTAGACCGGCAAATAAGGTTGAACGACGTCGGGCGTGGCATTCATTATCGCCTTTGGACTAGCTGACACAGTTGGCCGGCGTAAGGCATGGCATGCCATTATCGCCCTTGGACAGGAAACACGATCGAACGACGTAGAGCATGGCATGCCATCACCGTCTTGGGACAGCACACAAGGTCAGACGAAGTCGGGCGTGGCATGCTATCATCGCCTTTGGGCAGCACAAACAGTCTGACGACATCGGGTGTGGCATGCAATCACCGCCCTTAGATAGCACACAAGGTCGAATGACGTCTGGCGTGGCATGTAATCGCCGCCCTTGGACTGCACCCACGGTAGGACGACGTGGGGCATGGCATGAGATCACCGCCATAGGACAGAACACGATCGGACGACATCGGGCATGGCATGACATCATCGCCCTTGGGCAGCACACACGGTCGGACTACGTCAGGCGTGGCATGACATCACCGCCTTTGTACAGCACACACGGTTGAACGATGTCAGGCGTGGCATGCCATCATCGTCTTTGGGTAGCACAGACGATCGAACGACGTCTTGCAGGGCATGCCATAATAGCCCTTGGACGGCAAACACGGTTGAACGACGTCAAGCGTGACATGCCATCACCGTCTTTGGACAACACACATGGTCGAGCGACGTCAGGCGTGGCATGCCATCTTGCCTTTGGGAAGCACACACGGTCGAAATACGTCGGGCGTGGTATGACATCACCGCCTTTGGGCATCACACACGGTCAAACGTCATCGGGCATGACATGCCATCATCGCCTTTGGACTAGCTGACACAGTCGGACGGCGTCGGGCGTGGCATGCCATCATCGCCCTTGGACGGGAAACACGGTCGAACGATGTAGATTGTGGCATGCCATCAACGCCTAAGGACAGCATACAAGGAAGGACGACGTCGGGCGTGGCATGCTATCATCTCCTTTGGGCAGCACAGACGGTCAGATGACGTCGGGCGTGGCATGCCATCACCGCCCTTGGACAGCACACATGGTCGGATGACATCGAGCATGGCATGCCATAACCGCCCTTGGACAGCACACACGGTAGGACGACGTCGGGTGTGGTATGAGATCAACCCTCTTGGACTGCACGCATGGTCAGACTACGGCGGGCGTGGCATGACATCACCACCTTTGGACAACACACATAGTAGAACGATGTGTGGCATGGCATGACATCATCGCCCTTGAACTGCACGCATGGTCAGGCGACATCGGGCGTGGCATGATATCATATCCCTTGTAGGGCAAACACGGTCGAATGACGTCAGGCGTAACATGCCATCACCGCCTTTGGGAAGCACACACGATCGAATGACGTCCGGCGTGGCATGCCATCATATCCCTTGGACGGCTAACACAGTCGAATGACGTCAGGCGTGACATGCCATCACCGCCTTTGGACAGCACACACGGTCGAACGTCATCGGGCGTGGCATGCTATCATCGTCTTTAGGCAGCACAGACGGTCAGACGATGTCGGGCGTGGCATGCCATCACCGCCCTTGGACAGCACAAATGATCGGATGACGTCGAGCATGGCATGCCATAACCGCCCTTGGACAGCACACACGGTAGGACGACGTCGGGTGTGGTATGATATCAACGCTCTTGGACTGCACGCATGGTCAGACTACGGCAGGCATGGCATGACATCACCACCTTTGGACAGCACACACAGTAGAACGACGCGTGGCATGGCATGACATCATCGCCCTTGAACTGCACGCACGGTTAGACGACATCGGGCGTGGCATGATATCATATCCCTTGGAGCGCAAACACGGTCGAACGACGTCAGGCGTGACATGCCATCACCGCCTTTGGGCAGCACACACGATCGAATGACGTCCGGCGTGGCATGCCATCATATCCCTTGGACGGCAAACACAGTTGAACGACGTCAAGTGGGATATGCCATCACCGTCTTTGGACAGCACACACGGTCGAGCGACGTCGGGCGTTGCATGCCATCTTGCCTTTGGGAAGCACACACAGTCGAAATACGTTGGGCATGGTATGACATCACCGCCTTTGGGCATCACACACGGTCAAACGTCATCGGGCATGACATGCCATCATCGCCTTTGGACTAGCTGACACAGTCAGACGCCGTCGGGCGTGGCATGCCATCATCGCCCTTGGACGGGAAACACGGTCGAACGATGTAGATCGTGGCATGCCATCAACGCCTAAGGACAGCATACAAGGAAGGACGACATCGGGCGTGGCATGCTATCATCTCCTTTGGGCAGCACAGACGGTCAGACGACGTCGGGCGTGGCATGCCATCACCGCCCTTGGACAGCACACATGGTCGGATGACATCGAGCATGGCATGCCATAACCGCCCTTGGACATTACACACGGTAGGACGACGTCGGGTGTGGTATGAGATCAACGCTCTTGGACTGCACGCATGGTCAGACTACGGGGGGCGTGGCAAGACATCACCAGCTTTAGACAGCACACAAGGTAGAATGACGCGTGGCATGGCATGACATCATCACCCTTGAACTGCACGCATGGTCAGACGACATCGGGCATGGCATGATATCATATCCCTTGGAGGGCAAACACGGTCGAACGACGTCAGGCGTGACATGCCATCACCGCCTTTGGGCAGCACACACGATCGAATGACGTCCGGCGTGGCATGCCATCATATCCCTTGGACGGCAAACACAGTCGAACGACGTCAGCGTGACATGCCATCACCGCCTTTGGACAGCCCACACGGTCGAACGACGTCGAGCATGACATTTCATTATCGCCCTTGGGCAGCACACACGATCGAACGACGTCTGGCTTGGCATGCCATTATTGCCTTTAGGCAGCACAAACGGTCGAACGACGTCGAGCGTGGCATGACATCACCGCCCTAGGACTGTACGCACGATCGGACGACGTCAAGCATGGCATGACATCACTACCCTAGGACAGCACACACGGTCGAACGACGTCGAGCCTGGCATGACATCACCACCCATTGACAGCACGCACGGTCGAACAACGTCAGGAGTGGAATGACATCACCACCCTTGGACGTCACACACGGTCGAACGTCGTTGGGTGTGGCATGCCAGCATCGCCTTTGGGCAGCACACACGATCGAATGACGTCAGGCGTGGCATGACATCACCGCCTAAGGGCAGCACACACGGTCAAACGACGTCGGGCGTGACATGCCATCACCGCCTTTGGACATCACACAAGGTCGAATGACGTCGGGCGTGGCATGCCATCATCACCTTAGGGCAGCACACACGGTCGAACTACGTCGGGCGTGGCATGCCATCATCGCCTTTGGGAAGCACAAACGGTCGAACCACATCGGGCGTGGCATGCCAACATTACCTTTGGGCAGCACACACGGTCGAACGACGTCGGGCGTAGCATGCCAGCATCGCCTTTGGGCAACACACACAGTCGAAAGACGTCGAGCATGGCATGACATCACCTCCTTTGGACAGCGCACACGCTCGAACGGCTTCGGGCGTGGCATGCCATCATCACCTTTGGGCAGCACAAACAGTCGAATGGCATCGGTCGTGACATGCCATCATCGCCCTTGTACGGCGAACACGGTCGAACGACGTCGGGTGTGGCATGCATCATCACCTTTAGGCAGCATACACGGTCGAACGACGTCAGGCCTGGCATGCCATCATGGCCTTTTGATAGCACACACGGTCGAACGACGTCGGGCGTGGCATGTCATCATATTCCTTGAACGGCAAACAAGGTTGAACGACGTCGTGCGTGGCATACATTATCGCCTTTGGACTAGCTGACACAGTTGGGCGGCGTAAGGCGTGGCATGCCATCATCGCCCTTGGAAGGGAAACACGGTCGAACGACGTAGAGCGTGGCATGCCATCACCGTCTTGGGACAGCACACACGGTCAGACGATGTCGGGCGTGGCATGACATCATCGCCTTTTGGTAGCACAAACGGTCATACGACGTCGACCGTGGCATGCCATCACCACCCTTGGACAGCACACATAGCCGGGTGACGTCGGGCGTGGCATGCCATCACTGCCCGTGGACAGCACACATGGTAGGACGACGTCGGGCGTGGCATGCCATCACCACCCTTAGATAGCACACATGGTCAGACGATGTCGGGCGTGGCATGCCATCACCCCCCTTAAACAGCACACACGGTCGAACAACGTCAGGCATGGCATGCCATCACCGCCCTTGGACAGCACACACGGTCGGACAACGTCAGGCATGACATGACATCACCACCCTTGGACTACACGCAAGGTCGGGCGGTGTCCGGCGTGGCATGACATCACCGCCCTTGGACAACACACAAGTTGAACGACGTCGGGCGTGGCATGACACCACTGCTTGGACTACATGCACGGTCAGACGACGTCGGGTATGGCAACACATCACCGCCCTTGGAAAACACACACGGTCGGCAACGTCAGGCGTGACATGACATCACCGCCCTTGGACAGCACACACGGTCAGCAACGTCGAGCGTGGCATGACATCAGCACCCTTGGACACACGGTCGGATGATGTCGGGCATGGCATGACATCACCTCCCTTGGGTAGCACACACGGTCGGAGTGCATCGACCATGGCATGACATCACCGCCTTTGGACAGCACACTCGCTCGAAAGACATCAGGCGTGGCATGCCATCATCTCCTTTGGGCAGAACACACGGTAAAACAACATCGGGCGTGGCATGCCATCATAGCCCTTGGACGACAAACACGGTCGTACGACGTCAGGCGTGACATGCCATCACTGCCTTTGGAAAGCACACACGGTAGAACGACATCGGGCTTGGCATGCCATCATCGCATTTGGGCAGCACCCACGGTCGAACGACGTCAGGCATGGCATGACATAACCACCTTTGGACAGCACACATGGTCGAAAAACGTCGGGCGTGAGATGCCATCACCGCCTTTGGACAGCACACACGGTCGAACGACGTCGGGCGTAGCATGCCATCATCGCCTTTGGGCAGCACACACGGTCGAATGACGTCGGGCATGGCATGCCATCATCGTCTTTAGGCAGCACAAATGGTCGAACGTCGTCGGGCGTGGCATGCCGTCGTCGCCTTTGGACTAGCTCACACAGTCTGACGGTATCGAGCTTGGCATGCCATCATCGCCCTTGGACGGAAAACACGGTCGAATGACATTGGGCGTGGCATGCCATCATCGCCTTTACGCAGCAGACATGGTCGAACAACGTCAGGCATGGGATGACATCACCGCCTGTTGACAGCACACGCGGTCGAACGACGTCGAGCGTGGCATGCCATCATCGCCTTTGGGCAGCACACACGGTCGAACGACATCAGGCGTGGCATGACATCACCACCTTTGGACAGCACACACGGTCGAACAACGTCGGGCGTGAGATGCCATCACCGCCTTTGGACAGCACACACGGTCGAACAACGTCAGGCGTGGCATGCCATCATCGCCTTTGGGTAGCACAAACGGTCGAACGACGTCGGGCGTGGCATGCCGTCATCGCCTTTGGACTAGCTCACACAGTCTGACGGTATCGAGCTTGGCATGCCATCATCTCCCTTGTACGGAAAACACGGTCGAACGACGTCGGGCATGGCATGCCATCATAGCCTTTGGGCAGCAGACATAGTCGAACGACGTCGGGCGTGGCATGACATCACCGCCTGTTGACAGCACACGCAGTCAAACGACTTCGAGCGTTGCATGCCATCATCGCCTTTGGGCAGCACGGACGTTCGAACAACTTCGGGCTAGGCATGCCATCATAGCCCTTGAATGGCAAACACCGGCAAATGACGTCGGGCGTGGCATGCCATCACCGCATTCGGACAGCGTACACGGTCGAACGACGTCGTGGGCGGTTCCCTTGTGTGAACCTTGGTCTTCCTCCAACAATCTTTGCAGTGATTAAATTCTCAACTCCCTTGGGTAGGAGTGCAACAGCGGTTGTAGCATTGGCCTTACAAAGAAGGCATCGGCGTCTTTGCACGACATCTCATGTCGGGCATCGGGGTGGATGTCGAGCGGGCATTGACGGAGCTATTCAGCTATGGCGCATGAGTGGTATTGGGGATTTGTTGGTAGGTTGGATCCCTGTTTTGAGAAGTGACGTCTTAACTCGCATGCCAATTCGGTGGCGGATGAAGCGCAATCTAAGATGGTCGGACGTCGAAATCTTGTGCTGGATACCTAATGCCTAGGCATTGTGCACGTGCAAATGGTTGCCTTTCTCCCTTCGAGTCCCATGTGCGGGGTGAACCCAAAAGACGCTTTCGCATCCCATGCCTTCCCTCGCTTCGTCGTACAATGGCGTAATTCGTGAGCGGCGCCTCAAATTCTCAGATACTGTAGATATAGTGGGCATGGGGCCTTCATCGGCTTCTATCTGCCCAAAACAAATGCTCCCTGCGAATGACTATCGCGCTCTCCTTAGACCCGACCGTGACAGAAAGGGCACGCCGGTCTCATGCGGCGCGCGACGTTTTTGAGGAGTGCTACCTGGTTGATCCTGCCATTATTCATATGCATGTATCAAAGATTAAGCCATGCATGTGTATGTATGAACAAATTCAGACTGTGAAACTACGAATGGCTCATTAAATCAGGTATACTTTGTTTGATGGTATCTACTACTCGCATAACCGTACTAATTCTAGAGCTAATACGTGCAACAAACCCCGACTTCTGGAAGGGATGCATTTATTATATAAAAGGTCAATGCAGGCTCTGCCAGTTGCTTCGATGATTCATGATAACTTGACGGATCGCACGGCCATTGTGCCGGCGATGCATCATTCAAATTTTTGCCCTATGAACTTTTGATGGTAGGACAGTGGCCTACCATGGTGTTGCCGGGTGACGGAGAATTAGGGTCCAATTCCGGAGAGGGAGCCTGCGAAACGGCTACCACATCCAAGGAAAGCCGCAGGCGTGCAAATTACCCAATCCTGACACGGGGAAGTAGTGACAATAAATAACAATACTGGGCTCCATGAGTCTGCTAATTGGAATGAGTACAATCTAAATCCCTTAACGAGGATCTATTGGAGGGCAAGTCTGGTGCCAACAGTCGCGGTAATTCAAGCTCCAATAGTGTATATTTAAGTTGTTGCAATTAAAAAGCTCGTAGTTGGACTTTGGGAAGGGCCGGCCGGTCCGCCCTAGATGTGCACCGGTCGTCTCGTCCCTTCTGTCGGGCGATGCGCTCATGGCGTTTAATGGCCGGGTCGTGCCTCAGACGCTGTTACTTTGAAGAATTAGAGTGCTCAAAGAAAGCCTACACTCTGTATACATTAGAATGGGATAACATTATAGGATTTCGGTCATATTACGTTGGCCTTCAGGATCGGAGTAATGATTAACAAGGACAGTCGGGGGCATTCGTATTTCATAGTCAGAGGTGAAATTCTTGGATTTATGAAAGATGAACAACTGCAAAAGCATTTGCCAAGAATATTTTCATTAACCAAGAATGAAATTTGGGGGCTCGAAGATGATTAGATACCGTCCTAGTCTCAACCATAAACGATGCTGACCAGGGATCGACGGATGTTTCTTTTAGGACTCTGCCGCCACCTTATGAGAAATCAAAGTTTTTGGGTTCTGTGGGGGAGTATGGTCGCAAGGCTGAAACTTAAAGGAATTGATGGAAGGGCACCACCATGAGTGCAGCCTGCGGCTTTATTTGACTCAACACGGGGAAACTTACAAGGTCCAAACATAGTAAGGATTGAGAGACTGAGAGCTCTTTCTTGATTCTACTGGTGGTGGTGCATGGTCGTTCTTAGTTGGTGAAGCGATTTGTCTGGTTAATTCCGTTAACGAATGAGACCTCATCCTGCTAACTAGCTTTGCGGAGGTATCCCTTCGCGGCCAGCTTCTTAGAGGGACTACGACCTTTTAGGCCACGGATGTTTCAGGCAATAACAGGTCTGTGATGCCCTTAGATGTTATGGGCCGCACGCGGGCTACACTGATTATTCAGCGAGCTTATAGCCTTGGCAAATAGGCCCAAGTAATGTTTGAAATTTCATCGTGATAGGGATATATCATTGCATTTATTGGTTTTCAACGAGGAATTCCTAGTAAGCGCGAGTCATCAACTCGCATTTACTACGTCCCTGCCCTTTGTACACACCGCCCGTCGCTCCTACCGATTGTCTGATTTAGTGAAATGTTTGAATCGCGGTGACATGAGCGGTTTGCTGCCCGCGAAGTCGTGAGAAGTCCATTGAACCTTATCATTTAGAGGAAGGAGAAGTCGTAACAAGGTTTCCATAGGTGATCCTGCGGAAGGATCATTGTCGAAACCTGTACAGTAGAATGACCTACGAGCTCATTTTAAACACCTGGGGGCGGTGCTTGCTAGTTGTGCGCCTCCCTCCTGTCGCCCGACGCGCGCAAGCTCTTCGAGCGACAACCGAACCCCGGCGCGGAAAGCGCCAAGGAATACTACAATAGACAGCGCTCCCCTCGCTCCCTGTTCACGGATCATGGGGGGATGCGCGCTGCTCTGATAACACAAACGACTCTTGACAACGAATATCTCGGCTCTCGCATCGATAAAGAAGGTAGCGAAATGCGATGCTTGGTGTGAATTGCAGAATCCCGTGAACCATTGAGTCTTTGAACGCAAGTTGCGCCCGAAGCCATTTGGCCGAGGGCACGTTTGCCTGCACGTCACGCATCGCGTTGTCCTCCCGTGCACGTCACAAGGCTGAACGCGTGGGTGAAATCTGGCCTCCCGTGCGCCCGGCCTAAATGTGACCACGTCGACGGACGTCTCTGCAAGGGGTTGTTGAAATCCAATTCTTTTTTGTTGTCGCGACTACAGCCCGTCACGCGTCCGGACTCCCCGACCCTCACTGCGCCTCACCAGGCACTCCGACCGCGACCCCAAGTCAGGCGGCATTACCCGCTGAGTTTAAGCATATCAATAAGCAGAGGAAAAGAAACTTACAAGGATTCCCCTAATAACGGCGAGCAAACCGGGAACAACCCAGCCTTAGAATCGGGCGTCTCTGTCGTCTGAATTGTAGTTTGGAGAAGCGTTCTCAGCGGCGGATCAGGCCCAAGTCCCCTGGAAGGGTGCGCCGAATAGGGTGAGATCCCTGTCGTGACAGGACCCTATCGCACCATGAGGCTCTGTCTACGAGTTGGGTTGTTTGGAAATATAGCCCAAAACGGGGGGTAAATTCCGTCCAAGGCTAAATACTTGTGAGAGAACGACAGCGAACAACTACCGCAAGGGAAAGATGAAAAGAAATTTAAAAGAGAGTCAAAGAGTGCTTGAAATTATCGGGAGGGAAGAGGATGGGGGCCGGCGATGTGCCCCGATCAGATGTGGAAAGGTGAAGAGCCGGTCCGCCGATCGACTCGGGGCGTGGACCAACGTGGATTGGTGGGGAGGCCAAATCCCGGGCTCTCGATACGACCATGGAACCCCATCTCCCCGATTGTGGAAGGCAGCGCGCGCCTCCGGCGTGCTTCGGCATCTCCCCGATTGTGGGCTCCCCATTCGACCCGTCTTGAAACACGGACCAAGGAATCTGACATATGTGCAAGTCAACGGTCGAGTAAACTCGTAAGGCGTAAGGAAGCTGATTGGTGGGATCCCCCTGAGGGGTGCACCGCCGACTGACCTTGATCTTCTCAGAAGGGTTCGAGTGTGAGCATACCTGTCGGGACCCGAAAGATGGTGAACTATGCCTGAGCGGGGTGAAGCCAGAGGAAACTCTGGTGGAGGCCCGCAGCGATACTGACGTGCAAATCGATCGTCTGACTTGGGTATTGGGGCGAAAGACTAATCGAACCGTCTAGTAGCTGGTTCCGTCCGAAGTTTCCCTGAGTATAGGTGGAGCTCGCGTGCGAGTTCTATCAGGTAAAGCCAATGATTAGAGGCCTCGGAGGCGCAATGCCCTCAACCTATTCTCAAACATTAAATAGGTAGGACGGTGCGACTACTTTGTTGAGCCGCGCCACGGAATCAAGAGCTCCAAGTGGGCCATTTTTGGTAAGCAGAACTGGCGATGCAGGATGAATCGGAAGCCAGGTTACAGTGCCAAACTGCACGCTAACCTAGATCCCACAAAGGGTGTTGGTCAATTAAGACAGGAGGACGGTGGTCATGGAAGTCAAAATCCGCTAAGGAGTGTGTAACAACTCGCCTGCCGAATCAACTAGCCCCGAAAATGGATGGAGCTTAAGCGCTCGATCTACACCCGGTCGTCAGGGCAAGTGCCTGGCCCCGATGAGTAGGAGGGCGCGGTGGGTCAGCCGTCGTCGGGCGTGGCATGCCATCATAGCCCTTGGAAAGCACACACGGTCAAATGACATCGGGCGTGGCATGCCATCATCGCCTTTGGACTAGCTGACACGGTCGGAAGACATCGAGCGTCGCATGCCATCATCGCCTTTGGACTAGCTGACACGGTCGGGCGACGTCGGGCGTGGCATGCCATTTTTGCCCTTGGGCAACACAGACGGTAAGACGGCGTCGGGCGTGGCATGCCATCATCGTCCTTGGACAGCACAAACGGTCGGCCGTCGTCGGGCGTGGTATGCCATCATAGCCCTTGGAAAGCACGAACGGTCGGCCGTCGTCAGACGTGCCTGCACACAGTGGTCAGTCGTGGCCTGCCCGCATCGGTCTTGGCTTGCGCGACATTGTTCGAGTCTAGATGATAGATGCAGATGTTCATGTCGTACATAAATCAAAGGATTTTGAAACAACCTCCATGCATAACAAACATATTCATCAACTTTCCATTATCTATCCTCTAACGTTTCCACCAAACGTGGCTCTTTCGCATCATTTTTATTACTTTTACAGTTCGCACGATATTGAAACATCTTTTATTTGTGCAAATATATATTTTATCATTAATTTGACATGTTTAGAAGTGTTTTCGAGCATTTCTGTATTTTTCCGACTTTTAATCATTATTTTATAATTTATTTTTACGCTTTTTAATTTTTTACGTCTCCTTTTAAAAATTAAAATTTATTAAATTTTTTATTTTAAGGTTCCCATATTTATTTGTGAATTTTCGGAGTTGATTTCATATTTTTTCTGATATTTTCCCCATTTTTTATTAATTTATTACTAATTTTTCGGAATTTTCAAAAAAAAATAAAAATTAAAAAAAATGTTGAAAAATATTTTTTATATATATATTGAAGTCATTTATGAAAGCTAATGTGTGTTTGTACCTTTGAACGTGCATATTTGGGTTGTACATTTCCATTATGATTCTCTGGAAAATCCATGTCTACTCCTGTCGCATGGGTAAAACTTTTTTAAGCATATATAAGGGGGGTAGAGGTGTTGGAGGTAGACTGAGGCGCAGGAAGGAAGACGACATAGACGTCCTTTGGGCTTAGTAGGCATGCTGCGTGGGCGCTTGATGGCATGCATGGCTTGTTCATGCTATAGTGTTGGGCATTTACAAAAACACGTCGGCGATATCGACGGGTCGAGTGAGGCAAAGGCAGGCGGACGTCAAGGGCATCCTGTGGGCTTAGTAGGCGTGCTGCGTGGGCGCTTGATGCAATGCATGGCTCGCCCATGCTACGCCGTTGGGCGTCTACAAAAATGTGCTAGCGACGGTTGCGGGGCGGCTGAGGCGAAGGATGGCGAACGTCAAGGGTGTCCTATGGGCTTAGTAGGCGCGCTGCGTGGGCGCTAGATGGAATGCATGGCTCGTCTGTGCTACGCCGTTCGGCGTTTACAAAAACAAGCCCGCGACGTCTGCGGGGCATTTGAGGCGGTGGCAGGCGGACGTCATGGGCGTCCTGTGGGCTTAGTAGGTGTGCTGCGCGGGCTCTTGACGGCATGCATGGTTTGTCCATGCTACGCCGTTGGGCTTCAACAAAAACATGACAGCGACGTCTGTGGGGCAACTGAGGCGAAAGGAGGTAGACATCAAGGGCGTCATGTGGGCTTAGTAGGCGTGTTGCGTGGGTGCTTGATTGCATGCATGGCTCGTCCGTGCTACGCTGTTGGGCGCTTGCAAACACATGCCAACGACGTCTGCGGGGCGACTGAGGCGTTACAAGGTGGACGTCACGGGCGTCCTGTGAGGTTAGTAGGCGTGCTGCATGGGCGCTTGACGACATGCATGGCTCGTCCGTGCTATGCCTTTGGGCGCTTACAAAAACATGCCAGCGACATCTGCGGGGCGATCGTGCGCCGCCGAGGGAACTTCTCTAGATCAGTTTATAATGGTGTTTGGTGTGGAAACGGCAGTGCTTTCGGCTAGTGGCGAGTTCTTGAGCTCCTGTTACGTCGAACTCTAGGCGCCACATGCACAGCGCACGTAAGGCCATGTATGGATAGGGGCCTGTCCGGAGATGTCGGCGGGAGCCTCGAGAAGAGTTATCTTTTCTGTTTAACAGCCTGCACACCCTGGAATCGGCTCAGCCTGAGGTAGGTTCCAGCGGCTCGAAGAGCACCGCACATCGCGTGGTGTCCGGTGCTCTCCCGGCGGCCCTTGAAAATCCAGAGGATCGAATGTCGTCCATGCCTAGTCGTACTCATAACCGCATCAAGTCTCCAAGGTGAACAACCTCTGGTCGATGGAACAATGTAGGCAAGGGAAGTTGGCAAAATGGATCTGTAACTTTGGGAAAAGGATTGGCTCTGAGGGCTGTGCACGGGGGTCCAAGTCCCGAACCCATCGGCTGTCGGTGGACTGCTCGAGCTGCTTCCGCGACGAGAGCATGTCGCCGCGCGCCGGACGGGGGAAGGACTGGGAGCGGTTCCTTCGGGGGCCTTTCTTGGGCGTCGAACAACCAACTCAGAAATGGTACGGACAAGGGGAATCCGACTGTTTAATTTAAACAAAGCATTGCGATGGTCCCAACGGATGTTTACGCAATGTGATTTCTGCACAGTGCTCTGAATGTCAAAGTGAAGAAATTCAACCAAGCGCGGGTAAATGGCGGGAGTAACTATGACTCTCTTAAGGTATCCAAATGCCTCATAATCTAATTAGTGACGCGCATGAATGGATTAACGAGATTCCCACTGTCCCTGTCTACTATCCATTGAAACCACAGCCAAGGGAACGGGCTTGGCAGAATCAGCGGGGAAAGAAGACCCTGTTGAGCTTGACTCTAGTCTGACTTTATCAAATGACTTGAGAGGTGTAATATAAGTGGGAGTCGAAAGGCGAAAAAGAAATACCACTACTTTTAATGTTATTTTACTTATTCTGTGAATTGGAAGTGGGGCACTGCCCCTCTTTTTGGACCAAAGGCTCACTTCGCGGGCCGATCCGGGAGGAAGACATTGTCAGGGGGGGAGTTTCACTTGGGTGGCACATCTTTTAAAAGATAACGCAGGTGTCCTAAGATGAGCTCAATGAGAATAGAAATCTCGTGGCGTAAAGAATGGTAAAAGCTCGTTTGATTGTGATTTCAATTACGAATACGAACCGTGAAAGGCCTAACGATCCTTTGGACCTTCGGAATTCAAAGCTACAAGTGTCAGAAAAGTTACCACTGGATAACTGTCTTGTGGCAGCAAAGCGTTCATAGCGACATTGCTTTTTGATCCTTCAATGTCGGCTCTTCCTATCATTGTGAAACAGAATTCACCAAGTGTTGGATTATTCACTCACCAATAGGGAACGTGAGCTTGGTTTAGACCGTCGTGAGACATGTGAGTTTTACCCTACTGATGACAGTGTCGCAATAGTAATTCAACCTAGTAAGAGAGGACATCACCGCCCTTGGACAGCACACACGGTCGAACGACGTCTGGCATGGCATGACATCACTGCCCTTTGACTGCACACACGATTAGATGACGTCGGACATGGCATGACATCACCGCCCTTTGACAGCACACAACCGGCAACGTCGGTCGTGGCATAACATCACCGCCCTTGGACAGCACACACGGTCGGACGACGTCGGGCGTGGTATGACATCATAGCCCTTAGATAGCACACACGACAGGACTACGTCGGGCGTGGCATGACATCACCGCCCATGGACTGCACGCACGGTCTTACAACATCGCGCGTGGCATGACATCACCGCCCTTGGACAGCACACATGGTCAAACGACGTCGGGCGTGGCATTACCTCACTACCCTTGGGCAGCACACACGGTTGGACTACGTCGGGCGTGGCATGCCATCATCGCGTTGGGCAGCACACACGGTCGAATGACGTGGGGCGTGGCATGCCATCATCGCGTTTGGGAAGCACACATGGTCGAACGACGTCAGGCGTTGCATTCCATCATCGCCTTTGGATCGCACACACAGTCGAACGACGTCGAGCGTGGCATGACATCACCGCCTTTGGATAACACACACAGTGGAACGACGTCGAGCGTGACATGCTATCACCGCCTTTGGACAGCACACACGGTCGAACTATGTTGGGCGTGGCATGCCATTATCGCCTTAAGGCAGTACAAATGGTCAAACGACGTCAGGCGTGGTAGGACATCACCACCTTTGGACAGCAAACACGGTCTAACGACGTTAGGCGTGGCATGACATCACCGCCTTGGGGTAGGCACACACGGTTGAACGATGTTGAGTGTGGCATGCCATCATCGCCTTGAGGAAGAACAAATGTTCAAACAACGTCGGACGTGGCATGACATCACCGCCCTTGGACTGCTTGCATGGTCGGCAACGTCGGGCGTGGCATGACATCACCGCCATTGGACAACACACACAGTAGAACGACATCAGGCGTGACATGACATCACCGCCTTTAGAAAACACACACGGTGGAACGACGTCGGGCGTGGCATGCCATCATTGCCTTTGGACTAGCTGACACAGTCGGATGGCGTCGGGCGTGGCATTCCATCATCGCCCTTGGACGGGAAATACGGTCGACAACGTAGAGCGTGGCATGCCATCAACGCCTAGGGACAACACACACGGAAGGACGACGTTGGGCGTGTCATGCTATCATCGCCTTTCGGCAGCACAGATGGTCAGACGATGTCAGGCGTGACATGCCATTACCGCCCTTGGACAGCACACATGGTGGGATGACGTTGGGCGTGGCATGCCATCACCGCCCTTGGACAGCACACACGGTAGGACTACGTCGAGCGTGGCATGCCATCATCGCCTTTGGGTAGCACACACGGTCGAACGACGTCGGGCGTGGCATGAATCATAGCCTATGGACAGCAAACACGGTCGAACGACGTCAAGTGTGACATGCCATCACTGCCTTTGGATAGCACACACGGTCGAACGACGTCAGGTAGGGCATGCCATCATCGCCTTTGGGCCGTACACATGGTCGAAAAATGTCGGGCGTGGCAAGAAATCACCGCCTTTTGACAGCACACACGGTCAAACGACGTCGGGCGTTACATGCCATCACCGCCTTTGGACAGCACACACGGTCGAACGACGTCGGGCATGTAATGCCATCATCTATTTTGGGCAGCACACACAGTCGAACTACGTCGGGCGTGGCATGCCATCATTGCCTTTGAGCAGCACAAACGGTCGAACGACGTCGGGGGTGGCATGTCATCATCACCTTTGGGCAGCACACACGGTCGAACGACGTTGGACGTGGCATGCCAGCATCGCCTTAAGGCAGCACCCACAGTCGAAAGACATCGGGCGTTGCATGACATCACCGCCTTTGGACAGCACACACGGTCGAACGACGTTGGGCGTGACATGCAATTACCACCTTTGGACAACACACACGGTCGGACGGCGTCGGGCGTGGCATTCTATCGTCGCCCTTTGATGGCATACACGGTCGAACGACGTCGGGCGTGGAATGCCATCATCTCCTTTGGGCAGTACGCAAGGTCGACATCGTCGGGCGTGGCATGCCATCATGGGCTTTGGACACCACACACGATCGACCGAAGTCGGTCGTCGCATGCCATCATAGCCCTTGAACGGAAAACAAGGTTGAATGACGTCGGGTGTGGCATGCCATCATCGCCTTTGGACTAGTTGACTCTATCAGACTGTGTCGGGCGTGGCATGCCATCATCGCCCTTGGACGGGAAACACGGTAGAATGACGTAGACCGTGGAATGCCATCAACGCGTTGGGACAGCACAAACGAAAGGACGACATCGAGCGTCGCATGCCATCACCGCCCTTGGACAGCACACGTGGTCGGATAACGTCGGGCGTGGCATGCCATCACTGCCCTTGGACAGCACACACGGTGGGACGACGTTGGACGTGGCATGAGATCACCGCTCTTGGACTGCACGCATGGTCGGACTACGTCGGGCGTGGCATGACATCACCACCTTTGGACAGCACACACGGTCGATGTGGAATGGCATGACATCACCGCCCTTGAACTGCACGCACGGTCTGACGACATCGGGCGTGGCTTGACATCACCGCCTTTGGACAGCGCACACGGTCGGCAACGTCGGGCGTGGCATTACATCTCCGCTCTGGGACAGCACGCATGGTCGGACGACATCAGACATGGCATGACATCACCGCCATTGGGCAGCACACACGGTCGGACTACGTCGGGCGTGGCATGACATCACCTCCTTTGGACAGCACACACGGTCGAACGACGTCGTGCGTGGCATGCCATCATCTCCTTTGGGAAGCACACACGGTCGAATGACATCGGGCGTGGCATACCATCATCGCCCATAGATGGCAAACACGGTCCAACGACGTCGGGCGTGAAATGCCATCATCGCCTTTGGGCGGCACACACGGTTGAACGACGTCGGGTGTGGCATGCCATCATGGCCCTTGGATACCACACACAGTCGAACGAAGATGGGCGTGGAATTCCATCATAGCCCTTGAACGGCAAACAAGGTTGAACGACGTCAGGCGTGGCATGCCATCATCGCCTTTGGACTAGCTGACACACTCAGGCGGCGTCGGGTGTGGCATGCCATCATTACCCTTGGACGGGAAACATGGTCGAACGACGTAGTGCGTGGCATACCATCAACGCCTTGGGACAGCACACACGGTAGAACGACGTCGGACGTGGCATGACATCATCACCTTTGGGCAGCACACACAGTTGAACTACGTCGGGCGTGGCATGCCATCATCGCCTTTGGGCAGCACAAACAGTCGAACGACGTCGGGCGTGGCATGCGATCATCACCTTTGGGCAGCATACACGGTCGAACGACGTCGGGCGTGGCATGCCATAATCGCCTTAAGGCAGCACACACAGTCGAAAGACGTCGGGCGTGGCATGAAATCACCGCCCTTAGACAGCACACACGGTCGAACGACGTCTAGTGTGACATGCCATCACCGTCATAGGATAACACACGATCGGACGACGTCGGGCATGGCATGACATCACCGCCCTGGGTAGCACACACGGTCAGACTACGTCTGGCGTGGCCTGACATCACCGCCTTTGTACAGCACACACGAGCGAACAGCGTCGGGCATGGCATGCAATCAACGCTTTGGACAGCACACACGGTCAAACGACGTCGAGCGTGGCATTCCATTATCGCCTTTGGGAAGCACACACGGTCGAACTACTTCGGGCGTGGCATGCCATCAACGCCTTTGGGAAGCACAAACAGTTGAACGACGTCAGGCATGGCATGCCAGCATCGCCTTTGGGCAGCACACGGATGATAGACATCGGGCATGGCATGACATCACCTCCTTTGGACAGCGCACACGGTCGAACGTCGTCGACCGCGACATGACATCACCGCCTTTGGAAAGCACCCACGGTCGAATCACGTCGGGCGTGGCATGCCATCATCACCTTTGGGCAGCACAACAGGTCGAACGACGTCGGGCGTGGCATGCCATCTTGCCTTGAGGAAGCACACACGCTTGAATGACGTCGGGCGTGGCATGACATCACCGCCCTTGGACGGCACGCACAGTCAAACGACGTCGGGCGTGGCATGACATTACCACCCTTGGATTGCACAGACAATCAGCAACGTAGGGCGTGGCATGACATCACCGCCATAGGACAGCACACGGTCGGAGGATGTCGGGCATGACATATCATCACTGCCCTTGGGCAACACACACGGTTGGACTACGTCAGGCGTGGCATGATATCACCGCCTTTGTACAGCACACACGAGCGAACAACGTCGGGCATGGCATGCCATCAACACTTTGGACAGCACACACGGTCAAACGACGTCAAGCGTGGCATTCCATTATCGCCTTTGGGTAGCACACACGGTCGAACTACGTCGGGCGTGGCATGCCATCAACGCCTTTGGGAAGCACTAAACAGTTGAACGACGTCAGGCGTGGCATGCCAACATCACCTTTGGGCAGCACACACGGTCAAACATCATAAGGCGTGGCATGCCAGCATCGCCTTTGGGCAGCACACGGATGATAGACGTCGGGCATGGCATTACATCACTTCCTTTGGACAGCGCACACGGTCGAATGACGTCGAGTGCGACATGACATCACCGCCTTTGGAAAGCACCCACGGTCGAATGACGTCAGGCGTGGCTTGCCATCATCACCTTTGGACAGCACAATAGGTCGAACGACGTCGGGCGTGGCATGCCATCTTGCCTTGAGGAAGCACACACGATTGAACGACGTCGGGCGTGGCATGACATCACCGCCCTTGGACGGCACGCACAGTCAAACGACGTCGGGCGTGGCATGACATCACCACCCTTGGATTGCACAGACAATCAGCAACGTAAGGCGTGGCATGACATCACCGCCATAGGACAGCACACGGTCGGAGGATGTCGGGCATGGCATAACATCACTGCCCTTGGGCAACACACATGGTTGGACTACGTCAGGCGTGGCATGACATCACCGCCTTTGTACAACACACACGGTCGAACGACGTCGAGCGTGGCATGCCATCATCGCCTTTGGGCAGCACACACGGTCGAATGACGTCTGGCGGGGCATGCCATAATAGCCCATGGATGGCAAACACGGTCAAACGACGTCAGGCGTGACATGCCATCACCGCCTTTGGACAACACACACGGTCGATAGACGTTGGGCGTGGCATGCCATCTTGACTTTGGGAAGCACACACGGTCGAAAGATGTCGGGCGTGGTATGACATCACCGCCTTTGGGCAGCATACACGGTCAAACGACGTCAGGCGTGACATGCCATCACCGCCTTTAGACAACACACGGTCGAACGAAATCGGGCGTGGCATGCCATCATCGCCCTTAAACGGCAAACAAGGTTGAATGACGTCAGGCGTGGCATGCCATCATCGCCTTTGGACTAGCTGACACAGTCGGACGGCGTCGGGCGTGGCATGCCATCTTCGCCCTTGAATGGGAAACACGGTCAAACGACGTAGAGCGTGGCATGCCATCAACGCCTAAGGACAGCACACAAGGAAGGACGACGTCGGGCGTGGCATGCTATCATCTCCTTTAGACAGCACACATGGATGGATGACGTCGGGCGTGGCATGCCATCACTGCCCTTGGACAGCACACACGGTAGGAGGACATCGGGCGTGGTATGAGGTCACCGCTCTTGGACTGCACGCATGGTCAGACTACGTTGGGCGTAGCATGACATCACCACCTTTGGACAGCACATACGGTAGAACGACGCGTGGCATGGCATGACATCATCGCCCTTTAACTGCACGCACGGTCAGACGACATCAAGCGTGGCATGCCATCACCGCCATTGGACGGCACACACAGTCGGACGATGTCAGGCGTGGCATGCCATCATCTCCTTTGGGCAGCACAGACGGTCGGACGGCTGCGGGTGTGGCATGCCATCATCGCCCTTGGAAAGCACAAACTATCGATCGTCGTCGGGCGTGGCATTACATCACCGCCCTTGGACAGCACATACGGTCGAACGACGTATACCATGGCATGACATCACCGCCCTTGGACTGCACGCACGATCAGACGAATTCAGGCGTGGCATGACATCACCGCCCTTGGAAAGCACACAGCCGGCAACGTTGAGCGTGGCATGACATCACCGCCCTTAGAAAACACACACGGTCGTTAAGGTCAGGCGTGGCATGACATCACCGCCCTTGGACAGCACACACAGTCGGACGACGTCGGGCGTGGCTTGACATCACCGCCCTTGGACATAACACATGGTCAAACAATGGCGGGCGTGGCATGACATCACCGCCCTTGAACTGCACGTATGATCAGACGACGTCGGGCGTGGCATGACATCACTGCCCTTGGACAACACACACGGTCGGACTTCGTCGGGCATTGCATGACATCATCGCCTTTGAACAACACACAAGGTCGATCTACGTCGGGCGTGGCATGACATCATCGCCTTTGGGCAGCACACACAGTCGAACGACATAGGGCGTGGCATGACATCACCGCCTTTGGACAGCACACACAGTGGAACGACATCAAGCGTGACATGCAATCACCGCCTTTGGACAGCACACACAGTCGAACGATGTCGGGCGTGGCATGCCATCATCGCCTTAAGGAATTACAAATGGTCAAAAGACGTTAGGCGTGGCAGGACATCACCGCTTTTGGACAGCACACACGGTCTAACGACGCCAGGCGTGGCATGAAATCACCGCCTTGGGGTAGGCACAAACGGTTGAACGACATCGAGCGTGGCATGTCATCATCGCCTTAAGGCAGAACAAACGGTCAAACGATGTCGGGCGTGGCATAACATCACCGCCCTTGGACTGCTCACACGGTCAGCAACGTCGGGCGTGGCATGACATCACCGCCTTTGGATAGCACACACGGTAGAACGACGTCATGCATGACATGACATCACGCCTTTAGACAACACACACGGTGGAACGACGTCGGGCGTGGCATGCCATCATCGCCTTTGGACTAGCTGACACAGTCGAATGGTGTCGAGCGTGGCATGCCATCATCGCCCTTGGACGAGAAACACGGTCGAACGACGTAGAGCGTGGCATGCCATCAAATCCTAGGGACAGCACACACGGAAGGACGACGTCGGGTGTGTCATGCTATCATCGCCTTTGGGCAGCATAGAAGGTCGGACGACGTTGGGCGTGGCATGCCATCACCGCCCTTGGACAGCACACATGGTCAGATGATGTTGGGCGTGGCATGCCATCACCGCCCATGGACAGCACACACGATAGGACTAAGTCGGGCGTGGCATGATATCACCACCTTTGGACAGCACACACGGTCGAACGACGTCAGGCGTGGCATGCCATCATCGCCTTTGGGCAGCACACACGGTCGAACGACATCGGGCGTGGCATGCCATCATAGCCTATTGTCACAGACTTTTTGATTCGGACAATGTTCCGTGAGGCACTTGACGGCTTACTCATGATTCTTGCACGTTCTTGCAAACTCAAGTAAGCCTAAAACTCGAATCGCTAAGAAAATAAGAAGTAAGACAGAACTTTGGAAGAAGGAACTTCTATTACTTGAAAAATGATTGGATGCTTTACAAGTAAAATAATCTACTATTTATACTACTCTAATGCTGCCTAAGAGTTAGTAAATAAACTATACAAGTTCGTAAGACTATGCCTACAAGACAAGCTTCTAAGTCTTCCAAAAAGGACTCCTAGATGCTCCTAGTCTGCCCCATGATCTGCACAAGCCTCCCAAAGGCTTGAAACTGATGAAACTGCCGCCCCACTACCATGTGTAACAGCTGTAACGGTTGTAACTGCCGTAACAGGTAAAACTGTTGTAACGGCTGTCTCTTCACCTGCTGCTGGCCCCCTTGGCTGCTGACCTGCTTGGTCAGCCTGCACCCTTGCGCCTGCTGCGTTTGGTGGCTGCCCAGTTGGGTGGCGTTCAGCCTGAATGGATGGCGGGACGTCACAATCTCCCCCACCCCATGATGCGATGATCGCGACGCATTGCTGCAAGAACTCCTGAATTTTGTCTTTGAACTGCCACAAGTCTTCGTACTTCTCCCATGTGGCTTCCTCCGGAGTTTATCCCTTCCAATGTACGAGAAACATGGCACTAGCCTTCTGTCCTCGTTTCCGCTTGGCTTGGTAATCTATGATAGCTTCAATTTCTCAATCATTCGAGGCAGTAACGGTGATAGGGGGCTGTTGTGACTTGTTCCAGCTAGGATCGTCCTTATCCTCATGATAAGGCTTAAGGACGCTTGCATGAAAGACCGGGTGGATCTTGAAGTGTGGAGGTAACTCCAACCTGTATGAAATTTTACCCACCTTGCAATAATTTTGAACGGACCCTCATATTTCCGCACCAGATTGTGATGCATGCCCCTAAATGCCTTAAACTGCCTCGGATTAAACTTCACCAAAACCATATCACCTTCTTTGTAGTTGGTGGGACGACGCTTGAGGTCGGCGAACTTCTTCATCCTCCTTGCCGCCTTGCTCAAATAAGATTTGGCAAGATCGAGTTGCTCTTCCCAACCCTTGGCAAGGTTGTAAGTGCCCAAACTCTTCCCCTCGAACAAAGTTGGCAATGAGTGCGGAGTTTGGGGTTGCTGGCCTGTTGCTAACTCGAACGGTGTGCGCCCTGTAGATTCACTCCTATGCAAATTGTAAGAAAACTGCGCCATGTCTAGGAGCTTAGCCCAATCTTTCTGATGTGCACTAACATAGTGCCTAAGATAGCATTCAAACAAGGCGTTGACGCCTTCAGTTTGGCCATCAGTTTGGGGGTGGAAACTAGTGGAGAAATGAAGTTTTGAACCAAGAATCTCGAAGAGTTCACTCCATAAGTTCCCTGTGAAACGAGGATCCCGATCACTAATGATGAACCTCGGCAGCCCCCAATACTTCACAACATTTTTAAAGAACAATTGTGCAGCTTCCTTAGCAGTACAACCGGCTGTGGCAGGCATGAATGTAGCATATTTGGAAAATCTATCTACTACGACCATAATAGTGCCAAACCCGTTTGACTTTGGCAAAGAAGTAATGAAATCCATAGATATGCTCTCCCATGGACGATAAGCTATGGGTAATGGCTCCAACAGCCCTCCTGGTTGCCTTTGCTCTACCTTGTCTTGCTGGCACACTAGACAAGTCTGCACATACTTCTCGATCTCTTCCCGCATACGTGGCCAGAAATAGAAGGCCTCCACTAACGCCCTCGTTCTCTTCTGTCCCGGATGCCCAGCCCACGAAGTGTCGTGGCTTTCCTTGATAATACACCGCCTGATGAACCCTAACTTTGGTACATAGATCCTCCGGCCAGTGGTAAGCAAGAATCCGTCTTCTACCTAAAACCGTTTGGTTTGTCCTTGAGCAGCCAGCTCCATAATCTTCTTGGCTTCCGGATCGCGTTGCATACCATCTTTGATTGCGCCTTGAAACTCACTACGGACTGAGGAGATGGCCGCTAATTCAATCTTTCTGCTCAATGCATCGGCTACCACATTGCCCATTCCTGGTTTGTACTCCAAGTTGTAGTCAAATTCCGCTAAGAAATCGTGCCAACGAGCCTGCTTTGGTGTGATCTTCTTCTGCGACTGAAAATAACTAGTGGCAACATTGTCAGTTTTTACTACAAATTTGGAGCCTAGTAGATAATGCCTTCATGTGCGTAGACAATTCACAATGGCCGTCATCTCCTTCTCCTGCACAGTGTACCGTCGTTCCGCTTCATTCAGCTTCCGGCTTTCGAATGCTATGGGGTGCTTCTCCTGCATCAAGACTCCCCCAATGGCAAAATCAGAAGCATCCATATAGATTTCGAAGGTCTTGGTGAAGTTAGGCAGCATCAAGACTGGCTCTTGAGTAACCGCAGACTTAAGACCCTCGAACGCTTCCTCGCATTCCTCACTCCACAACCAAGGCCTGTTCTTCTTCAGCAGCTCGGTCAGTGGTGTAGCAATAGCGGAGTACCCGCTGATGAACCTGCGATAATAATTAGCAAGTCCAAGAAAAGAACGTAGCTCGGTCATTTTCGTAGGCGCTTCCCAATCTTGGATCGCCTTTACCTTTGCCTCGTCCATACGAACCTCACCTTGGCTGATCACATGGCCCAAGAAATGTATCTTTGGTTGGGCGAACTCGCACTTCTCCCGCTTGACATAGAGCTGATTTTCCCGCAAGACTTTGAAGACCTTCTTCAAGTGCTCTACATGCTCCTGCAAAGTGCTACTATAGACGACTATGTCATCTAAGTACACCACTACGAAATGGTCCAAGTAAGGATGCAAAATCTTGTTCATCAGCGTGCAAAATGTGGTAGGTTCGTTGGTTAAGCCGAAGGGCATCACCAACCATTCGAATGCTCCATACCTTGTCACGCATGCTCTCTTTGGCTCATCCCCCTCTGCAATGCGCACTTGATAGTAGCCTTTCCGGAGATCCATTTTGGTGAAGTATTTGGCTTCTCCAAGACGATCAAACAAATCTGCGATCAGCGGGATTGGATACTTGTTCCGAATTGTGATCTTGTTGAGCATCCTGTAATCAATGCATACACGCATCGACCCATCTTTCTTCTTCTGAAACAGCACCGGCACTCCATAGGGTGCCTTGGATGGACGAATATGACCTGCTTCGAGGAGCTCTTTCAATTGCTTCCTTAGTTCTTCTAATTCAGGCGGAGCCATGTGATAAGGTGCAAGCGCAGGTGACTTGGCTCCCGCCTCCTACTCAATCATATGATCTACCTCGCGCCTCGGAGGTAGTGTCTTCGGCAGCTCCTCCGGCATCACATAGCTGTTTTCCTGCAAAACAGATTCTATGATAGGTGGCAGTGGCTGCATAGCACCATGGTCTTCACTCGAACTTGCGATGGTGGCTAAAAAGGTTGGCGCTCCTTTCTTCAGGCCCTTCAAAATTTGCATGGCCGACAGTTGGGCATATCCGTCTTTCTTCGGCACCCTAATAAGAGGCACCATACAAGACCCTTCCCCCTCCATCACCATGAGTTGTTGAAGGTAGGGATCAATCATCGTGTGGCAATGTTGAAAGAATTCCTGCCCAAGAATGACATCGGATATATACAAAGGAGCTACGGTAAAGTTTGTCTTACCTTTCCACCGTCCCAAAGTGATGCTGACCCCTTGAGCAATTCCACACACGGGAGTTGGTGGGGCATTGACCATTTTGAGGCGATTGTTGCTTGGAACAATTTTCAGTCCCAACTTCTCTGCCGCCGCCTTGGTCATGATGTTAGACTCAGCCCCGGAATCTACCATGGCTCGAAATGCTTGCCCATTGATGGAGATATCCACATATTGTGTGCTGAAATCCCCCGGGTTGTCAGCCTGCTTTGCTATGGCACCACAGATTCCAACCATGCCAACTGAGTGGTGTCTGCCGGTTTCGCCTTGTCTTGTGCCTCCTTTTCCTTCCGCTCACGGACGATGGCACTAAGACTCTTCATCTCTGGGCACCTGGCGTAACCGTGTGGTCCGCCACATATATAGCACCCGTCTCCTCTGCTGGACTGCGTCCGCTTCTCCGAGAATTTACGACATTCAAACCATCTGTCATCGGACTTGGGTGTGTCTTGCTGCTTGGGTTGTGCCGACTGTTCTCTGCCTCGGCCACGGTCTCCCCCGCCTTTAGCTTGATTGCCCTTTGCCTCCTTGCCCTTCGCCTTGTCCAAACGATCATGTTTGAAATCTGTCAAGGTCTCGGCCTGAGTGATGGCCTCATCGATGGTTTTTACATGACGCCGCTCTAACTCGGTCCTCGCCCAATTCTGCAGCCCGTCCATGAAGGTGAACAACATGTCATCCTCCATGAGTTGGGGAATCTGGAGGTTCAAGATTGTGAACTCTTTCACATAGGCCCTAAAACATCCCGTCTACTTCAACTCCCGGAGCTTGCGTTCAATTTCATAAACAGCATTGTTGGGGAAGAAAGCTTTCTTGAATTCCTCAAGGAATTGTTCCCATGTGTCGATGGTGCGTGTGCCCCTCTTGATATCGGCATCTTTGCGTTTCCACCCCAACATGGCTACGTCGGAAATATACAACACGGCAGTGTTGATCTTGTTTGCATCGCTCCTGACCTGATTACACCTGAAATAATTTTCCAAGTGCCATAAGAAATTGCCTACCTCTAGGGCGTCTTGGACACCCTTGAATGTTGGTGGCTTGGGAACCTCGACTCTGGACTCCCTTTCCTGGCCAAATGATGTTGATGCTCCAATCTCCCTCTCTTCTTCGAGGGCTACTACCTTGTTCTTCAGTGTCTGGATCGTCGTAGTGGCGTCCACAACCTGAACTCCAAGGATGTAATGGATTCCTTCAACTCCAATTCAGTCCGCTTGCGTAGATCCAACTCCTTCCGGATGGTGTTAACTTCTTCAAGGGAATTTTCTTCAAGATTTTTGACATCGCTGCTCAACCCATTCAAGCGCTGCCCCAAAATCTCAACAGCAAGCCTTGCCCTCTCAACGCTGGCAATCCATTCATGTCCAACAGTGACGTCTATAACGTCTTCGCTGACATCGTCTTCACTTTCCTCATCTATATTCTCCTGGAAAGATGTTTGTCCGTCGCCTGGTGGAGGATCATTTGGTGGCAGATCGCTTGATGGTAGACTGCCTGATGGCAGACCGCCTGATGGGACACTGCCTGATGGCAGACCGCCTGGTGGGATACTGCCTGATGGCAGACCGCCTGGTGTGAGACTGCCTGTTGGCAAGTCGCCTGGTGGAGGGTTGGGCAGACTGGGTTCGTTGCCCTTCTTGTTCTTTCCCTTCTTGCTCGTAATTCTCTTACGATGATCCTGCTCTGATACCAACCGTCACGGACTTTTTGATTCGGACAATTTTCCGTGAGGCACTTGACGGTTTACTCACGATTCTTGCACGTTCTTGCAAACTCAAGTAAGCCTAAAACTCGGATCGCTAAGAAAATAAGAAATAAGACAGAACTTTGGAAGAAGGAACTTCTATTACTTGAAAAATGATTGGATGCTTTACAAGTAAAATAATCTACTATTTATACTACTCTAATGCTGCCTAAGAGTTAGTAAATAAACTATACAAGTTCCTAAGATTATGCCTACAAGACAAGCATCTAAGTCTTCCAAAAAGGACTCCTAGATGCTCCTAGTCTGCCCCATGATCTGCACAAGCCTCCCAAAAGCTTGAAACTGACGAAACTGCCGTCCCACTACCATGTGTAACAGCTGTAACGGTTGTAACTGCCGTAACAGGTAAAACTGTTGTAACGGCTGTCTCTTCACCTGATGCTGGCCCCCTTGGCTGCTGACCTGCTTGGTCAGCCTGCACCCTTGCGCCTGCTGCGCCTGCTGGCTGCCCAGTTTGGTGGCGTTCAGCCTGAATGGATGGCGGGACGTCACACTATGGACGGCAAACACGGTCGAACGACGTTAGGCGTGACATGCCATCACCGCCTTTGGACAGCAGACACGGTCGAACGACGTCAGGTAGGGCATGCTATCATCGCCTTTGGGCCGCACACAGTCGAAAGACGTCAGGCGTGGCATGACATCACCGCCTTTGGACAGCACACACGGTCAAACGACGTTTGGCGTGAAATATCATCACCGCCTTTGGACAGCGCACACGGTCGAACAACGTCGGGCGTGGCATGCAATCATCACCTTTGGGAAGCACACACGGTCTAACTACGTCGGGCGTGGCATGCAATCATCGCCTTTGGGCAGCACCAACGGTTGAACGACGTCGGGCGTGGCATGCCATCATCTCCTTTGGGCTGCACACACGGTCGAACGACGTCGGGCGTGGCATGCCATCATAGCCCATGGACGGCAAACACGGTCGAACGACATCAGGCGTGACATGACATCACCGCCTTTGGACAGCACACACGGTCGAACGACGCTGGGCATGTCATTCCATCATCACCTTTAGGCAGCACAAACGGTCGAACGACGTCGGGCGTGGCATTCCATCATCACCTTTGGGCAACACACACGGTCGAACGACGTCGGGCGTGGCATGCCAGCATCGCCTTAAGGCAGCACACACAGTCGAAAGACGTCGAGCGTGGCTTGACATCACCGCTTTTTGACAGCACACACGGTCGAACGACGTCAGGCGTGACATGCCATCCCCACCTTTGGACAGCACACACGGTCGAACAATGCTGGGCATGGCATGCCATCATCACCTTTGGGAAGCACAAACGGTCGGACGACATCAGGCGTTGCATGCCATCATTGACCTTGGACGGCAAACGCGGTCGAATGATGTCGGGTGTGGAATGCCATCATCTCCTTTGGGCAGTATGCACGGTCGACATCGTCGGGCATGGCATGCCATCATGGCCCTTGGACACCACACACGATCGAACGAACTCGGTCGTGGCATGCCATTATAGCCATTGAACGGCAAACAAGGTTGAATGACGTCGGGCGTGGCATGTCATCATCGCCTTTGGACTAGCTTACACCATCGGACGGCGTCAGGCGTGGCATGCCAGCATCGCCCTTCGACAGGACACATGGTCGAATGACGTAGAGCGTGGAATGACATCAACGCCTTGGGACATCACACACGGAAGGACGATGTCAGGTGTGGCATGCCATCACCGCCCTTGGACAGTACACATGGTCGGATGACATCGGGCGTGGCATGCCATCACTGCCCTTGGACAGCACACACGGTAGGACGACGACGGGCGTGGCATGAGATCACCGCTCTTGGACTGCACGCTTTGTCGGACTACGTCGAGCGTGGCATGACATCACCACCTTTGGACAGCACACATGGTCGGCAACGTCGGGCGGGGCATGACATCGCCGCTCTTGGACACCACGCATGGTCGGACAACATCGGGCGTGGCATGACATCACCTCCTTTGGACAGCATACACGGTCGAACGACATTGGGCGTGGCATGACATCACCGCCTTTGGACAGCACACACGGTAGAATGATGTCAGGCGTGACATGATATCACCGACTTTAGACAACACACACGGTTGAACGACGTCAGGCGTGGCATGCCATCATCTCCTTTGGGCAGCACAGACGGTAAGACGACGTCGGGCGTGGCATGCCATCACCGCCCTTGGACAGCACACATGGTCGGATGACGTCGAGCGTGGCATGCCATAACCGCCCTTGGACAACACACACGGTAGGACAACGTCGGGCGTGGTATGAGATCACCGCTCTTGGACTGCACGCATGGTCAGACTATGGGGGGCGTGGCATGACATCACTACCTTTGGACAGCACACACGGTAGAACTACGCGTGGCATGGCATGACATCAGCGCCATTAAACTGCACGCACGGTCAGACGACATCGCGCGTGGCATGATATCATATCCCTTGGAGGGCAAACACGGTCAAACGACGTCAGGCGTGACATGCCATCACCGCCTTTGGGCAGCACACAGGATTGAATGACGTCGGGTGTGGCATGCCATAATATCCCTTAGATGGCAAACACGGTCAAGCGACGTCAGGCGTGACATGCCATCACCGCCTTTGGACAGCACACACGGTCGAACGTCGTCGGGCGTGGCATGCTATCATCGCCTTTGGGCAGCACACATGGTCGAACGGCGATGGGCGTGGCATTACATCACCGCCTTTTGACAGCACACACGGTTGAATGACGTCGGGCGTGACATGCCAACACCGCCATTGGACAGCCCACACGGTCGAACGACGTCGGGCGTGGTATGCCATCATATCCCTTGGACGGCCAACACGGTCGAACGACGTCAGGCGTGACATGCCATCACCGCCTTTGGACAGCACACGCGGTCGAACGTTGTTGAGTGTGGCATGCCATCATCGCCATTGGGCAGCTCTTACGGTCGAACGACGTTGGGCGTGTCATGACATCACCGCCTTTGGACAAAACACACGGTCGAATAACGTCGAGCGTGACATGCCAACACCGCCTTTGGACAGCACACACGGTCGATCGACGTCGAGCGTGACATTCCATTATCGCCTTTGGGCAGCACACACGGTAGAACGACGTCTGGCGTGGCATGCCATTATTGCCTTTGGGCAGCACAAACAGTCGAACGACGTTAGCCATGGCATAAAAATCACCGTCCTAGGACTGCATGCACGGTTGGACGACGTCGGGCGTCGCATGACATCACCGCCCTTTGACAGCACACGGTCGAACGACGTCGGGCCTGGCATGACATCACTGCCCTTGGACGGCACGCATGGTCGAACGACGTCAGGCGTGGAATGACATCACCACCCTTGGACGTCACACACGGTTGAACGTCGTTGGGCGTGGCATACCATCATCGCCTTTGGGCAGCACACACGATCGAATGACGTCGGGCGTGGCATGACATCACTGCATTTAGGCAGCACACACGGTCAAACAACGTCAGGCGTGACATGTCATCACCGCCTTTGGACAGCACACACGGTTAAATAACGTCGGGCGTCGCATGCCATCATCCCCTTTGGGCAGCACCATGGTCGAACTACGTCGGCGTGGCATGCCATTATCTCCTTTGGGAAGCACAAACGGTAGAACGACGTCGGGCGTGGCATGCCAACATCACCTTTGGGCAGCACACACCATCGAACGACGTCAGGCGTGGCATGCCAGCATCGCCTTTGGGCAGCACACACGGTCGAAAGATGTCGAGCGTGGCATGACATCACCGCCTTTGGACAACGCATACGGTCGAACAACGTAGAGCGTGGCATGCCATCACCACCTTGGGACATCACAGACGGTCAGACGACATCGGGCGTGGCATGCTATCATCGCCTTTGGGCAGCACAAACAGTCGGACGACATCGGGTGTAGCATGCCATCACCGCCGTTGGATAGCACACAAGGTCGGATGACGTCTGGCGTGGCATGCCATCGCCGCCCTTGGACTGCACCCACGGTGGGAGGACGTGGGGCATGGCATGAGATCACCGCTCTTGGACTGCACGCATGGTCGGGCATGGCATGAGATCACCGCTCTTGGACTGCACGCATGGTCGGCCATGGCATGACATCACCGCCATAGGACAGCACACGATCGGACGACGTCGGGCATGGCATGACATCACCGCCCTTGGGCAGCACACACGGTCGAACTACGTTAGGCGTGGCATGATATCACTGCCTTTGTACAGCACACCCGGTCGAACGACGTCGGGCGTGGCATGCCATTATCGCCTTTGGGCAGCACACACGATCGAATGACGTCGGGCGGGGCATGCCATAATAGCCCATGGACGGCAAACACGGTCGAACAACGTCTGGCGTGACATGCCATCACCGCCTTTGGACAGCACACACGGTCGAACGACGTCGGGCGTGGCATGCCATCTTGCCTTTGGGAAGCACACACGGTCGAAAGACGTCGATCGTGGTATGACATCACCGCCTTTGGGCATCACACACGGTCAAACGTCGTCGGGCGTGACATGCCATCATCGCCTTTAGACAGCACACACGGTCAATCGAAGTCGGGCGTGGCGTGCCATCATAGCCCTTGAACGGCAAACAAGGTTGAACGATGTCAGGCGTGGCATGCCATCATCGCCTTTGGACTAGCTGACACTATCGGACGGCATCAGGCGTGGCATGCCATCATCGCCTTTGGACGGGAAACACGGTAGAACGACATAGAGCGTGACATGCCATCAACGCCTTGGGATAGCACACTCGGAAGGACGACGTCGGGCGTGGCTTGCTATCATCTCCTTTGGGCAGCACAGACGGTTAGACAACGTCGGGCGTGGCATGCCATCACCTCCCTTGGACAGCACACATGGTCGGATGACGTCGGGCGTGGCATGCCATCATCTTCTTTGGGAAGCACAAATGGTCGAATGATGCCGACGTGGCATGCAAACATCACCTTTGGGCAGCACACACGGTTGAACGACGTCGGGCGTGGCATTCCAGCATTGCCTTTGGGAAGAACACACGGTCGAAAGACGTCGCGCGTGGCAGGACATCACCTCCTTTAGACAGCGCTCACGGTCGAACAACGTCGGGCACGACATGCCATTACCTCCTTTGGAAAGCACACACGGTCGAACGACGTCGGGTGTGGCATGCGATCATCACCTTTGGGTAGCACAAACTGTTAGACCGGCAACAAGGTTGAACGACGTCGGGCGTGGCATTCATTATCGCCTTTGGACTAGCTGACACAGTTGGCCGGCGTAAGGCGTGGCATGCCATTATCACCCTTGGACAGGAAACACGATCGAACGACGTAGAGCATGGCATGCCATCACCGTCTTGGGACAGCACACACGGTCAGACGAAGTCGGGCGTGGCATGCTATCATCGCCTTTGGGCAGCACAAACAGTCTGACGACATCGGGTGTGGCATGCAATCACCGCCCTTAGATAGCACACAAGGTCGAATAACGTCTGGCGTGGCATGTAATCGCCGCCCTTGGACTGCACCCACGGTAGGACGACGTGGGGCATGGCATGAGATCACTGCCATAGGACAGAACACGATCGGACGACGTCGGGCATGGCATGACATCACCGCCCTTGGGCAGCACACACGGTTGGACTACGTCAGGCGTGGCATGACATCACCGCCTTTGTACAGCACACACGGTTGAACGATGTCAGGCGTGGCATGCCATCATCGCCTTTGGGTAGCACAGACGATCGAACGACGTCTTGCGGGGCATGCCATAATAGCCCTTGGACGGCAAACACGGTTGAACGACATCAAGCGTGACATGCCATCACCGTCTTTGGACAACACACACGGTCGAACGACGTCAGGCGTGGAATGCCATCTTGCCTTTGGGAAGCACACACGGTCGAACTACGTCGGGCGTGGTATGACATCACCGCCTTTGGGCATCACACCCGGTCAAACGTCATCGGGCATGACATGCCATCATCGCCTTTGGACTAGCTGACACAGTCGGACGGCGTCGGGCGTGGCATGCCATCATCGCCCTTGGACGGGAAACACGGTCGAACGATGTAGATTGTGGCATGCCATCAACGCCTAAGGACAGCATACAAGGAAGGACGACGTCGGGCGTGGCATGCTATCATCTCCTTTGGGCAGCACAGACGGTCAGACGACGTCGGGCGTGGCATGCCATCACCGCCCTTGGACAGCACACATGGTCGGATGACGTCGAGCATGGCATGCCATAACCGCCCTTGCAGCACACACGGTAGGACGACGTCGGGTGTGGTATGAGATCAACCCTCTTGGACTGCACGCATGGTCAGACTACGGCGGGCGTGGCATGACATCACCACCTTTGGACAGCACACACAGTAGAACGATGTGTGGCATGGCATGACATCATCGCCCTTGAACTGCACGCATGGTCAGACGACATCGGGCGTGGCATGATATCATATCCCTTGGAGGGCAAACACGGTCGAACGACGTCAGGCGTGACATGCCATCACCGCCTTTGGGCAGCACACATGATCGAATGACGTCCGGCGTGGCATGCCATCATATCCCTTGGACGGCAAACACAGTCGATTGACGTCAGGCGTGACATGGCATCACCGCCTTTGGACAGCACACACGGTCGAACATCATCGGGCGTGGCATGCTATCATCGTCTTTGGGCAGCACAGACGGTCAGACGACGTCGGGCGTGGCATGCCATCACCGCCCTTGGACAGCACAAATGGTCGGATGACGTCGAGCATGGCATGCCATAACCGCCCTTGGACAGCACACACGGTAGGACGACGTCGGGTGTGGTATGAGATCAACGCTCTTGGACTGCACGCATGGTCAGACTACGGCAGGCATGGCATGACATCACCACCTTTGGACAGCACACACAGTAGAACAACGCGTGGCATGGCATGAAATCATCGCCCTTGAACTGCACGCACGGTCAGACGACATCGGGCGTGGCATGATATCATATCCCTTGGAGGGCAAACACGGTCGAACGACGTCAGGCGTGACATGCCATCACCGCCTTTGGGCAGCACACACGATCGAATGACGTCCGGCGTGGCATACCATCATATCCCTTGGACGGCAAACACAGTTGAACGACGTCAAGCGTGACATGCCATCACCGTCTTTGGACAGCACACACGGTCGAGCGACGTCGGGCGTGGCATGCCATCTTGCCTTTGGGAAGCACACACGGTCGAAATACGTCGGGCGTGGTATGACATCACCGCCTTTGGGCATCACACACGGTCAAACGTCATCGGGCATGACATGCCATCATCGCCTTTGGACTAGCTGACACACTCAGACGGCGTCAGGCGTGGCATGCCATCATCGCCCTTGGACGGGAAACACGGTCGAACGATGTAGATCGTGGCATGACATCAACGCCTAAGGACAGCATACAAGGAAGGACGACGTCGGGCGTGGCATGCTATCATCTCCTTTGGGCAGCACAGATGGTCAGACGACGTCGGGCGTGGCATGCCATCACCGCCCTTGGACAGCACACATGGTCGGATGGCGTCGAGCATGGCATGCCATAACCGCCCTTGGACAGCACACACGGTAGGACGACGTCAGGTGTGGTATGAGATCAACGCTCTTGGACTGCACGCATGGTTAGACTACGGCGGGCGTTGCATGACATCACCACCTTTTGACAGCACACACAGTAGAACGACGCGGGGCATGGCATGACATCATCGCCCTTGAACTGCATGCACGGTCAGACGACATCGGGCGTGGCATGATATCATATCCCTTGGAGGGCAAACACGATCGAACGACGTCAGGCGTGACATGCCATCACCGCCTTTGGGCAGCACACACGATCGAATGACTTCCGGTGTGGCATGCCATCATATCCCTTGGACGGCAAACACAGTCGAACGACGTCAGGCGTGACATGCCATCACCGCCTTTGGACAGCCCACACGGTCGAACGACGTCGAGCATGGCATTTCATTATCGCCCTTGGGCAGCATACACGGTCGAACGACGTCTGGCGTGGCATGCCATTATTGCCTTTAGGCAGCACAAACGGTCGAACGACGTCGAGCGTGGCATGACATCACCGCCCTAGGACTGTACGCACGATAGGACGACGTCAAGCATGGCATGACATCACTGCCCTAGGACAGCACACACGGTCGAACGACGTCGAGCCTGGCATGACATCACCACCCTTGGACAGCACGCACGGTCGAACAACGTCGGGAGTGGAATGACATCACCACCATTGGACGTCACACACGGTCGAACGTCGTTGGGTGTGTCATGCCAGCATCGCCTTTGGGCAGCACACACGATCGAATGACGTCAGGCGTGGCATGACATCACCTCCTAAGGACAGCACACACGGTCAAACGACGTCGGGCGTGACATGCCATCACCGCCTTTGGATAGCACACAAGGTCGAATGACGTCGGGCGTGGCATGCCATCATCACCTTAGGGAAGCACACACGGTTGAACTACGTCGGGCGTGGCATGCCATCATCGCCTTTGGGAAGCACAAACGGTCGAACCACGTCGGGCGTGGCATGCCAACATTACCTTTGGGCAGCACACACGGTCGAACGACGTCGGGCGTAGCATGCCAGCATCGCCTTTGGGCAACACACACAGTCGAAAGACGTCGAGCGTGGCATGACATCACCTCCTTTGGACAACGCACACGGTCGAACGGCTTCGGGCGCAACATGCCATCACCACCTTTGGAAAGCACACACGGTCAAACGACGTCGGGCATGGCATGCCATCATCACCTTTGGGCAGCACAAACAGTCGAATGGCGTCGGGCGTGGCATGCCAGCATCGCCCTTGTACGGCGAACACGGTCGAACGACGTCGGGTGTGGCATGCATCATCACCTTTGAGCAGCATACACGGTCGAACGACGTCAGGCGTGGCATGCCATCATGGCCTTTTGATAGCACACACGGTCGAACGACCTCGGGCGTCGCATGTCATCATATTCCTTGAACGGCAAACAAGGTTGAATGACGTCGTGCGTGGCATACATTATCGCCTTTGGACTAGCTGACACAGTTGGACGGCGTAAGGCGTGGCATGCCATCATCACCCTTGGAAGGGAAACACGATCGAACAACGTAGAGCGTGGCATGCCATCATCGTTCTTGGGACAGCACACACGGTCAGACGACGTCGGGCGTGGCATGACATCATCGCCTTTTCGCATCACAAACGGTCATACGACGTCGACCGTGGCATGCCATCATCGCCCTTGGACAGCACACATAGCCGGGTGACGTCGGGCGTGGCATGCCATCACTGCCCTTGGACAGCACACATGGTAGGACGACGTCGGGCGTGGCATGCCATCACCACCCTTAGATAGCACACATGGTTAGACGATGTCGGGCGTGGCATGCCATCACCGCCCTTGGACAGCACACACGGTCGAACAACGTCAGGCATGGCATGCCATCACCGCCCTTGGACAGCACACACGGTCGGAAAACGTTAGGCATGACATGACATCACCACCCTTGGACTACACGCAAGGTCGGGCGGTGTCGGGCGTGGCATGACATCACCGCCCTTGGACAACACACAAGGTTGAACGACGTCGGGCGTGGCATTACACCACTGCTTGGACTACATGCACGGTCAGACGACGTCGGGTGTGGCAACACATCACCACCCTTGGACAACACACACGGTCGGCAACGTCAGGCGTGACATGATATCACCACCCTTGGACAGCACACACGGTTAGCAACGTCGAGCGTGGCATGACATCAGCACCCTTGGACACACGGTCGGACGATGTCGGGCGTGGCATGACATCACCTCCCTTGGGTAGCACACACGGTCGGAGTGCATCGACCATGGCATGACATCACCGCCTTTGGACAGCACACTCGCTCGAAAGACGTCAGGCGTGGCATGCCATCATCTCCTTTGGGCAGAACACACGGTAAATTGACGTCGGGCGTGGCATGCCATCTTAGCCCTTGGACGACAAACACGGTCGTACGACGTCAGGCGTGACATGCCATCACTGCCTTTGGAAAGCACACACGGTCGAACGATATCGGGCTTGGCATGCCATCATCACCTTTAGGCAGCACACACGGTCGAACGACGTCAGGCATGGCATGACATAACCACCTTTGGACAGCACACACGGTCGAAAAACGTCGGGCGTGAGATGCCATCACCGCCTTTGGACAGCACACACGGTCGAACGACGTCGGGCGTAGCATGCCATCATCGCCTTTGGGCAGCACACACGGTCGAATGACGTCGGGCATGGCATGCCATCATCGCCTTTGGGCAGCACAAACGGTCAAACGTCGTCGGGCGTGGCATGCCGTCGTCGCCTTTGGACTAGCTCACACAGTCTGACGGTATCGAGCTTGGCATGCCATCATCGCCCTTGGACGGAAAACACGGTCGAAAGACGTTGGGCGTGGCATGCCATCATCGCCTTTAGGCAACAGACATGGTCGAACAACGTCAGGCATGGGATGACATCACCGCCTGTTGACTGCACACGCGGTCGAATGACGTCGAGCGTGGCATGCCATCATCGCCTTTGGGCAGCACACACGGTCGAATGACATCAGGCGTGGCATGACATCACCACCTTTGGACAGCACACACGGTCGAACGACATCGGGCGTAGCATGCCATCATCGCCTTTGGGCAGCACACACGGTCGAATGACGTCGGGCATGGCATGCCATCATCGCCTTTGGGCAGCACAAACGGTCAAACGTCGTCGGGCGTGGCATGCCGTCGTCGCCTTTGGACTAGCTCACACAGTCTGACGGTATCGAGCTTGGCATGCCATCATCGCCCTTGGACGGAAAACACGGTCGAACGACGTTGGGCGTGGCATGCCATCATCGCCTTTAGGCAACAGACATGGTCGAACAACGTCAGGCATGGGATGACATCACCGCCTGTTGACTGCACACGCGGTCGAATGACGTCGAGCGTGGCATGCCATCATCGCCTTTGGGCAGCACACACGGTCGAATGACATCAGGCGTGGCATGACATCACCACCTTTGGACAGCACACACGGTCGAACAACGTCGGATGTGAGATGCCATCACCGCCTTTGGACAGCACACACGGTCGAACAACGTCGGGCGTGGCATGCCATCATCGCCTTTGGGCAGCACAAACGGTCGAACGACGTCGGGCGTGGCATGCCGTCATCGCCTTTGGACTAGCTCACACAGTTTGACGGTATCGAGCTTGGCATGCCATCATCGCCCTTGGACGGAAAACACGGTCGAACGACGTCGGGCGTGGCATGCCATCATCGCCTTTGGGCAGCAGACATGGTTGAAGGACGTCGGGCGTGGCATGACATCACCGCCTATTGACAGCACACGCGGTCGAACGACTTCGAGCGTTGCATGCCATCATCGCCTTTGGGCAGCACGGACGTTCGAACAACTTTGGGCTAGGCATGCCATCATATCCCTTGAATGGCAAACACGGGCAAACGACGTCGGGCGTGGCATGCCATCACCGCATTCGGACAGCGTACACGGTCGAACGACGTCGTGGGCGGTTCCCTTGTGTGAACCTTGGTTTTCCTCCAACAATCTTTGCAGTGATTAAATTCTCAACTCCCTTGGGCAGGAGTGCAACAGCGGATGTAGCATTGGCCTTACAAAGAAGGCATCGGCGTCTTTGCACGACATCTCATGTCGGGCATCGGGGTGGATGTCGAGCGGGCATTGACGGAGCTATTCAGCTATGGCGCATGAGTGGTATTGGGCATTTGTTGGTAGGTTGGATCCCTATTTTAAGAAGCGACGTCTTAACTCGCATGCCAATTCGGTGGCGGATGAAGCGCAATCTAAGATGGTCGGACGTCGAAATCTTGTGCTGGATACCTAATGCCTAGGCATTGTGCACGTGCAAATGGTCGCCTTTCTCCCTTCGAGTCCCATGTGCGGGGTGAACCCAAAAGACGCTTTCGCGTCCCACGCCTTCCCTCGCTTCGTCGTACAATGGCGTAATCCGTGAGCGGCGCCTCAAATTCTCAAATACTATAGATATAGTGGGCATGGGGCCTTCATCGGCTTCTATCTTCCCAAAACAAATGCTCCTTGCGAATGACTATCGCGCTCTCCTTAGACCGACCGTGACCGAAAGGGCACGCCGATCACATGCGGCGCGCGACGTTTTTGAGGAGTGCTACCTGGTTGATCCTGCCAGTATTCATATGCTTGTATCAAAGATTAAGCCATGCATGTGTATGTATGAACAAATTCAGACTGTGAAACTACGAATGGCTCATTAAATCAGGTATACTTTGTTTGATGGTATCTACTACTCGCATAACCGTACTAATTCTAGAGCTAATACGTGCAACAAACCCCGACTTCTGGAAGGGATGCATTTATTATATAAAAGGTCGATGCGGGCTCTGCCAGTTGCTTCGATGATTCATGATAACTTGACGGATCGCACGGCCATCGTGCCGGCGATGCATCATTCAAATTTCTGTCCTATGAACTTTTGATGGTAGGACAGTGGCCTACCATGGTGTTGCCAGGTGACGGAGAATTAGGGTTCAATTCCGGAGAGGGAGCCTGTGAAACGGCTACCACATCCAAGGAAAGCAGCAGGCGTGCAAATTACCCAATCCTGACACGGGGAGGTAGTGACAATAAATAATAATACTGGGCTCCATGAGTCTGCTAATTGGAATGAGTACAATCTAAATCCCTTAACTAGGATCTATTGGAGGGCAAGTCTGGTGCCAGCAGTCGCGGTAATTCCATCTCCAATAGTGTATATTTAAGTTGTTGCAATTAAAAAGCTCGTAGTTGGACTTTGGGAAGGGACGGCCGGTCCGCCCTAGATGTGCACCGGTCGTCTCGTCCCTTTTGTCGGGCGATGCGCTCATGGCGTTTAATGGCCGGGTCGTGCCTCAGACGCTGTTACTTTGAAGAATTAGAGTGCTCAAAGAAAGCCTACACTCTGTATACATTAGAATGGGATAACATTATAGGATTTCGGTCATATTACGTTGGCCTTCAGGATCGGAGTAATGATTAACAAGGACAGTCGGGGGCATTCGTATTTCATAATCAGAGGTGAAATTCTTGGATTTATGAAAGATGAACAACTGCAAAAGCATTTGCCAAGAATATTTTCATTAACCAAGAATGAAATTTGGGGGCTCGAAGATGATTAGATACCGTCCTAGTCTCAACCATAAACGATGCTGACCAGGGATCGACGGATGTTTCTTTTAGGACTCTGCCGCCACCTTATGAGAAATCAAAGTTTTTGGGTTCTGGGGGGAGTATGGTCGCAAGGCTGAAACTTAAAGGAATTGATGGAAGGGCACCACCATGAGGGCAGCCTGCGGCTTTATTTGACTCAACACGGGGAAACTTACAAGGTCCAAACATAGTAAGGATTGAGAGACTGAGAGCTCTTTCTTGATTCTACTGGTGGTGGTGCATGGCCGTTCTTAGTTGGTGAAGCGATTTGTCTGGTTAATTCCGTTAACGAATGAGACCTTATCCTGCTAACTAGCTTTGTGGAGGTATCCCTTCGCGGCCAGCTTCTTAGAGGGACTACGGCCTTTTAGGCCACGGATGTTTAACGCAATAAAAGGTCTGTGATGCCCTTAGATGTTATGGGCCGCACGCGGGCTACACTGATTATTCAACGAGCTTATAGCCTTGGCAAATAAGCCCAAGTAATGTTTGAAATTTCATTGTGATAGGGATATATCATTGCATTTATTGGTTTTCAACGAGGAATTCCTAGTAAGCGCGAGTCATCAACTCGCATTGACTACGTCCCTGCCCTTTGTACACACCGCCCGTCGCTCCTACCGATTGTCTGATTTAGTGAAATGTTTGAATCGCGGCGACATGGGCGGTTCGCTGCCTGCGAAGTCGTGAGAAGTCCATTGAACCTTATCATTTAGAGGAAGGAGAAGTCGTAACAAGGTTTCCATAGGTGATCCTGCGGAAGGATCATTGTCAAAACCTGTACAGTAGAATGACCTACGAGCTCATTTTAAACACCTGGGGGCGGCGCTTGCTAGTTGTGCGCCTCCCTCCTGTCGCCCGACGTGCGCAAGCTCTTCGGGCGACAACCGAACCCCGGCGCGGAAAGCGCCAAGGAATACTACAATAGACAGCCCTCCCCTCGCTCCCTGTTCATGGATCATGGGGGGATGCGCGCTGCTCTGATAACACAAACGACTCTCGACAACGAATATCTTGGCTCTCGCATCGATAAAGAAGGTAGCGAAATGCGATGCTTGGTGTGAATTGCAGAATCTCGTGAACCATCGAGTCTTTAAAGGCAAGTTGCGCCCGAAGCCATTTGGCCGAGGGCACGTTTGCCTGCGCGTCACGCATCGCGTTGTCCTCCCGTGCACGTCGCAAGGCTGAACGCGTGGGCGAAAGCTGGTCTCCCGTGCGCTCGGCCTAAATGTGACCACGTCGACGGACGTCTCTGCAAGGGGTTATTGAAACTCAATTCTCTCTTGTTGTCGCGACTACAGCCCGTCACGCGTCCGGACTCCCCGACCCTCACTGCGCCTCACCAGGCGCTCCGACCGTGACCCCAGGTCAGGCGGCATTACCCGCTGAGTTTAAGCATATCAATAAGCGGAGGAAAAGAAACTTACAAGGATTCCCCTAATAACGGCGAGCAAACCGGGAACAACCCAGCCTTATAATCGGGCGTCTCTGTCGTCTGAATTGTAGTTTGGAGAAGCGTTCTCAGCGGCGGATCGGGCCCAAGTCCCCTGGAAGGGGGCGCCGAACAGGGTGAGATCCCTGTCGTGACAGGACCCTATCGCACCACGAGGCTCTGTCTACGAGTTGGGTTGTTTGGAAATGCAGCCCAAAACGGAGGGTAAAATCCGTCCAAGGCTAAATACTTGTGAGAGAACGACAGCGAACAACTACCGCAAGGGAAAGATGAAAAGGAATTTAAAAGAGAGTCAAAGAGTGCTTTAAATTATCGGGAGGGAAGAGGATGGGGGCCGGTGATGTGCCCTGATCAGATGTGGAAAGGTGACGAGCCGGTCCGCCGATCGACTCGGGGCGTGGACCAACGTGGATTGGTAGGGAGGCCAAATCCTGGGCTCTCGATACGACCATGGAACCCCATCTCCCCGATTGTGGAAGGTAGCGCGCGCCTCCGGCGTGCTTCGGCATCTCCCCGATTGTGGGCTCCCCATTCGACCCGTCTTGAAACACGGACCAAGGAATCTGACATATGTGCGAGTCAACGGTCGAGTAAACCCGTAAGGCGTAAGGAAGCTGATTGGTGGGATCCCCCTGAGGGGTGCACCGCCGACTGACCTTGATCTTCTCAGAAGGGTTCGAGTGTGAGCATACCTGTCGGGACCCGAAAGATGGTGAACTATGCCTGAGCGGGGTGAAGCCAGAGGAAACTCTGGTGGAGGCCCGCAGCCATACTGACGTGCAAATCGATCGTCTGACTTGGGTATTGGGGCGAAAGACTAATCGAACCGTCTAGTAGCTGGTTCCGTCCTAAGTTTCCCTGAGTATAGGTGGAGCTCGCGTGCGAGTTCTATCGGGTAAAGTCAATGATTAGAGGCCTCGAAGGTGCAATGCCCTCAACCTATTCTCAAACATTAAATAGGTAGGACGGTGCGACTTCTTTGTTGAGCCGCGCCACGGAATCAAGAGCTCCAAGTGGGCCATTTTTGGTAAGCAGAACTGGCGATGCAGGATGAATCGGAAGCCAGGTTACAGTGCCAAACTGCGCGCTAACCTAGATCCCACAAAGGGTGTTGGTCAATTAAGACAGGAGGACGGTGGTCATGGAAGTCAAAATCCGCTAAGGAGTGTGTAACAACTCGCCTACCGAATCAACTAGCCCCGAAAATGGATGGAGCTTAAGCGCGCGATCTACACCCGGTCGTCAGGGCAAGTGCCTGGACCCAATGAGTAGGAGGGCGCGGCGGGTCAGCCGTCGTCGGGCGTGGCATGCCATCATAGCCCTTGGAAAGCACACACGGTCAGACGACGTCGGGCGTGGCATGCCATCATCGCCTTTGGACTAGATGACACGGTCGGACGACATCGAGCGTCGCATGCCATCATCGCCTTTGGACTAGCTGACATGGTTGGGCGACGTCGGGCGTGGCATGCCATTTTCGCCCTTGGGCAACACAGACGGTAAGACGGCGTCGGGCGTGGCATGCCATCATCGTCCTTGGACACCACAAACGGTCGGCCGTCGTCGGGCGTGGTATGCCATCATAGCCCTTGGAAAGCACGAACGGTCGGCCGTCGTCGGACGTGCCTGCACACAGTGGTCAGTCGTGGCCTGCCCGCATCGGTCTTGGCTTGCGCGACATTGTTTGAGTCTAGATGATAGATGCGGATGTTCATGTCGTACATAAATCAAAGGATTTTGAAACAACCTCCATGCATAACAAACATATTCATCGACTTTCCATTATCTATTCTCTAACGTTTCCACCAAACGTGGCTCTTTCGCATCATTTTTATTACTTTTACAGTTCGTACGATATTGAAACATCTTTTATTTGTGCAAATATATATTTTATCATTTATTTGACATGTTTAGAAGTGTTTTCGTGCATTTCTGTATTTTTCTGACTTTTAATCATTATTTTATAATTTATTTTTATGCTTTTTAATTTTTTACGTCTCCTTTTAAAAATTAAAATTTATTAAATTTTTTATTTTAAGGTTCCCATATTTATTTGTGAATTTTCGGAGTTGATTTCATATTTTTTCTGATATTTTCCCCATTTTTTATTAATTTATTACTAATTTTTCAGAATTTTCAAAAAAAATAAAAATTAAAAAAATGTTGAAAAATATTTTTTTATATATATTGAAGTCATTTATGAAAGCTAATGTGTGTTTGTACCTTTGAACGTGCATATTTGGGTTGTACATTTCCATTATGATTATTTGGAAAATCCATGCCTACTCCTGTCGCATGGGTAAAACTTTTTTAAGCATATATAAGGGGGGTAGAGGTGTTGGAGGTAGACCGAGGCGCAGGCAGGCAGACGACATAGACGTCCTTTGGGCTTAGTAGGCATGCTGCGTGCGCGCTTGATGGCATGCATGGCTTGTTCATGCTATAGTGTTGGGCATTTACAAAAACACGTCGGCGATGTCGACGGGTCGAGTGAGGCAAAGGCAGGCGGACGTCAAGGGCGTCCTGTGGGCTTAGTAGGCGTGCTGCGTGGGCACTTGATGCAATGCATGGCTCGTCCATGCTACGCCGTTGGGCGTCTACAAAAATGTGCTAGCGACGTTTGCGAGGCGGCTGAGGCGAAGGATGGCGAACGTCAAGGGTGTCCTACGGGCTTAGTAGGCGCGCTGCGTGGGCGCTAGATGGAATGCATGGCTCGTCTGTGCTACGCCGTTCGGCGTTTACAAAAACAAGCCCGCGACGTCTGTGGGGCATTTGAGGCGGTGGCAGGCGGACGTCATGGGCGTCCTTTGGGCTTAGTAGGTGTGCTGCGCAGGCGCTTGACGGCATGCATGGTTTGTCCATGCTACGCAGTTGGGCTTCAACAAAAACATGACAGCGACGTCTGCGGGGCAACTAAGGCGAATGGAGGTAGACATCAAGGGCGTCATGTAGGCTTAGTAGGCGTGTTGCGTGGGGGCTTGATTGCATGCATGGCTTTTCCGTGCTACGCTGTTGGGCGCTTGCAAACACATGCCGACGATGTCTGCGGGGCGACTGAGGCGTTACAAGGTGGACGTCACGGGCGTCCTGTGAGGTTAGTAGGCGTGCTGCATGGGCGCTTGACGACATGCATGGCTCGTCCGTGCTATGCCTTTGGGCGCTTACAAAAACATGCCAGCGACATCTGCGGGGCGATCGTGCGCCGCCGAGGGAACTTCTCTAGATCAGTTTATAATGGTGTTTGGTGTGGAAACGGCAGTGCTTTCGGCTAGTGGCGAGTTCTTGAGCTCCTGTTACGTCTAACTCTAGGCGCCACATGCACAGCGCACGTAAGGCCATGTATGGATAGGGGCCTGTCCGGAGATGTCGGCGGGAGCCTCGAGAAGAGTTATCTTTTCTGTTTAACAGCCTGCACACCCTGGAATCGGCTCAGCCTGAGGTAGGTTCCAGCGGCTCGAAGAGCACCGCACATCGCGTGGTGTCCGGTGCTCTCCCGGCGGCCCTTGAAAATCCGGAGGACCGAATGTCGTCCATGCCTAGTCGTACTCATAACCGCATCAAGTCTCCAAGGTGAACAACCTCTGGTCGATGGAACAATGTAGGCAAGGGAAGTTGGCAAAATGGATCCGTAACTTTGGGAAAAGGATTGGCTCTGAGGGCTGTGCACGGGGGTCCAAGTCCCGAACCCATCAGTTGTCGGTGGACTGCTCGAGCTGCTCCCGCGACGAGAGCATGTCGCCGCGCGCCGAACGGGGGAAGGACTGGAAGCGGTTCCTTCGGGGGCCTTCCTCGGGCGTCGAACAACCAACTCAGAAATGGTACGGACAAGGGGAATCCGACTGTTTAATTTAAACAAAGCATTGCGATGGTCCCAACGGATGTTTACGCAATGTGATTTCTGCACAGTGCTCTGAATGTCAAAGTGAAGAAATTCAACCAACCGCGGGTAAACGGCGGGAGTAACTATGACTCTCTTAAGGTATCCAAATGCCTCATAATCTAATTAGTGACGCGCATGAATGGATTAACGAGATTCCCACTGTCCCTGTCTACTATCCATTGAAACCACAGCCAAGGGAACGGGCTTGGCAGAATCAACGGGGAAAGAAGACCCTGTTGAGCTTGACTCTAGTCCGACTTTATCAAATGACTTGAGAGGTGTAATATAAGTGGGAGTCGAAAGGCGAAAAAGAAATACCACTACTTTTAACGTTATTTTACTTATTCCGTGAATTGGAAGTGGGGCACTGCCCCTCTTTTTGGACCAAAGGCTCGCTTCGCGGGCCGATCCGGGAGGAAGACATTGTCAGGTGGGGAGTTTCGCTTGGGTGGCACATCTTTTAAAAGATAACGCAGGTGTCCTAAGATGAGCTCAATAAGAACAGAAATCTCGTGGTGTAAAGAATGGTAAAAGCTCGTTTGATTCTGATTTCCATTACGAATACTAACCGTGAAAGGCCTAACGATCCTTTGGACCTTCGGAATTCAAAGCTAGAAGTGTCAGAAAAGTTACCACTGGGATAACTGTCTTGTGGCAGCAAAGCGTTCATAGCGACATTGCTTTTTGATCCTTCAATGTCGGCTCTTCCTATCATTGTGAAGCAGAATTCACCAAGTGTTGGATTATTCACTCACCAATAGGGAACGTGAGCTGGGTTTAGACCGTCGTGAGACATGTGAGTTTTACCCTACTGATGACAGTGTCGCAATAGTAATTCAACCTAGTAAGAGAGGAACCGTTGATTCACACAATTGTCCATCGCGCTTGGTTGAAAAGCCAGTGGTGCGAAGCTACCGTGTGCGGGATTATGACTTAACGCCTCTAAGTCAGATTCCGGGCTAGAAGTGACGCATGCACCCGCCGTCCGCTTGCCGAACCGCAGTAGGGGCCTATGTCCCCCAAGGGCACGAATCATTGGCTAAGTCGCTACGACGGAAGCGTCGCGGTGACCGCCTTGAAGTACAATTTCCATCGAGCGGCGGGTAGAATCCTTTGTAGACGTCGGGTGTGGCATGCCATCATTGCCTTTGGACTAGCTGACTCCATCGGACTGTGTCGGGCGTGGCATGCCATCATCGCCCTTAGACGGGAAACACGGTAGAATGACGTAGACCGTGGAATGCCATCAACGCCTTGGGACAGCACAAACGAAAGGACGACATCGAGCGTCGCATGCCATCACCGCCCTTGGATAGCACACGTGGTCGGATAACGTCGGGCGTGGCATGCCATCACTGCCCTTGGACAGCACACACGGTGGGACGACGTTGGGCGTGGCATGAGATCACCGCTCTTGGACTGCACGCATGGTCGGACTATGTCGGGCGTGGCATGACATCACCACCTTTGGACAACACACATGGTCGATGTGGCATGGCATGACATCACCGCCCTTGAACTGCACGCACGGTCTGACGACATCGGGCGTGGCTTGACATCACCGCCATTGGACAGCGCACACTGTCGGCAACGTCGAGCGTGGTATTACATCTCCACTCTGGGATAGCACGCATGGTCGGATGACATCGGACATGGCATGACATCACCGCCCTTGGGCAGCACACACGGTCGAACGACGTCGGGCGTGGCATGACATCACCTCCTTTGGACAGCACACACGGTCGAACGACGTCGTGCGTGGCATGCCATCATCGCCTTTGGGAAGCACACACGGTCGAATGACATCGGGCGTGGCATACCATCATAGCCCATAGTTGGCAAACACGGTCCAACGACGTCGGGCGTGAAATGTCATCATCGCCTTTGGGCGGCACACACGGTTGAACGACGTCGGGCGTGGCATGCCATCATGGCCCTTGGACACCACACACGGTCGAACAAAGATGAGCGTGGCATTCCATCATAGCCCTTGAACGGCAAACAAGGTTGAACGACGTCAGGCGTGGCATGCCATCATCGCCTTTGGACTAGCTGACACACTCAGATGGCGTCGGGTGTGGCATGCCATCATTACCCTTGGACGGGAAACATGGTCGAACGACGTAGTGCGTGGCATACCATCAACGCCTTGGGACAGCACACACGGCAGAACGACGTCGGACGTGGCATGACATCATCACCTTTGGGCAGCACACACAGTTGAACTACGTCGGGCGTGGAATGCCATCATCGCCTTTGGGCAGCACAAACGGTCGAACGACGTCGGGCGTGGCATGCGATCATCACCTTTGGGCAGCATACACGGTCGAACGACGTCGGGCGTGGCATGCCATAATCGCCTTAAGGCAGCACACACAGTCGAAAGACGTCGGGCGTGGCATGAAATCACCGCCTTTAGACAGCACACACGGTCGAACGACGTCTAGTGTGACATGCCATCACCGCCATAGGACAACACACGATCGGACGACGTCGGGCATGGCATGACATCACCGCCCTGGGCAGCACAGACGGTCAGACTACGTCTGGCGTGGCCTGACATCACCGCCTTTGTACAGCACACACGAGCGAACAACGTCGGGCATGGCATGCAATCAACGCTTTGGACAGCACACACGGTCAAACGACGTCGAGCGTGGCATTCCATTATTGCCTTTGGGAAGCACACACGGTCGAACTACGTCGGGCGTGGCATGCCATCAACGCCTGTGGGAAGCACAAACAGTTGAACGACGTCAGGCGTGGCATGCCAACATCACCTTTGGGCAGCACACACGGTCAAACATCATAAGGCATGGCATGCCAGCATCGCCTTTGGGCAGCACACAGACGATAGACATCGGGCATGGCATGACATCACCTCCTTTGGACAGCACACACGGTCGAACGACGTCGAGCGCGACATGACATCACCGCCTTTGGAAAGCACCCACTGTCGAATCACGTCGGGCGTGGCATGCCATCATCACCTTTGGGCAGCACAACAGGTCGAGCGACGTCGGGCGTGGCATGCCATCTTGCCTTGAGGAAGCACACACGCTTGAACGACGTCGGACGTGGCATGACATCACCGCCCTTGGACGGCACGCACAGTCAAACGACGTCGGGCATGGCATGACATCACCACCCTTGGATTGCACAGACAATCAGCAACGTAGGGCGTGGCATGACATCACCGCCATAGGACAGCACACGGTTGGAGGATGTCGGGCATGACATAACATCACCGCCCTTGGGCAACACACACGGTTGGACTACGTCAGGCGTGGCATGACATCACCGCTTTTGTACAGCACACACGAGCGAACAACGTCGGGCATGGCATGCCATCAACGCTTTGGACAGCACACACGGTCAAACGACGTCAAGCGTGGCATTCCATTATCGCCTTTGGGCAGCACACACGATCGAACTACGTCGGGCGTGGCATGCCATCAACGCCTTTGGGAAGCACAAACAGTTGAACGACATCAGGCGTGGCATGCCAACATCACCTTTGGGCAGCACACACGGTCAAACATCATAAGGCGTGGCATGCCAGCATCGCCTTTGGGCAGCACACGGACGATAGACGTCGGGCATGGCATGACATCACTTCCTTTGGACAGCGCACACGGTCGAATGACGTCGAGCGCGACATGACATCACCGCCTTTGGAAAGCACCCACGGTCGAATGACGTCGGGCGTGGCATGCCATCATCACCTTTGGACAACACAACAGGTCGAACGACGTAGGGCATGGCATGCCATCTTGCCTTGAGGAAGCACACACGGTTGAACGACGTCGGGCGTGGCATGACATCACCGCCCTTGGACGGCACGCACAGTCAAACGACGTCGGGCTTGGCATGACATCACCACTCTTGGATTGCACAGACAATCAGCAACGTAGGGCGTGGCATGACATCACCGCCATAGGACAGCACACGGTCGGAGGATGTCGGGCATGGCATAACATCACCGCCCTTGGGCAACACACACGGTTGGACTACATCAGGCGTGGCATGACATCACCGCCTTTGTACAACACACACGGTCGAACGACGTCGGGCGTGGCATGCCATCATCGCCTTTGGGCAGCACACACGGTCGAATGACGTCTGGCGGGGCATGGCATAATAGCCCATGGATGTCAAACACGATAAAACGACGTTAGGCGTGACATGCCATCACCGCCTTTGGACAACACACACGGTCGATACACGTTGGGCGTGGCATGCCATCTTGACTTTTGAAAGCACACACGGTCGAAAGATGTCGGGCGTGGTATGACATCACCGCCTTTGGGCAGCACACACAGTAAAGAGACGTCAAGCGTGACATGCCATCACCGCCTTTAGACAACACACACGGTCGAACAAAGTCGGGCGTGGCATGCCATCATCGCCCTTAAACGGCAAACAAGGTTGAATGACGTCAGGCGTGGCATGCCATCATCGCCTTTGGACTAGCTGACACAGTCGGACGGCGTCGGGCGTGGCATGCCATCTTCGCCCTTGGATGGGAAACACGGTCAAACGACGTAGAGCGTGGCATGCCATCAACGCCTAAGGACAGCACACAAGGAAGGACGACGTCGGGCGTGGCATTCTATCATCTCCTTTGGACAGCACACATGGATGGATGACGTCGGGCGTGGCATGCCATCACTGCCCTTGGACAGCACACACGGTAGGACGACGTCGGGCGTGGTATGAGATCACCGCTCTTGGACTGCACGCATGGTCAGACTACGTCGGGCGTGGCATGACATCACCACCTTTGGACAGCACATATGGTAGAACGACGCGTGGCATGGCATGACATCATCGCCCTTTAAATGCACGCGCGGTCAGACGACATCAAGCGTGGCATGCCATCACCGCCATTGGACAGCACACACAGTCGAACGATGTCAGGCGTGGCATGCTATCATCTCCTTTGGGCAGCACAGACAGTCGGACGGCTTCGGGTGTGGCATGCCATCATCGCCCTTGGACAGCACAAACTATCGGTCGTCGTCGGGCGTGGCATTACATCACCGCCCTTGGACAGCACACACGGTCGAACGACGTCTACCATGGCATGACATCACCGCCCTTCGACTGCACGCACGATCAGACGAATTCAGGCGTGGCATGACATCACCGCCCTTGGAAAGCACACAGCAGGCAACCTTGAGCGTGGCATGACATCACCGCCCTTAGACAACACACACGGTCGTTAAGGTCTGGCGTGGCATGACATCACCGCCCTTGGACAGCACACACAGTCGGACGACGTCGGGCGTGGCTTGACATCACCGCCCTTGGACATAACACACGGTCGAACAATGGCGGGCGTGGCATGACATCACTGCCCTTGAACTGCACGTATGATCAGACGACGTCGGGCGTGGCATGACATCACTGCCCTTGGACAACACACACGGTCGGACTTCGTCGGGCGTGGCATGACATCACCGCCTTTGGACAACACACACGGTCGATCTACGTCGGGCGTGGCATGACATCATCACCTTTGGGCAGCACACACAGTCGAACGACATAGGGCGTGGCATGACATCTCCGCCTTTGGACAGCACACACAGTGGAACGACATCGAGCGTGACAAGCAATCACCGCCTTTGGACAGCACACACAGTCGAACGATGTCGGGCGTGGCATGCCATCATCGCCTTAAGGAATTACAAATGGTCAAAAGACGTTAGGCATGGCAGGACATCACCGCCTTAGGACAGCACACACGGTCTAACGACGCCAGGCGTGGCATGACATCACCGCCTCGGGGTAGGCACACACGGTTGAACGACGTCGAGCGTGGCATGCCATCATCGCCTTAAGACAGAACAAACGGTCAAACGACGTCGGGCGTGGCATAACATCACTGCCCTTGGACTGCTCACACGGTCGGCAACGTCGGGCGTGGCATGACATCACCGCCTTTGGATAGCACACACGGTAGAACGACGTCAGGCATGACATGACATCACGCCTTTAGACAACACACACGGTGGAACGACTTCGGGCGTGGCATGCCATCATTGCCTTTGGACTAGCTGACACAGTCAGATGGTGTCGGGCGTGGCATGCCATCATCGCCCTTGGACGGGAAACACGGTCGAACGACGTAGAGCGTGGCATGCCATCAAATCCTAGGGACAGCACACACGGAAGGATGACGTTGTGTGTGTCATGCTATCATCGCCTTTGGGCAGCATAGAAGGTCGGACGACGTTGGGCGTGGCATGCCATCACCGCCCTTGGACAGCACACATGGTCGGATGACGTTGGGCGTGGCATGCCATCACCGCCCATGGACAGCACACACGATAGGACTACGTCGGGCGTGGCATGACATCACCACCTTTGGACAGCACACACGGTCGAATGACGTCGGGCGTGGCATGCCATCATCGCCTTTGGGCAGCACACACGGTCGAACGACATCGGGCGTGGCATGCCATCATAGCCTATTGTCACGGAATTTTTGATTCGGACAATGTTCCGTGAGGCACTTGACGGTTTACTCATGATTCTTGCACGTTCTTGCAAACTCAAGTAAGCTTAAAACTCGGATCCCTAAGAAAATAAGAAGTAAGACAGAACTTTGGAAGAAGAAACTTCTATTACTTGAAAAATGATTGGATGCTCTACAAGTAAAATAATCTACTATTTATACTACTCTAATGCTGCCTAAGAGTTAGTAAATAAACTATACAAGTTCCTAAGACTATGCCTACAAGAAAAGCTTCTAAGTCTTCAAAAAAAGAACTCCTAGATGCTCCTAGTCTGCCCCATGATCTGCACAAGCCTCCCAAAGGCTTGAAACTGATAAAACTGCTGCCCCACTACCATGTGTAACAGCTGTAACGGTTGTAACTGTCGTAACAACTAAAACTGTTGTAACGGCTGTCTTTTCACCTGCTGCTGGCCCCCTTGGCTGCTGACCTGCTTGGTCAGCCTGCACCCTTGCGCCAGCTGCGCCTGCTGGCTGCCCAGTTGGGTGGCGTTCAGCCTGAATAGATGGCGGGACGTCACACTATGGACGGCAAACACGGTCGAACGACGTTAGGCGTGACATGCCATCACCGCCTTTGGACAACAGACACGGTCGAACGACGTCAGGTAGGGCATGCTATCATCGCCTTTGGGCCGCACACAGTCGAAAGACGTCAGGCGTGGCATGACATCACCGCCTTTGGACAGCACACACGGTCAAACGACGTTTGGCGTGACATATCATCACCGCCTTTGGACAGCGCACACGGTCGAACAACGTCGGGCGTGGCATGCAATCATCACCTTTGGGCAGCACACACGGTCTAACTACGTCGGGCGTGGCATGCAATCATCGCCTTTGGGCAGCACCAACGGTTGAACGACGTCGGGCGTGGCATGCCATCATCTCCTTTGGGCTGCACACACGGTCGAACGACGTCGGGCGTGGCATGCCATCATAGCCCATGGACGGCAAACACGGTCGAACGACATCAGGCGTGACATGACATCACCGCCTTTGGACAGCACACACGGTCGAACGACGCTGGGCATGGCATTCCATCATCACCTTTAGGCAGCACAAACGGTGGAACGACGTCGGGCGTGGCATTCCATCATCACCTTTGGGCAACACACACGGTCGAACGACGTCGGGCGTGGCATGCCAGCATCGCCTTAAGGCAGCACACACAGTCGAAAGACGTCGAGCGTGGCTTGACATCACCGCTTTTTGACAGCACACACGGTCGAACGACGTCAGGTGTGACATGCCATCCCCACCTTTGGACAGCACAGACGGTCGAACGACGCTGGGCATGGCATGCCATCATCACCTTTGGGCAACACAAACGGTCGGACGACATCGGGCGTTGCATGCCATCGTTGCCCTTTGACGGCAAACGCGGTCGAATGATGTCGGGTGTGGAATGCCATCATCTCCTTTGGGCAGTATGCACGGTCGACATCGTCGGGCATGGCATGCCTTTATGTCCCTTGGACACCACACACAATCGAACGAACTCGGTCGTGGCATGCCATCATAGCCATTGAACGGCAAACAAGGTTTAATGACGTCGGGCGTGGCATGTCATCATCGCCTTTGGACTAGCTGACACCATCGGACGGCGTCGGGCGTGGCATGCCAGCATCGCCCTTCGACAGGACACATGGTCAAACAGCGTAGAGTGTGGAATGCCATCAACGCCTTGGGACAGCACACACGGAAGGACGACGTCGGGTGTGGCATGCCATCACCGCCCTTGGACAGTACATATTGTCGGATGACGTCGGGCGTGGCATGCCATCACTGCCCTTAGACAGCACACACGGTAGGACGACGACGGGCGTGGCATGAGATCACCGCTCTTGGACTGCACGATTTGTCGGACTATGTCGGGCGTGACATGACATCACCACCTTTGGACAGCACACACGGTCGGCAACGTCGGGCGGGGCATGACATCGCCGCTCTTGGACACCACGCATGGTCGGACAACATCGGGCGTGGCATGACATCACCTCCTTTGGAAAGCATACACGGTCGAATGACATTGGGCGTGGCATGACATCACCGCCTTTGGACATCACACACGGTAGAATGATGTCAGGCGTGACATGACATCACCGACTTTAGACAACACACACGGTGGAACGACGTCAGGCGTGGCATGCCATCATCTCCTTTGGGCAGCACAGACGGTAAGACAACGTCGGGCGTGGCATGCCATCACCGCCCTTGGACAGCACACATGGTCGGATGACGTCGAGCGTGGCATGCCATAACCGCCCTTGGACAGCACACACGGTAGGACGACGTCGGGCGTGGTATGAGATCACCGCTCTTGGACTGCACGCATGGTCAGACTATGGCGGGCGTGGCATGACATCACTACCTTAGGACAGCACACACGGTAGAACTACGCGTGGCATGGCATGACATCAGCGCCATTGAACTGCATGCACGGTCAGACGACATCGGGCGTGGCATGATATCATATCCCTTGGAGGGCTAACACGGTCAAACGACGTCAGGCGTGACATGCCATCACCGCCTTTGGGCAGCACACAGGATCGAATGACGTTGGGTGTGGCATGCCATATTATCGCTTAGATGGCAAACACGGTCAAGCGACGTCAGGCGTGACATGCCATCACCGCCTTTGGACAGCACACACGGTCGAACATCGTCGGGCGTGGCATGCTATCATCGCCTTTGGGCAGCACACATGGTCGAACGTCGTTGGGCGTGGCATGACATCACCGCCTTTGGACAGCACACACGGTCGAACGACGTCGGGCGTGACATGCCAACACCGCCATTGGACAGCCCACACGGTAGAACGACGTCTAGTGTGGCATTCCATTATCGCCTTTGGGCAGCACACACGGTCGAATGACGTCTGTCGTGGCATGCCATTATAGCCTTAAGGCAGCACAAATGGTCGAACGATGTCAGGCGTGGCATGACATCACCGCCCTAGGACTGTACCCATGGTGGGACGACGTCGGGCGTGGCATGACATCACCGCCCTAGGACAGTACACACGGTCGAACGACGTCGAGCCTGGCATGACATCACCAACCTTGGACGGCATGCACGGTCGAACGTCGTCGGGAGTGGCATGACATCACAACCCTTGGACGTGACACACGGTCGAACGTCGTTGGGCGTGGCATGCCATCATCGCCTTTGGGCAGCACACGCGATCGAATGACGTCGGGCGTGGCATGACATCTCCGCCTTTGGGCAACACACACGGTCAAACGAAGTCGGGCATGACATGTCATCACCTCCTTTGGACAGCACACAAGGTCGAATGACGTCGGGCGTGGCATGCCATCATCACCTTTGGGCAGCACACACGGTCGAACTACGTCAGGCGTGACATGCCATCATCACCTTTGGGAAGCACAAATGGTCGAACCACGTCGGGCGTGGCATGCCAACATCACGTTTGGGAAGCACACATGGTTGAACGACGTCGGGCGTGGCATGCCAGCATCGCCTTTGGGCAACACACACGGTCGAAAGACGTTGAGCGTGGCATGACATCACCTCCTTTGGACAGCGCACACGGTTGAAGGACGTCGTGCGCGACATGCCATCACCGCCTTTAGAAAGCACACACGGTCGAATGACGTCGGGCGTGGCATGCCATCATCACCTTTGGGTAGCACACACGGTTGAACTACGTCGGGCGTGGCATGCAATTATCGCCTATGGGCAGCACAAACGGTAGAACGACGTCCAGCACAACATGCCATCACCGCCTTTGGAAAGCACACACGGTCGAACGACGTCTGGCGTGGCATGCCATCATCACCTTTGGGTAGCACACACAGTTGAACTACGTCGGGCATGGCATGTCATCATCGCCTTTGGGCAGCACAAACGGTTGAATGACGTCGGGCGTGGCATGCCATCATCACTTTTGGGCAGAACACACGGTTGAACTACGTCGGGCGTGGCATGCCATAATCTCCTTAAGGCAGCACAAACGATCGAACGACGTCAGGCGTGGCATTACATCACCGCCTTTGGACAGAACACATAGTCGAATGATGTCGGGCATGACATGCAATCACCGCCATAGGACAGCTCACGATTGGACGACGTCGGGCATGGCATGACATCACCGCCCTTGAGCAGCACACACGGTCAGACTACATCAGGCGTGGCATGACATCACCGCCTTTGTACAGCACACACGGTCGAAAGACGTCGTGCGTGGCATGCCATCATCGCCTTTGGGCAGCACACACGGTCGAATGGCGTCGGGCGTGGCTTTCCATCATAGCCCATAGATGGCAAACACGGTCGAACGACGTTGGGCGTGGTATGCCATCATCGCCTTTGACCAGCACACCCGGTCGAACGACGTCGGGCGTGGCATGTCGTCATTGCCCTTGGACACCACACACGGTCGTACGAAGTCGGGTGTGGCATGCCATCATAGCCCTTGAACGGCAAACAAGGTTGAACAACGTGAGGCGTGGCATGCCATCATCGCCTTTTGACTAGCTGACACACTTAGACGGCGTCGGGTGTGGCATGCTATCATTGCCCTCGGACGGGAAACATGGTCGAACGACGTAGAGCGTGGCATGCCATCAACGCCTTGGGACAGCACACACGGAAGAACGACGTCGGGCATGGCATGACATCATCACCTTTGGACAACACACACGGTTGAACTACGTCGGGCGTGGCATGCCATCATCGCCTTTGGGCAGCACAAACGGTCGAACGACGTCGGGCGTGGCATGCCATCATCACCTTTGGGCAGCACACACAGTTGAACAACGTCGGGCGTCGCATGCCATAATCGCCTTAAGGCAGCACACACAGTCGAAAGACGTCGGGCGTGGCATGACATCACCGCCTTTGTACAACACACACTGTCGAACGACATCGTGCGTGGCATGCCATCATCGCCTTTGGGCAGCACACATGGTCGAATGACGTCGGCATGGCATGCCATCATAGCCCATGGACGGAAAACACGGTCGAACGACGTCGGGCTTAAAATGCCATCATCGCCTTTGGGCAGCACACACGATCAAATGACGTCGGGCGTGGCATACTGTCATGGCCCTTAGACACCACACACATTCGAATGAAGTCGGGCGTGGCGTGCCATCATAGCCCTTGAACGGCAAACAACGTTGAACGACGTCAAGCGTGGCATGCCATCATCTCCCTTGGACGGGAAACACGGTCGAACGATGTAGAGTGTGACATGCCATCAACGCCTTGGGACAGCTCACACGGAAGAACGACATCGAGCGTGGTATTCTATCATCGCCTTTGGACAGCACAAACAATCAGACGACGTCGGGCGTGGCATGCCATCACCGCCCTTGGACAACACACACGGTAGGACGACGTCGGGCGTGGCATGACCTCACCGCCCTTGGGCAGAACACACATTCGTACTACGTCGGGCGTGGTATGACATCACCACCTTTGGATAGCACTCACGGTCTAACGATGTCAGGCGTGGCATGCCATCATCACCTTTGGGCAGCACACACGGTTGAACGACGTCGGGCGTGGCATGCCATAATCGCCTTAAGGCAGCACACACAGTCGAAAGACGTCGGGCGTGGCATGACATCACCGCCTTTGTACAACACACACGGTCGAACGACATCGTGCGTGGCATGCCATCATCGCCTTTGGGCAGCACACACGGTCGAATGACGTCGGCATGGCATGCCATCATAGCCCATGGACGGAAAACACGGTCGAACGACGTCGGGCTTAAAATGCCATCATCGCCTTTGGGCAGCACACACGATCAAACGACGTCGGGCGTGGCATGCCGTCATGGCCCTTAGACACCACACACATTCGAATGAAGTCGGGCGTGGCGTGCCATCATAGCCCTTGAACGGCAAACAAGGTTGAACGACGTCAAGCGTGGCATTCCATCATCTCCCTTGGACGGGAAACACGGTCGAACGATGTAGAGTGTGACATGCCATCAACGCCTTGGGACAGCTCACACGGAAGAACGACATCGAGCGTGGTATTCTATCATCGCCTTTGGACAGCACAAACAATCAGACGACGTCGGGCGTGGCGTGCTATCACCGCCCTTGGACATCACACACAGTCAGACGACGTCGGGCGTGGCATGCCATCACCGCCCTTCGACAACACACACGGTACGACGACGTCGGGCGTGGCATGACCTCACCGCCCTTAAGCAGAACACACAGTCGTACTACGTCGGGCGTGGTATGACATCACCACCTTTGGATAGCACACACGGTCTAACGATGTCGGGCGTGGCATGCCATCATCGCCTTTGGGCAGCACACACGATAGAATGACGTCGGGCGTGGCATTCCATCATATCCCTTGGACGGAAAACATGGTCGAACAACGTCTGGCGTGACATGCCATCACCGCCTTTGGACAGCACCCACGGTCGAACATCGTCGGGTGTGGCATGCCATCATCGCCTTTGGGTAGCTCACACGGTCGAACGACGTTGGGCATGGCATGACATCACTGCCTTTGGACAGAACACACGGTCGAACGACGTCGAGCGTGACATGCCAACACGGCCTTTGGACAGCACACACGGTGGATCGACGTCGAGCGTGGCTTTCCATTATCGCCTTTGGACAGCACACACGGTCGAACAACGTCGGGCGTGGCATGCCGTCATGGCCCTTGGACACCACACACGGTCGAACGAAGTGGGGCGTGGCATGCCATCATAGCCCTTGAACGACAAACAAGATTGAACAACGTCAGGCGTTGCATGCCATCATCGCCTTTGGACTAGCAGACCATCTCAGACGGCGTCGGGTGTGGCATGCATCATTTCTCTTGGACGGGAAACATGGTCGAACGACGTAGAGCGTGGCATGCCATCAACGCCCTGGGACAGCACACACGGAAGAACGACGTCGGGTGTGGCATGACATCATCACCTTTGGGCAGCACACACGGTGGTACTACGTTGGGTTTGGCATGCCATCATCGCCTTTGGCCAGCACAAAATGGTCCAACGACGTTGGGCGTGGCATGCCATCATCACCTTTGGGCATCACACACGGTCGAATGACGTCAGGCATGGCATGCCATAATCGCCTTAAGGCAGCACACACAATCAAACGACGTCGAGCGTGGCTTTCCATTATCGCCCTTCGACACCACACACGGTAGGACTACGTCGGGCGTGGCATGACATCACCGCCTTTGGACAGCACACACAATCAAACGACGTCGGGCGTGGAATTCCATCATCGCCTTTGTGCAGCACACACGGTCGAACCACGTCGGGCGTGGCATGCCGTCATGGCCCTTGGACACCACACACAGTCGAACGAAGTCGGGCGTGGCATGCCATCATAGCCCTTGAACGACAAACAAGGTTGAACGATGTCAGGCGTGGCATGCCATCATCGCCTTTGGACTAGCAGACACACTCAGACGGCGTCGGGTGTGGCATGCCATCATTGCTCTTGGACGGGAAACATGGTCGAACGACGTAGAACGTGGCATGCCATCAACACCTTGGGACAGTACACACGGAAGAACGACATCGGGCGTGGCATGACATCATTACCTTTTGGCAGCACACATGGTGGAACTACGTCGGGCGTGGCATGCCATCATCGCTTTTGGGCAGCACAAAACGGTCGAATGACGTCGGGCGTGGATGCCATCATCGCCTTTGGGCAGCATGTACGGTCGAACGACGTCGGGCGTGGCATGCCATAATCGCCTTAAGGCAGCACACACAGTCGAAAGACGTCGGGCGTGGCATGATATCACCACCTTTGAACAGCACACACGGTCGAACGACGTCGGGCGTGACATGCCATCACCGCCATAGGACAACACACGATCGGACGATGTCGGGAATGGCATGAAATCACCTCCCTTGGGCAGCACACACGGTCGAACGACGTCGGGCGTGGCATGCCATCATCGCCTTTGGACAGCACACACACGGTCAAACGACGTCGAGCGTGGCATGCCATCATCACCTTTGGGCAGCATACACGATCGAACGACGTCGGGCGTGGCATGCCATAATCGCCTTAAGGCAGCACACACAGTCGAAAGACGTCGGGCGTGGCATGATATCACCACCTTTGAACAGCACACACGGTCGAACGACGTCGGGCGTGACATGCCATCACCGCCATAGGACAGCACACGATCGGACGACGTCAGGCATGGCATGACATCACCTCCCTTGGGCAGCACACACGGTCGAACGACGTCGGGCGTGGCATACCATCATCACCTTTGGACAGCACACACGGTCAAACGACGTCGAGCGTGGCATTCCATTATCGCCTTTGGGCAACACACACGGTCGAACTACGTCGGGCGTGGCATGCCATCATTGCCTTTGGAGAGCACACACGATCAAAAGACGTCGGGCGTGGTATGACATCACTGCCTTTGGGCAGCACACACGGTCAAATGACTTCGGCGTGACATGCCATCACCGCCTTTAGACAGCACACAAGGAAGGACGACGTCGGGCGTGGCATGCTATCATCTCTTTTGGGCAGCACAGACTGTCTGACGACTTCTGGCGTGGCATGCCATCACCGCCCTTGGACAGCACACATGGTCGGATGACGTCGGGCGTGGCATGCCATCACCGCCCTTGGACAGCATACACGGTAGGACGTCGGGCGTGGCATGACATCACCGCTCTTGGACAGCACGCATGGTCGGACGGCGTCGGGCAAGGCATGACATCATCGCCCTTGGGCAGAACACACGGTCGGACTACGTCGGGCGTGGAATGACATCATCGCCTTTGGACAGCACACACGGTCGAACGATGTCGTGTGTGGCATGCAATCATCGTCTTTTGGCAGCACACACGGTCGAATGACGTCGGGCGTGGCATACCATCATAGCCCATGGATGGCAAACATTGTCGAACGACGTCAGGCGTGGAATGTGATCATCGCCTTTGGGCAGCACACACGGTCGAACGACGTCAGGCGTGGCATGCCATCATGGTCCTGGACACCACACACGATCAACGAGGTCGAGCGTGGCATGACATCACCGCCCTAGGACTGCACACACTATCGGACGACATTGGGCGTGGCATGACATTACCGCCCTTAAACAGCACACACGGTCGAACAACGTTGGGCGTGGAATGCCATCACCGCCCTTGGACGACACGTATGGTCGAATGACGTCGGGCATGGCATGAAATCACCACCCTTGGACAGCACAGATAATTGGCAACGTCGAGCATGGCATGACATCACCGCCCTTGGGTTGCACACACGGTCGAACTACGTCAAGTGTGTCATGACATCACCGCCTTTGTACAGCACACAGGGTCGAACGACGTCGGGCGTGGCATGCCATTATCGCCTTAGGGCAGCACACACGATCAAACGACGTCGGGAGAGGCATGCCATAATAGCCCATGGACGGCAAACACGGTTGAACGATGTCAGGCGTGACATGCCATCACCGCCTTTGGACAGCACACACGGTCGATAGACGTCGGGCGTGGCATGCCATCTTACCCTTGGGAAGCACACACGGTTGAAAGACGTCGTGCGTGGTATGATATCACCGCCTTTGGGCAGCACACACGGTCAAACGATGTCGGGCGTGACATCACATCACCGCCTTTAGACAGCACACACGGTCGAACGAATTCGGGCGTCGCATGCCATTATAGCCCTTAAATGGCAAACAAGGTTGAATGACGTCAGGCGTGGCATGCCATCATTACCTTTGGACTAGCTGACACAGTCGGACAGCGTCGGGCGTGGCATGCCATCATCGCCCTTGGACGGGAAACACGGTCAAACGACGTAGAGCGTGGCATGCCATCAACGCCTAAGGACAGCACACAAGAAAGGAAGACGTCGAGCGTGGCATGCTATCATCTCCTTCGGGCAGCATAGACGGTCAGACGACGTCGGGCGTGGCATGCCATCACGGCCCTTGGATAGCACACATGGTTGAACGACGTTGGGCGTAGCATGATATCACTGCCTTTGTACAGCACACACGGTTGAACGACGTCGGGCGTGGCATGACATCACCGCCCTTTGACTGCATGCATGGTCGGACAACATCGCGCGTGGCATGACATCACCGCCCTTGGACGGCAAACACGATCGAATGACGTCGGGCGTGGCATGCCATCATCACCTTTGGACTAGCTGACACAGTTGGATAGCGTCAGGCGTGGTATGCCATCATCGCCCTTGGACGACAAACACGACCGAACGACGTCGGGCGTGGTATGCCAACGCCGCCTTTGGATAGCACACACGGTCGAATGACGTCGGGCGTGTCACGACATCACCGCCCTTGGACAGCACACACGGTCGAACGACGTCGGGCGTGACATGACATCAAAGCCATAGGAATACACGCATAGTAAGACGACGTCAAGCTTGGCATGACATCACCGCCCTTGGACAGCACACGCGGTCGAAACGACGTCGGGCATGGCATGCCATCATCGCCTTTGGGCAGCACACACAGTCGAACGACGTTGGGCGTGGCATGCCATCATTGACCTTGGACAGCATACACGGTTGAACGACGTCGGGCGTGACATGCCATCATAGCCCTTGGACGGCAAACAAGGTCGAACGACGTGAGGCGTGGCATGCCATCATCGCTTTTAAACCAGCTGACACAGTCAGACGGCATCGGGCGTGGCATGCCATCATCGCCCTAGGACGGCAAACACAGTCGAACGACATCGAGGGTTGCAAGCCATAACCTCCTTTGGAAACCACACACAGTCGGACGACGTCGAGCGTGGCATGCCGTCATCTCATTTGGGTAGCACAGACCGTCAGACGGCGTCAGGCGTGGCATGCCATCATCGCCGTTGGGCAGCACAAACGATCGATCGTCGTCGGGCGTGGCATGCCATCATAGCCCTTGGACAGCACACACGGTCGGCAATGTCGGGCAAGGCATTAAATCACCGCCCTTGGACAGTAGACACGGTCAAACGACGTCCAGCATGGCATGACATCACCACCCTTGGACTACACGCACGATTGGACGACGTTGGGCGTGGCATGACATCACCACCTTTGGACAGCACACACGGTAGAACAACGCGTGGCATGGCATGACATCATCGCCCTTGAACTGCACGCACGGTCAGACGACATCAAGCGTGGCATGACATCACCGCCTTTGGACAGCACACACAGTCGGCAATGTCGGCATCGCCGCTATTGGACAGCATGCATGGTCGGACGACATCGGGCATGGCATGACATCACCGCCCTTGGGCAGCATACACGGTCGGACTACGTCGAGCATGGCATGACATCACCGCCTTTGGACAGCACACACGATCGGACGACGTCGGGCGTGGCATACCATCACTGCTCTTGGATTGCATGCATGGTCGGGCATGGCATGACATCACCGCCATAGGACAGCACACGATTTGACGACGTCAGGCACGGCATGACATCACCGCCCTTGGGCAGCACACACGGTCAGACTACGTCAGGAGTGGCATGACATCACTGCCTTTGTACAGCACACCCGGTCGAACGATGTCGGGCGTGGCATGCCATTATCGCCTTTGGGCAGCACACACGATCGAACAACGTCGGGCAGGGCATGCCATAATAGCCCATGGACGGCAAACACTGTCGAACGACATCTGGCGTGACATGCCATCACCGCCTTTGGACAGCACACACGGTCGAACAACGTCGGGCGTGGCATGCCATCTTGCCTTTGGGAAGCACACACGGTCGAAAGACGTCGGGCGTGGTATGACATCACCGCCTTTGGGCATCACACACGGTCAAACGTCGTCGGGCGTGACATGCCATCATCGCCTTTAGATAGCACACACGGTCGAACGAAGTCAGGCGTGGCATGCCATCATAGCCCTTGAACGGCAAACAAGGTTGAATGACGTTAGGCGTGGCATGCCATCATCGCCTTTGGACTAGTTTACACAGTCGGACAGTGTCGGGCGTGGCATGCCATCATCGGCCTTAGATGGGAAACACGGTCGAACGACGTAGAGCGTGGCATGCCATCAACGCCTAAGAACAGCACACAAAGAAGGATGACGTCGGGCGTGGCATGCTATCATCTCCTTTGGGTAGAACAGACGGTCAGAGGCCATCGAGCGTGGCATGCCATCACCTCCCTTGAACAGCACACTTGGTCGGATGACGTCGGGCATGGCATGCGATCATCTTCTTTGGGAAGCACAAACGGTGGAACGACGCCGATGTGGCATGCAAACATCACCTTTGGGCAGCACACACGGTCGAACGACGTCAGGCGTGGCATGCCAGCATCGCCTTTGGGAAGCACACATGATCGAAAGACGTCGAGCGTGGCATGACATCACCTCCTTTGGACAGCGCACACGGTCGAACAACGTCGGGCGCGACAAGCCATCACCGCCTGTGGAAAGCACACATGGTCGAACGACATCGGGTGTTGCATACGATCATCACCTTTGGGCAGCACAAACAGTCAGACCGGCAAACAAGGTTGAACAACGTTGGGCGTGGCATACATTATCGCCTTTGGACTAGCTGACATAGTTGGCCGGCGTAAGGCGTGGCATGCCATCATCGCCCTTAGACGGGAAACACGGTCGAACAACGTAGAGCGTGGCATGCCATCACCGCTTGGAACAGCACACATGATCGGACGACGTCGGGCGTGGCATGCTATCATCACGTTTGGGTAGCACAAACAGTCGGACGACATCGGGTGTGGCATGCAATCACCGCCTTTTGATAGCAAACAAGGTCGAATGACGTCTGGCGTGGCATGCCATCGCCGCCCTTGGACTGCACCCACGGTAGGACGACGTGGGGCATGGCATGAGATCACCGCTCTAGTACTGCACTGTTGTCGGTCATGGCATGACATCACTGCCATAGGACAGCATACGATCGGACGACGTCGGGCATGGCATGACATCACCGCCCTTGGGCAGCACACACGGTCGGACTACGTCAGGCGTGGCATGACATCACCGCCTTTGTACAGCAAACACGGTCGAACAACGTCAGGCGTGGCATGCCATCATCACCTTTGGGCAGCACAGACGATCGAACGACGTCGGGCGGGGCAGGCCATAATAGCCCATGGACGGCAAACACGGTTGAACGACGTTAGGCGTGACATGCCATCACCGTCTTTTGACAGCACACACAGTCGAACGACGTCGGGCGTGGCATGCCATTTTGCCTTTGGGAAGCACACACGGTCAAAATACGTCGGGCGTGGTATGACATCACCGCCTTTGGGCATCACACACGGTCAAACGTCGTCGGGCATGACATGCCATCATCGCCTTTGGACTAGCTGACAAAGTCGGATGGCGTCGGGCGTGGCATGCCATCATCGCCCTTGGACGGGAAACACGTTCGAACGATGTAGATCGTGGCATGCCATCAACGCCTAAGGACAGCACACAAAGAAGGACGACGTCGGGCGTGGCATGCTATCATCTCCTTTAAGCAGCACAGACGGTCAGACGACGTCAGGCATGGCATGCCATCACCGCCCTTGGGCAACACACACGGTTGGACTATGTTAGGCGTGGCATGATATCACTGCCTTTGTACAACACACACGGTCGAACGACATCGGGCGTGGCATGCCATCATCGCCTTTGGGCAGCACACACTATCGAATGATGTCTGGTGGGGCATGCCATAATAGCCCATGGACGGCAAACACGGTCGAACGACGTCAGGCGTGACATGCCATCACCGCCTTTGGACAACACACACGGTCGAACGACGTCGGCGTGGCATGCTATCTTGCCTTTGCAGAGCACACACGATCGAAAGACATCGGGCATGGTATGACATCACCGCCTTTGGGCAGCACACACGGTCAAATGACGTCGGGCGTGATATGCCATCACCGCCTTTAGACAGCACACAAGGAAGGACGACGTCGGGCGTGACATGCTATCATCTCTTTTGGGCAGCACAGACCGTCAGACGGCGTTAGGCGTGGCATGCCATCATCGCCGTTGGGAAGCACACACGATCGATCGTCGTCGGGCGTGGCATGCCATCATAGCCCTTGGACAGCACACACGGTCGGCAATGTTGGGCAAGGCATTAAATCACCGCCCTTGGACAGTAGACACGGTCAAACGACGTCCAGCATGGCATGACATCACCACCCTTGGACTACACGCACGATCAGACGACGTCGGGCATGGCATGACATCACCACCTTTGAACAGCACACACGGTAGAACGACGCGTGGCATGGCATGACATCATCGCCCTTGAACTGCACGCACGGTTAGACGACATCAAGCGTGGCATGACATCACCGCCTTTGGACAGCACACACAGTCGGCAACGTCGGCATCGCCGCTATTGGACAGCACGCATGGTTAGACGACATCGCGCATGGCATGACATCACCGCCCTTGGGCAGCACACACGGTCGGACTACTTCGAGCATGGCATGACATCACCGCCTTTGGACAGCACAAGCGATCGGACGACGTCGGGCGTGGCATGCCATCACCGCTCTTGGATTGCACGCATGGTCGGGCATGGCATGACATCACCGCCATAGGACAGCACACGATCGAACGACGTCGGGCACGGCATGACATCACCGCCCTTGGGCAGCACACACGGTCAGACTACGTCAGGCGTGGCATGACATCACTGCCTTGGTACAGCACACCCGGTCGAACGACGTCGGGCGTGGCATGCCAATATCTCCTTTGGGCAGCACACACGATCGAACAACGTCAGGCGGGGCATGCCATAATAGCCCATGGACGGCAAACACGGTCGAACGATATCTGGCGTGACATGCCATCACCGCCTTTGGACAGCACGCACGGTCGAACGACGTCGGGCGTGGCATGCCATCTTGCCTTTGGGAAGCACACACGGTCGAAAGACGTCGGCCGTGGTATGACATCACCGCCTTTGGGTATCACACACGGTCAAACGTCGTCAGGCATGACATGCCATCATCGCCTTTAGACAGCACACACGGTCGAACGAAGTAAGGCGTGGCATGCCATCATAGCCCTTGAACAGCAAACAAGGTTGAATGACGTTAGGCATGGCATGCCATCATCGACTTTGGACTAGTTGACACAGTCGGACGGCGTCGGGCGTGGCATGCCATCATTGGCCTTAGACGGGAAACACGATCGAACGACGTAGAGCGTGGCATGCCATCAACGCCAAAGAACAGCACACAAAGAAGGACGACGTCGGGCGTGGCATGCTATGATCTCCTTTGGGTAGCACAGACGGTCAGACGACGTCGGGCGTGGCATGCCATCACCTCCCTTGGACAGCACACTTGGTCGGATGACATCGGGCGTGGCATGCCATCATCTTCTTTGGGAAGCACAAACGGTTGAACGACGCCGATGTGGCATGCAAACATCACCTTTGGCAAGCACACACGGTTGAACGACGTCAGGCGTGGCATGCCAGCATCGCCTTTGGGAAGCACACACGGTTGAAAGACGTCGAGCGTGGCATGACATCACCTCCTTTGGGCAGCGCACACAGTCGAACAACGTCGGGTTTGGCATGCGATCATCACCTTTGGGCAGCACAAATAGTCAGACCAGCAAACAAGGTTGAACGACGTTGGGCGTGGTATACATTATCGCCTTTGGACTAGCTGACACAGATGGCCGGCGTAAGGCGTGGCATGCAATCATCGCCCTTGGACGAGAAACACGGTCGAACGACGTAGAGCGTGGCATGCCATCACCGCCTTGGGATAGCACACACGATCAGACGACGTCAGGCGTGGCATGCTATTATCGCGTTTGGGCAGAACAAACAATCGGACGACATCGGGTGTGGCATGCAATCACTGCCCTTGGATAGCACACAAGGTCGGATGACGTCTGGCGTGGCATGCCATCGCCGCCCTTGGACTGCACTCACGGTAGGACGACGTGGGGCAAGGCATGAGATCACCGCGCTAGAACTGCACCATGGTCGGTCATGGCATGACATCACCGCCATAGGACAGAACACGATCGGACGACGTCGGGCATGGCATGACATCACCGCCCTTGGGCAGCACACACGGTCGGACTACGTTAGGCGTGGCATGGCATCACCGCCTTTGTGCAGCACACACAGTCGAACAACGTCAGGCGTGGCATGCCATTATCGCCTTTGGGCAGCACAGACGATCGAACGACGTCGGGCGGGGCATGCCATAATAGCCCATAGACGGCAAAAACGGTGGAACGACGTCAGGCGTGACATGCCATCACCGTCTTGGACAGCACACACGGTCGAACCACGTCGGGTGTGGCATGCCATCTTTCCTTTGGGAAGCACACACGGTCGAAATACGTCGGGCGTGGTATGACATCACCGCCTTTAGGCATCACACACGGTCAAACATCGTCAGGCATGACATGCCATCGTTGCCCTTGGACTAGCTGACACAGTCGGACGGCGTCAGGCGTGGCATGCCATCATCGCTCTTGGACGGGAAACACGGTCGAACGATGTAGATCGTGGCATGCCATCAACGCCTAAGGACAGCACACAAAGAAGTACGACGTCGGGCGTGGCATGCTATCATCTCCTTTGGGCAGTACAGACGGTCAGACGACGTCAGGCGTGGCATGCCATCACCGCCCTTGGACAGCACACACGGTAGGATGACGTCGGGCGTGGTATGAGATCACCGCTCTTGGACTGCACGCATGATCAGACTACGGCGGGCGTGGCATGACATCACCACCTTTGGACAGCACACACAGTAAAACGACGCGTGGCAAGGCATGACATCATTGCCCTTGAACTGCATGCACGGTCAGACGACATCGGGTGTGGCATAGAATCATATCCCTTCGAGGGCAAACACGGTCGAACGACGTTAGGCGTGACATGCCATCACCGCCTTTGGGCAGCACACACGATCGAATGACGTCCGGCGTGGCATGCCATCATATCCCTTGGACGGCAAACACGGTCGAACGACGTCAGGCGTGACATGCCATCACCGCCTTTGGACAGCACACACGGTCGAACGTCGTAGGGCGTGGCATGCTATCATCGCCTTTGGGCAGCACACACGGTCGAACGACGTTGGGCGTGGCATGACATCACCGCCTTTGGACAGCACACACGGTCGAACGACGTCTGGCGTGACATGCCAACACCGCCTTTGGACAGCTCACACGGTCGAATGACGTCGAGCGTCGCCTTTGGGCAGTACACATGGTCGAACGACGTCTGCAATGGCATGCCATTATTGCCTTTAGGTAGCACAAACGGTTGAACGACGTTGGGCGTGGCATGACATCACCGCCCTAGGACTGTACGCACGATCGGACGACGTAGGGCATGGCATGACATCACGGCCCTAGGACAGCACACACGGTCGAACGACGTCGAGCCTGGCATGACATCACGGCTTTTGGACGGCACGCACGGTCAAACGACATCGGGAGTGGAATGACATCACCACCCTTGGACGTCACATACGGTCGAACGTCATTGGGTGTGGCATGCCATCATCGCCTTTGAGCAACACACACGATCGAATGACGTCGGGCGTGGCATGACATCATCGCCTTTGGGCAGCACACACGGTCAAACGACGTCGGGCGTGACATGCCATCACCGCCTTTGGACAACACACAAGGTCGAATGACGTCGTGCCTGGCATGCCATCATCACCTTTGGGCAGCACACACGGTCGAACTACGTCGGGTGTGGCATGCCATCATCGCCTTTGGGAAGCACAAACGGTCGAACCACGTCGGGCGTGGCATGCCAACATCACCTTTGGGCAGCACACACGGTCGAACGACGTCGAGCGTGGCATGCCAGCATCGCCTTTGGGCAACACACACGGTCAAAAGACATTGAGCGTGGCATGACATCACCTCCTTTTGACAGCGCACACGGTCGAACGACGTTGGGCGCGACATGCCATCGCCGCCTTTGGAAAGCACACACGGTCAAACGACGTCAGTCGTGGCATGCCATCATCACTTCTGGGCAGCACAAACAGTCGAACGGCGTCGGGCGTGGCATTCCATCATCGCCCTTGTACGGTGAACACGGTCGAACGACGTCGGGTGTGGCATGCATCATCGCCTTTGGGCAGCATACACGGTCGAACGACGTCGGGCGTGGCATGACATCACCGCCTTTGGACAGCACACACGGTCGAACGACGTCTGGCGTGACATGCCAACACCGCCTTTGGACAGCTCACACGGTCGAATGACGTCGAGCGTCGCCTTTGGGCAGTACACATGGTCGAACGACGTCTGCAGTGGCATGCCATTATTGCCTTTAGGTAGCACAAACGGTTGAACGACGTTGGGCGTGGCATGACATCACCGCCCTAGGACTGTACGCACGATCGGACGACGTAGGGCATGGCATGACATCACGGCCCTAGGACAGCACACACGGTCGAACGACGTCGAGCCTGGCATGACATCACGGCTTTTGGACGGCACGCACGGTCAAACGACATCGGGAGTGGAATGACATCACCACCCTTGGACGTCACATACGGTCGAACGTCATTGGGTGTGGCATGCCATCATCGCCTTTGAGCAACACACACGATCGAATGACGTCGGGCGTGGCATGACATCACCGCCTTTGGGCAGCACACACGGTCAAACGACGTCGGGCGTGACATGCCATCACCGCCTTTGGACAGCTCACACGGTCGAACGACGTCTGGCGTGACATGCCAACACCGCCTTTGGACAGCTCACACGGTCGAATGACGTCGAGCGTCGCCTTTGGGCAGTACACATGGTCGAACGACGTCTGCAGTGGCATGCCATTATTGCCTTTAGGTAGCACAAACGGTTGAACGACGTTGGGCGTGGCATGACATCACCGCCCTAGGACTGTACGCACGATCGGACGACGTAGGGCATGGCATGACATCACGGCCCTAGGACAGCACACACGGTCGAACGACGTCGAGCCTGGCATGACATCACGACTTTTGGACGGCACGCACGGTCAAACGACATCGGGAGTGGAATGACATCACCACCCTTGGACGTCACATACGGTCGAACGTCATTGGGTGTGGCATGCCATCATCGCCTTTGAGCAACACACACGATCGAATGACGTCGGGCGTGGCATGACATCACCGCCTTTGGGAAGCACACACGGTCAAACGACGTCGGGCGTGACATGCCATCACCGCCTTTGGACAACACACAAGGTCGAATGACGTCGTGCCTGGCATGCCATCATCACCTTTGGGCAGCACACACGGTCGAACTACGTCGGGTGTGGCATGCCATCATCGCCTTTGGGAAGCACAAACGGTCGAACCACGTCGGGCGTGGCATGCCAACATCACCTTTGGGCAGCACACACGGTCGAACGACGTCGAGCGTGGCATGCCAGCATCGCCTTTGGGCAACACACACGGTCAAAAGACATTGAGCGTGGCATGACATCACCTCCTTTTGACAGCGCACACGGTCGAACGACGTTGGGCGCGACATGCCATCGCCGCCTTTGGAAAGCACACACGGTCAAACGACGTCAGTCGTGGCATGCCATCATCACTTCTGGGCAGCACAAACAGTCGAACGGCGTCGGGCGTGGCATTCCATCATCGCCCTTGTACGGTGAACACGGTCGAACGACGTCGGGTGTGGCATGCATCATCGCCTTTGGGCAGCATACACGGTCGAACGACGTCGGGCGTGGCATGCCATCATGGCCCTTGGATAGCACACACGGTCGAACGACATCGGGCATGGCATGCCATCATATCCCTTGAACGGCAAACAAGGTTGAACGACGTCGGGCGTGGCATACATTATCGCATTTGGACTAGCTGACACAGTTGGACGGCGTAAGGCGTGGCATAACATCATCGCCCTTGGAAGGGAAACACGGTCGAATGACGTAGAGCGTGGCATGCCATCACCGCCTTGGTACAGCACACACGGTCATACGACGTCGGGTGTGGCATGCCATCATCGCCTTTTGGCAGCACAAACGGTCATACGACGTCGACCATGGCATGCCATTGTAGCCCTTGGACGGCAAACACGGTCGAACGACGTCGGGCGTGGAATGCCATCATCTCCTTTGGGCAGTACGCACGGTCGAATGACGTCGGGCGTGGCATGCCATCATCGCCTTTGGACTAGCTGACACCATCGGACTGCGTCGTGCGTGTCATGCCATCATCGCCCTTGGACGGGAAACACGGTAGAATGACGTAGAGCATGGAATGCCATCAACGCCTTGGGGCAGCACAAACGAAAGGACGACATCGGGCGTGGCATGCCATCACCGCCCTTGGACAGCACACATGGTCGGATGACGTCGGGCGTGGCATGCCATCACTGCCCTTGGACAGCACACAAGGTAGGACGATGTCGGGCGTGGCATGAGATCACCGCTCTTGGACTGAACGCATGGTCAGACTACGTCGGGAGTTGCATGATATCACAACCTTTGGACAACACACACGGTTGAAAGACGCGTGGCATGGCATGACATCACCGCCCTTGAACTGCACGCACGGTCAGACGACAGGGGGCGTGGCATGACATCACCACCTTTAGACAGCACACACGGTCGGCAACTTCGGGCATGGCATGACATCTCCGCTCTTGGACAGCACGCATGGTCGGACGACATCAGACATGGCATGACATCACCGCCCTTGGGCAGCACACACGGTCGGACTACATCGGGCGTGGCATGACATCACCTCCTTTGAACAGCACACACGGTCGAACGACGTCGTGTGTGGCATGCCATCATCGCCTTTGGGCAGCACACACGGTCGAATAATGTCGGGTATGGAATACCATCATAGCCCATAGATGGCAAACACGGTCGAATGACGTCGGGCGTGGAATGCCATCATCGCCTTTGGGCCGCACACCTGGTAGAACGACGTCGGGCGTGGCATACCGTCATGGCCCTTGGACACCACACACGGTCTAACGAAGTTGGCATGCCATCATAGCCCTTGAACGGCAAACAAGGTTGAACGACGTGAGGCGTGGCATGCCATCATCACCTTTGGACTAGCTGATACACTCAGATGGCGTCGGGTGTGGCCTGCCATCATTGCCCTTGGATGGGAAACATGGTCGAACGACGTAAAGCATGGCATGCCATCAACGCCTTGGGACACCACACACGGAAGAACAACGTCGGGCGTGGCATGACATCATCACCTTTGGGCAGCACACACGGTTGAACTACGTCGGGCGTGGCATGCCATCATCGCCTTTGGGCAGCACAAACGGTCGAACGACGTCGGGCGTGGCATGCCATTATCACCTTTGGGCAGCACACACGGTCGAACGATGTTGGGCGTGGCATGCCATAATCGCCTTAAGGCAGCACACACAGTCGAAAGACGTCGGGCGTGGCATGACATCACCGCCTTTGGACAGCACACACGGTCGAACGATGCCGGGCGTGACATGCAATCACCGCCATAGGACAGCACACGATAGGATGACGTCGGGCATGGCATGACAATTGCGCCCTTGGGCAGCACACACGGTCAGACTACGTCAGGTGTGGCATGACATCACCACCTTTGTACATCACACACGGTCGAACGACGTCGTGCGTGGCATGCCATCATCGCCTTTGGGCAGCACACACGGTCGAATGACGTCGGGCGTGGCATACCATCATAGCCCGTAGGTGGCAAACACGGTCAAATGACGTCGGGCGTGGAATGCCATCATCGCCTTTGGGCAGCACACTCGGTCGAACGACGTCGGGCGTGGCATACCGTCATGGCCCTTGGACACCACACACGGTCTAACGAAGTTGGCATGCAATCATAGCCCTTGAACGGCAAACAAGGTTGAACAACGTGAGGCGTGGCATGCCATCATCACCTTTGGACTAGCTGATACACTCAGATGGCGTCGGGTGTGGCCTCCCATCATTGCCCTTGGATGGGAAACATGGTTGAACGACGTAAAGCATGGCATGCCATCAACGCCTTGGGACACCACACACGGAAGAACAACGTCGGGCGTGGCATGACATCATCACCTTTGGGCAGCACACACGGTTGAACTACGTCGGGCGTGGCATGCCATCATCGCCTTTGGGCAGCACAAACGGTCGAACGACGTCGGGTGTGGCATGCCATCATCACCTTTGGACACCACAGACGGTCGAACGACGTCGGGCGTGGCATGCCATAATCGCCTTAAGGCAGCACACACAGTCGAAAGACGTCGGGCGTGGCATGACATCACCGCCTTTGGACAGCACACACGGTCGAACGACGTCGGGCGTGACATATAATCACCGCCATAGGACAGCACACGATCAGACGACGTCGGGCATGGCATGACGTCACCGCCCTTGGGCAGCACACACGGTCAAACTATGTCAGGCGTGGCATGACGTTACCGCCTTTGTACAGCACACACGGTCGAACGACGTCGGGCGTGGCATGCCATCATCGCCTTTGGACACCACACACGGTCAAACGACGTCGAGCGTGGCATTCCATTATCTCCTCTGGGCAGCACACATGGTCAAACTACGTCGGGCGTGGCATGCCATCATCGCCTTTGGGAAGCACAAACAGATGAACGACGTCGGGCGTGGCAAGCAAACATCACCTTTGGGCAGCACACACAGTCAAACGGCGTCGGGCGTGGCATGCCAGCATCGCCTTTGAGCAGCACATGGTCGAAAGACGTCAGGCATGGCATGACATCACTTCCTTTGGACAGCGCACACGATCGAAAGACGTCGAGCGCGACATGCCATCACCGCCTTTGGAAAGTAGACATCATCGAACGACGTCAGGCGTGGCATGCCATCATCACCTTTGGGCAGCACAAACGGTTGAGCGACGTCGGGCGTGGCATGCCATCTTGCCTTTGAAAAGCACACACAGTCGAACGACGTCGGGCGTGGCATGACATAACCTCCCTTGGACGGCACGCACGGTCAAACGACGTCGGGTGTGGCATGACATCACCGCCATAGGACAGCACACGGTCGGACGACGACGGGCATGGCATAACATTACCGCCCTTGGGCAACACACACGGTTGGACTACGTCAGGCGTGGCATGACAACACCGCCTTTGTACAGCACACACGGTTGAACGACGTCGGGCGTGGCATGCCATCATCGCCTTTGGGCAGCACACACGATCGAACGACATTTGGCGGGGCATGCCATAATAGCCCATGGACGGCAAACACGGTCGAATGACGTCAGGCGTGACATGCCTTCACCGCCTTTGGACAACACACACGATCGAACGACGTCGGGCGTGGCATGCCATCTTGCCTTTGGGAAGCACACACGGTCGAAAGACGTCGGGCGTGGTATGACATCACCGCCTTTGAGCAGCACACACGGTCAAATGATGTCGGGCGTGACATGCCATCACCGCCTTTAGACATCATACACGCTTGAACAAAGTCGGGCGTGGCATGCCATCATAGCCCTTGAACGGCAAACAAGGTTGAATGACGTCAGGCGTGGCATGCCATCATCGCTTTTGGACTAGCTGACACAGTGGGATGGCGTCGGGCGTGACATGCCATCATCGCCCTTGGACGGGAAACACGGTCGAACGACGTAGAGCATGGCATGCTATCAACGCCTAAGGACAGCACACAAGGAAGGACGACGTCGGGCCTGGCATGCTATTATCTCCTTTGGGCAGCACAGACGGTCGGACGACGTCTTGCGTAGCATACAATCACCGCCATTGGACAACACACATGGTCGGATGACGTCGGGCGTGGCATGCCATCACTGCCCTTGGACAGCACACACGGTAGGACGACGTCGGGTGTGGTATGAGATCACCGCTCTTGGACTGCACGCATGGACGGACTACGTCTGGCGTGGCATGACATCACCACCTTTGGATAGCACACACGGTAGAACAATTCGTGGCATGGCATGACATCATCGCCCTTGAACTGCACGCACGGTCAGACGACATCAAGCGTGGCATCACATCACCGCCTTTGGACAGCACACACAGTCGGCAACGTCGGCATCGCCGCTATTGGACAGCACACATGGTCGGACGACATCGGGCATGGCATGACATCATCGCCCTTGGGCAGCACACACTGTCGGACTACGTCGAGTATGGCATGACATCACCGCCTTTGGACAGCACACACGGTCGAATGATGTCAGGAGTGGCATGCCATCATTGCCTTTGGGCAGCACACACGGTCGAATGACCTCGGCATGGCATGCCATCATAGCCCATGGATGGAAAACATGGTCGAATGACGTCGGTCGTAAAATGCCATCATCACCTTTGGGCAACACACACGATCGAACGACGTCGGGCGTCGCATGCCGTCATGGCCCTTAGACACCATACACAGTCGAACGAAGTCAGGCATGGCGTGCCATCATAGCCCTTTAACGGCAAACAAGGTTGAACGACGTCAGGCATGGCATGCCATCATCGCCTTTGGACTAGCCAACACAGTCGGACGGCATCAGGCGTGGCATGCCATCACCGCCCTTGGACAGGACACACGGACGAACGACGTAGTGCGTGACATGCAATCAACACCTTGGGACAACACACACACGGAAGAACGACATCGGGCGTGGCATTCTATCATCGCCTTTGGGCAGCACAAACGGTCGGACGACGTCGGGCGTGGCATGCCATCACCGCCCTTGGACATCACACACGGTCGGATGACGTCGGCAGTGGCATGCCATCACCGCCCTTCGACAACACACACGGTAGGACAAAGTCGGGCGTGGCATGACCTCACCGCCCTTCGACAGCACACACGGTCGGACTACATAGGGCGTGGCATGACATCACCACCTTTGGATAGCACACACGGTCTAACGACGTCGGGCGTGGCATGTCATCATCGCCTTTGGGGAGCACACACGATCGAATGACGTCGGGCGTGGCATTCCACATATCCCTTGGACGGCAAACACGGTCGAACGACGTCAGGCGAGACATGCCATCACCGCCTTTGGATAGCACACACGGTCGAACGTCGCTGGGTGTGGCATGCCATCATCGCCTTTGGGCAGCTCACACGGTCGAATGATGTTGGGCGTGGCATGACATCACCGCCTTTGGACTGCACACACGGTCGAACGACGTCGAGCGTGACATGCCAACACCGCCTTTGGACAGCACACACGGTCGAACGACGTCGAGCGTGACATGCCAACACCGCCTTTGGACAGCACACACGGTCGAACGACATCGAGCGTGGCATTCCATTATCGCCTTTGGGCAGCACACACGGTAGAACGACGTCTGGCGTGGCATGCCATTATTGCCTTTGGGTAGTACAAAAGGTCGAACGACGTTAGGCGTGGCATGACATCACAGCCCTAGGACTGCACGTACGGTCGAACGACGTAGAGCGTGGCATTCCATTAACGCTTTGGGACAGCACACACGAAAGAACGACGTCAGGCGTGACATGCCATGATCGCCCTTCGACAACACACACGGTAGGACGACGTCGGGCGTGGCATGACCTCACCGCCCTTGGGCAGCACACACAGTCGGGCTACGTCGGGCGTGGCATTACATCACCACCTTTGGATAGAACACACGGTCTAACGACGTTGGGCGTGGCATGCAATCATCGCCTTTGGGCAGCACACACACGATCGAATGACGTCGGGCGTGGCATTCCATCATATCCCTTGGACGGCAAACACGGTCGAAGGACGTCAGGAGTGACATGCCATCACCGCCTTTGGACAGCACACACGGTCAAACGTTATCGGGTGTGGCATGCCATCATCACCTTTGGGCACTCACACGGTTGAATGACGTTGGGCGTGGCATGACATCACCGCCTTTGGACAGCACACACGGTCAAACGACGTCGAGCGTGACATGCCAACACCGCCTTTGGACAGCACACACGGTCGAACGACGTCGAGGGTTTCATTTCTTTATCGCCTTTGGGCAGCACACACTGTAGACGACGTCTGGCGTGGCATGCCATTATTGCCTTTGGGCAGCACAAATGGTCGAACGACGTCAGGCGTGGCATGACATCACCGCCCTAGGACTGCACGCACGGTCGGATGACGTCTGGCGTGGCATGACATCACCGCCCTTCGACTGCACACACGGTCGAACGACGTCGAGCGTGACATGGCAACACCGCCTTTGGACAGCACACACGGTCGAACGACGTCGAGCGTGGCATTCCATTATCGCCTTTGGGCAGCACACACTGTAGAACTACGTCTGGCCTAGCATGCCATTATTGCCTTTGGGTAGAACAAATGGTCGAACGACGTCAGGCGTGGCATGACATCACAGCCCTAGGACTACACGCACGGTCGAACGACGTAGAGCGTGGCATTCCATCAACGCTTTGGGACAGCACACACGGAAGAACGACGTCAGACGTGACATGCCATAACCGCCCTTCGACAACACACATGGTAGGACGACGTCAGGCGTGACATGACCTCACCGCCCTTGGGCAGCACACACGGTCGGACTACGTCGGGCGTGGCATTACATCACCACCTTTGGATAGAACACACGGTCTAACGACGTCGGGCGTGGCATGCCATCATCGCCTTTGGGCAGCACACACGATCGAATGACGTCGGGCGTGGCATTCCATCATATCCCTTGGACGGCAAACACGGTCGAAGGACGTCAGGCGTGACATGCCATCACCGCCTTTGGACAGCACACACGGTAAAATGTCATCGGGTGTGGCATGCCATCATCACCTTTGGGCACTCACACGGTTGAACGACGTTTGGCGTGGCATGACATCACCGCCTTTGGACAGAACACACGGTCGAACGACGTCGAGCGTGACATGCCAACACCGCCTTTGGACAGCACACACGGTCAAACGACGTCAAGGGTGGCATTTCATTATCGCCTTTGGGCAGCACACACTGTAGACGACGTCTGGCGTGGCATGCCATTATTGCCTTTGGGCAGCATAAACGGTCGAACGACGTCAGGCGTGGCATGACATCACCGCCCTAGGACTGCACGCACGGTCGGATGACGTCGGGCGTGGCATGAAATCACCGCCCTTCGGCTGCACACACGGTCGAACGACGTCGGGCTGGCATGACATCACTACTATTGGAGGGAACGCACGTTCGAACGACGTCGGGCGTGGAATGACATCACCACCCTAGGGCGTCACACATGGTTGAACGCCGTTGGGCGTGGCATGCCATCATTGCCTTTGGGCCGCACACACAATCGAATGACGTCGGGTGTGGCATGACATCACTGCTATTGGACGGCACACACGTTCGAACGACGTCGGGCGTGGAATGACATCACCACCCTAGGGCAGCACACACGGTCAAACAACGTCGGGCGTGACATGCCATCACCGCCTTTAGACAGCACACACGGTCAAATGACATCGGGCAAGGCATGTAATCATCCCCTTTGGGCAGCACACACGGTTGAACTACGTCGGAAGTGGCATGCCATTATCTCCTTTGGGAAGCATGAACGGTAGAACGACGTCGGGCATGGCATGCCAACATCACCTTTGAGCAGCACACACCATCGAACGACGTCGGGCGTGGCATGCCAGCATCGCCTTTGGGCAGCACACACGGTTGAAAGACGTCGAGCATTGCATGACATTACCTCCTTTGAACAGCGCATACGGTCAAACAACGTAGAGCGTGGCATGCCATCACCGCCTTGGGACATCACACACGGTCAGACGACGTTGGGCGTGGCAAACTATCATCGCCTTTGGGCAGCACAAACAGTCGGATGACATCGGGTGTGGCATGCCATCACCGCCGTTGGATAGCACACAAGGTTGGATGACGTCTAGCGTGGCATGCCATCGCCGCCCTTGGACTGCACCCACGGTAGGACGACGTGGGGCATGTCATGAGATCACCGCTCTTGGACTGCAATCATGGTCGGGCATGGAATGACATCACCACCATAGGACAGCACACGATCGAATGATGTCGGGCATTGAATGACATCACTTCCCTTGGGCAGCACACACGGTCGGACTACGTCAGGCATGGCATGACATCACTGCCTTTGTACAGCACACCCGGTCGAAAGACATCGAGCGCGGCATGCCATTATTGCCTTTGGGCAGCACACATGATCTAACGACGTCGGGCGGGGCATGCCATAATAGCCCATGGACGGCAAACACGGTCGAACGACGTCTGGCGTGACATGCCATCTTGCCATTGGGAAGCATACACGGTCGAAAGACATCGGGCGTGGTATGACATCACCGCCTTTGGGCATCACACTCGGTCAAACATTGTCGGGCGTGACATGCCATCATCGCCTTTAGACAGCACACACGGTCGAACGACGTCAGGCGTGGCATGCCAGCATCGCCTTTGGGAAGCACACACGGTCAAAAGAAGTCGAGCGTGGCATGACATCACCTCCTTTGGACAGCGCACACGGTCGAACAACGTCGGGCGTGGCATGCCATCACCTTCCTTGGACAGCACACTTGGTCGGATGACGTCGGGCGTGGCAAGCCATCATCTTCTTTGGAAAGCACAAACGGTCGAACGACGCCGATGTGGCATGCAAACATCACCTTTGGGCAGCACACACGGATGAACGACGCCAGGCGTGGCATGCCAGCATCGCCTTTGGGAAGCACACACGGTCGAAAGACGTTGAGTGTGGCATGACATCACCTCCTTTGGACAGCACACACGGTCAAACAACATCGGGTGTGGCGTGCGATCATCCCCTTTGGGCACCACAAACAGTCAGACCGGCAAATAAGGTTGAACGACGTTGGGCGTGCCATACATTATAGCCTTTGGACTAGCTGACATAGTTGGCCAGCGTAAGGCATGGCATGCCATCATCGCCCTTGGAAGGGAAACACGGGCGAGCGACGTAGAGCGTGGCATGCCATCACCGCCTTGGGACAGAACACACGATCAGACGACGTTGGGCGTGGCATGCTATAATCGCATTTGGGCAGCACAAACAGTCGAACGACATCGGGTGTGGCATGCAATCACCGCCCTTGGATAGCACACAAGGTCGGATGACATCTGGCGTGGCATGCTATTGCCGCCCTTGGACTGCACCCACGATAGGACGACGTCTGGTGTGACATGCCATCACCGCCTTTGGACAGCACACACGGTCGAACGTCGTCGGGTGTGGCATGCCATCATCACCTTTGGGTAGCTCACACGGTCGAACGACGTTGGGCGTTGCATGACATCACCGCCTTTGGACAGAGCACACGGTCGAACGACGTCGAGCGTGACATGCCAACATCGCCTTTGTACAGCACACACGGTCGATCGACGTCGAGCGTGGCTTTCCATTATCGCCTTTGGACAGCACACACGGTCAAACGACGTCAGGCGTGGCATGCCGTCATGGCCCTTGGACACCACACACGGTCGAACGAAGTCAGGCGTGGCATGCCATCATAGCCCTTGAACGACAAACAAGGTTGAACAACGTCAGGCGTTGCATGCCATCATCGCCTTTGGACTAGCAGACACACTCAGACGACGTCGGGTGTGGCATGCCATCATTGCTCTTGGACGGGAAACATGGTCGAACGACGTAGAGCGTGGCATGCCATCAACGCCTTGGGAAAGCACACACGGAAGAACGACGTCGAGCGTGGCATGACATCATCACCTTTGGGCAGCACACACAGTGGAACTACGTCGGGTGTGGCATGCCATCATCGCCTTTGGCCAGCACAAAACTGTCGAAGAACGTCGGGCGTGGCATGCCATCATCACCTTTGGGCAGCACACACGGTCGAATGACGTCGAGCGTGACATGCCATCACCGCCATAGGACAGCACACGATCGGACGACGTCGGGCATGGCATGGCATCACCTTCCTTGGGCAGCACACACGGTCGAACGACGTCGGGCGTGGCATGCCATCATCGCCTTTGGACAGCACACACGGAAGAACGACGTCGGGCGTGGCATGACATCATCACCTTTAGGCAGCACACACGGTGGAGCTACGTCGGGCGTGGCATCCCATCATCGCATTTGGCCAGCACAAAACGGTCGAACGACGTCGGGCGTGGCATGCCATCATCACCTTTGGGCAGCACACACGGTCGAACGACATCGGGCGTGACATGCAATCACCGCCATAGGACAGCACACGATCGGACGACGTCGGGCATGGCATGACATCACCTCCCTTGGGCAGCACACACGGTCGAATGACGTCGGGCATTGCATGCCATCATCGCCTTTGGACAGCACACACGGAAGAACGACGTCGGGCGTGGCATGACATCATCACCTTTGGGCAGCACACACGGTGGAACTACGTCGGGCGTGGCATGCCATCATCGCCTTTGGCCAGCACAAAACGGTCGAACGACGTCGGGCGTGGCATGCCATCATCACCTTTGGGCAGCACACACTGTCGAACGACGTCGGGCGTGGCATGCCATAATCGCCTTAAGGCAGCACACACAGTCAAACGACGTCGAGCGTGGCTTTCCATTATCGCCCTTGGACAGCACACACGGTAGGACTACGTCGGGCGTGGCATGACATCACCGCCTTTGGACAGCACACACGGTCGAACGACGTCGGGCGTGGAATTCCATCATCGCCTTTGGGCAGCACACACGGTCGAACGACGTCGGGTGTGGCATGCCGTCATGGCCCTTGGACACCACACATGGTCGAACGAAGTCAGGCATGGCATGCCATCATAGACCTTGAACGACAAACAAGGTTGAACGACTTCAGGCGTGGCATGCCATCATCGCCTTTGGACTAGCAGACACACTCAGACGGCGTCGGGTGTGGCATGCCATCATTGCTCTTGGACGGGAAACATGGTCGAACGACGTAGAGCGTGGCATGCCATCAACGCCTAGGGACAGCACAAACGGAAGAACGACGTCCGGCATGGCATGACATCATCACCTTTGGGCAGCACACACGGTGGAACTACGTCGGGCGTGGCATGCCATCATCGCCTTTGGGAAGCATAAAACGGTCGAACGACGTCGGGAGTGGCATACCATCATCACCTTTGGGCAGCACACACGGTCGAAAGACGTCGAGTGTGGCATGACATCACCTCCTTTGGACAGCACACACGGTCGAACGACGTCGGGTGTGGCGTGCGATCATCACCTTTGGGCAGCACAAACAGTCAGACCGGCAAATAAGGTTGAACCACGTTGGGCATGACATACATTATAGCCTTTGGACTAGCTGACATAGTTGGCCGGCGTAAGGCGTGGCATGCCATCATCGCCGTTGGGCGAGAAACACGGGCGAATGACGTAGAGCGTGGCATGCCATCACCGCCTTGGGACAGCACACACAATCAGACGACGTCGGGCGTGGAATGCTATCATCGCGTTTGGGCAGCACAAACAGTCGGACGACATCGGGTGTGGCATGCAATCACCGCCCTTGGATAGCACACAAGGTCGGATGACGTCTGGCGTGGCATGCCATTGTCTCCCTTGGACTGCACCCACGGTAGGACGACGTCTGGCGTGACATGCCCTCACCGCCTTTGGACAGCACACACGGTCGATCGACGTCGAGCGTGGCTTTCCATTATAGCCTTTGGACAGCACACACGGTCGAACGACGTCGGGCGTGGCATGCCGTCATGGCCCTTGGACAACACACACAGTCGAACGAAGTAGGGCGTGACATGCCATCTTAGCCCTTGAACGACAAACAAGGTTGAACAACGTCAGGGGTTGCATGTCATCATCGCCTTTGGACTAGCAGACACACTCAGACGACGTCGGGTGTGGCATGCCGTCATTGCTCTTGGACGGGAAACATGGTCGAATGACGTAGAGCGTGGCATGCCATCAACGCCTTGGGATAGCACACACGGAAGAATGACGTCGGGCGTGGCATGACATCATCACCTTTGGGCAGCACACACGGTGGAACTACATCGAGCGTGGCATGCCATCATCGCCTTTGGCCAGCACAAAACGGTCGAAGAACGTCGGGCGTGGCATGCCATCATCACCTTTGGGCAGCACACACGGTCGAACGACGTCGGGCGTGACATGCCATCACCGCCATAGGACAGCACACGATCGAACGACATCGGGCATGGCATGACATCACCTCCCTTGGGCAGCACACACGGTCGAACGACGTCAGGCGTGGTATGCCATCATCGCCTTTGGACAGCACACACGGAAGAACCACGTCGGTCATGGCATGACATCATCACCTTTGGGCAGCACACACGGTGGAACTACGTCGGGCGTGGCATGCCATCATCGCCTTTGGCCAGCACAAAACGGTCGAACGACGTCGGGCGAGGCATGCCATCATCACCTTTGGGCAGCACACACGGTCGAACGACATCGGGTGTTACATGCAATCACCGCCATAGGACAGCACACGATCGGACGACGTCGGGCATGGCATGACATCACCTCCCTTGGGCAGCACACACGGTCGAACGACGTCGGGCGTGGCATGCCATCATCGCCTTTTGACAGCACACACGGAAGAACGACGTCGGGCGTGGCATGACATCATCACCTTTGGGAAGCACACACGGTGGAACTACTTCGGGCGTGGCATGCCATCATCGCCTTTGGCTAGCACAAAACGGTCGAACGACGTCGGGCGTGGCATGCCATCATCACCTTTGGGCAGCACACACGGTCGAACGATGTCGGGCGTGGCAGTCCATAATCGCCTTAAGGCAGCACACACAGTCAAACGACGTCGAGCGTGGCTTTCCATTATCGCCCTTGGACAGCACAAACGGTAGGACTACGTCGGGCGTGGCATGACGTCACCGCCTTTGGACAGCACACACGGTCGAACGACGTCGGGCGTGGAATTCCATCGATTCCTTTGGGCAGCACACACGATCGAACAACGTTGGGTGTGGCATGCCGTCATGGCCCTTGGACACCACACATGGTCGAACGAAGTCAGGCGTGGCATGCCATCATAGACCTTGAACGACAAACAAGGTTGAACGACTTCAGGCGTGGCATGCCATCATCCCCTTTGGACTAGCAGACACACTCAGACGGCGTCGGGTGTGGCATGCCATCATTTCTCTTGGACGGGAAACATTGTCGAACGACGTAGAGCATGGCATGCCATCAACGCCTAGGGACAGCACACACGGAAGAACGACGTCGGGCATGGCATGACATCATCACCTTTGGGCAGCACACACGGTGGAACTACGTCGGGCGTGGCATGCCATCATCGCCTTTGGGCAGCATAAAACGGTCGAACGACGTCGGGAGTGGCATACCATCATCACCTTTGGGCAGCACACACGGTCGAAAGACGTCGAGTGTGGCATGACATCACCTCCTTTGGACAGCACACATGGTCGAACGACGTCGGGTGTGGCGTGTGATCAGCACCTTTGGGCAGCACAAACAGTCAGATCGACAAATAAGGTTGAACGACGTTGGGTGTGCCATACATTATAGCCTGTGGACTAGCTGACATAGTTGGCCGGCGTAAGGCGTGGCATGCCATCATCGCCGTTGGGCGGGAGACACGGGCGAACGACGTAGAGCGTGGAATGCCATCACCGCCTTGGGACAGCACACACGATCAGACGACGTCGGGCGTGGCATGCTATCATCACGTTTGGGCAGCACAAACAGTCGGACGACATCGAGTGTGGCATGCAATCACCGCCCTTGGATAGCACACAAGGTCGGATGACGTCTGGCGTGGCATGCCATTGCCGCCCTTGGACTGCACCCACGGTAGGACGACATCTGGCGTGACATGCCCTCACCGCCTTTGGACAGCACACACGGTCGATCGACGTCGAGCGTGGCTTTCCATTATCGCCTTTGGACAGCACACACGGTCGAACGACGTCGGGCGTGGCATGCCGTCATGGCCCTTGGACACCACATACGGTCGAACGAAGTCAGGCGTGGCATGCCATCATAGCCCTTGAACGACAAACAAGGTTGAACAACGTCAGGGGTTGCATGCCATCATCGCCTTTGGACTAGCAGACACACTCAGACGACGTCGGGTGTGGCATGCCATCATTGCTCTTGGACGGGAAACATGGTCGAATGACGTAGAGCGTGGCATGCCATCAACGCCTTGGGATAGCACACACGGAAGAATGACGTCGGGCGTGGCATGACATCATCACCTTTGGGCAGCACACACGGTGGAACTACGTCGGGCGTGGCATGCCATCATCGCCTTTGGCCAGCACAAAACGGTCGAAGAACGTCGGGCGTGGCATGCCATCATCACCTTTGGGCAGCACACACGGTAGAACGACGTCGGGCGTGGCATGCCATCACCGCCATAGGACAGCACACGATCGAACGACATCGGGCATGGCAAGACATCACCTCTCTTGGGCAGCACACACGGTCGAACGACGTCAGGCGTGGCATGCCATCATCGCCTTTGGACAGCACACACGGAAGAACCACGTCGGTCGTGGCATGACATCATCACCTTTGGGCAGCACACACGGTGGAACTACGTCGGGCGTGGCATGCCATCATCGCCTTTGGCCAGCACAAAACGGTCGAACGACATCGGGCGTGGCATGCCATCATCACCTTTGGGCAGCACACACGGTCGAACGACATCGGGTGTTACATGCAATCACCGCCATAGGACAGCACACGATCGGACGACGTCGGGCATGGCATGACATCACCTCCCTTGGGCAGCACACACGGTCAAACGACGTCGGGCGTGGCATGCCATCATCGCCTTTGGACAGCACACACGGAAGAATGACGTCGAGCGTGGAATGACATCATCACCTTTGGGCAGCACACACGGTGGAACTACGTCGGGCGTGGCATGCCATCATCGCCTTTGGGCAGCATAAAACGGTCGAACGACGTCGGGCGTGGCATACCATCATCACCTTTTGGCAGCATACACGGTCGAACGACGTCAGGCGTGGCATGCCATAATCGCCTTAAGGCAGCACACACAGTCGAAAGACGTCGGGCGTAGCATGATATCACCACCTTTGAACAGCACACACGGTCGAACGACGTCGGGCATGACATGCCATCACCGCCATAGGACAGCACACGATCGGACGACGTCGGGCATGGCATGAAATCACCTCCCTTGGGCATACACACGGTCGAACGACGTCGGGTGTGGCATGCCATCATCGCCTTTGGACAGCACACACGGTCAAACGACGTCGAGCGTGGCATTCCATTATCGCCTTTGGGCAGCACACACGGTCGAACTACGTCGGGCGTGGCATGCCATCATTGCCTTTGGGAAGCACAAAAAATAGAACGACGTCGGGAGTGGCATGCCAACATCACCTTTGGGCAGCACACACGGTCAAACGATGTCGGGCGTAGCATGCCAGCATTGCCTTAGGGCAGCACACGGTCGAAAGACGTCGGGTGTGGCATGACATCAACTCCTTTAAACAGCACACACGGTCAAACGACGTCGAGCGCGACATGCCATCACCGCCATTAGAAAACACACACGGTCGTACGATGTCGAGCACGACATGCCATCACTGCCATTAGAAAGCACACACAGTCGAACGACGTCGGGCGTGGCATGCCAACATCACCTTTGGGCAGTACAAACGGTCGAACGACGTCGGGCGTGGCATGCCATCTTGCCTCTGGGAAGCACACACGGTCGAACGACGTCGGGCATGGCATGACATCACCGCCCTTGGACGGCATGAACGGTCAAACGACGTCGGGTGTGGCATGACATCACCACCGTTCGACAGCACAGACAATCGGCAACGTAGGGCGTGGCATGACATCACTGCCATAAGACAGCACACGGTCGGACGACGTCGGGCATGGCATAACATCACCGCCCTTGGGCAACACACACGGTTAGACTATGTCAGGCGTGGCATGACATCACTGCCTTTGTGCAACACACACGGTCGAACGACGTTGGGCTTGGCATGCAATCATCGCCTTTGGGCAGCACACACGATCGAATGATATCTGGTGGGGCATGCCATAATAGCCCATGGACGGCAAACACGGTCGAACGACGTCAGGCGTGACATGCCATCACCGCCTTTGGACAACATACACGGTCGAACGACGTCGACGTGGCATGCTATCTGGCCTTTGGAGAGCACACACGATCGAAAGACGTCGGGCGTGGTATGACATCACCGCCTTTGGGCAGCACACACGGTCAAACGATGTCGGCGTGACATACCATCACCGCCTTTAGACAGCACACAAGGAAGGACGACGTCGGGCGTGGCATGCTATCATCTCTTTTGGGCAGCACAGACCGTCGGACGACTTTTGGCGTGGCATGCCATCACCGCCCTTGGATAGCACACATGGTCGGATGACGTCGGGCGTTGCATGCCATCACCGCCCTTGGACAGCACACGTGGTCGGATGACGTCGGGCGTTGCATGCCATCACCGCCCTTGGACAGCACACACGGTAGGACAACGTCGGGCGTGGCATGACATCACCGCTCTTGGACAGCACGCATGGTCGGACGGCGTCGGGCAAGGCATGACATCATCACCATTGGGCAGAACACACGGTCGGACTACGTCGGGCGTGGCATGACATTATCGCCTTTGGACAGCACACACAGTCGAACGACGTCGTGCGTGGCATGCAATCATCGTCTTTGGGCAGCACACACGGTCGAATGACGTCGGGCGTGGCATACCATCATAGCCCATGGATGGCAAACACTGTCGAACGACGTCGGGCGTGGAATGCCAATATCGCCTTTGGGCAGCACACACGGTCGAAAGACGTCAGGCGTGGCATGCCATCATGGTCCTGGACACCACACATGATCGAACGACGTCGGGTGTGGCATGACATCACCGCCCTAGGACTGCATGCACTGTCGGACGACGTTGGGCGTGGCATGACATTACCGCCCTTAAACAGCACACACGGTCGAACGACGTCGGGCGTGGAATGCCATCACCGCCCTTGGACGACACGTATGGTCGAACGACGTCGGGCGTGGCATGACATCACCACCCTTGGACAGCACAGATAATTGGCAACGTCGGGCATGGCATGACATCACCGCCCTTGGGCAGCACACACGGTCGAACTACATCATGCGTGGCATGACATCACCGCCTTTGTACAGCACACACAGTCGGACGACGTCGGGCGTGGCATGTCATTATCGTCTTAGGGCAGCACACACGATCAAACGACGTCGGGAGAGGCATGCCATAATAGCCCATGGACGGCAAACACGGTTGAACGACGTCAGGCGTGACATGCCATCACCGCCTTTGGACAGCACACATGGTCGATAGACGTCGGGCGTGGCATGACATCTTACCCTTGGGAAGCACACACGATCGAAAGACGTCGTGCGTGGTACGATATCACCGCCTTTGGGCAGCACACACGGTCAAGCAATGTCGGGCGTGACATCACATCACCGCCTTTAGACAGCACACATGGTCGAACGAATTCGGGCGTGGCATGCCATTATAGCCTTTGAATGGGAAACAAGGTTGAATGACGTCAGGCGTGGCATGCCATCATCGCCTTTGGACTAGCTGACATAGTCGGACGGCGTCGGGCGTGGCATGCCATCATCGCCCTTGGACGGGAAGCACGAACAAACGACGTAGAGCGTGGCATGCCATCAACGCCTAAGGACAACACACAAGAAAAGACGACGTCGAGCGTGGCATGCTATCATCTCCTTCGGGCAGCACAGATGGTCGGACGACGGCGGGCGTGGCATGCCATCACGGCCCTTGGATAGCACACACGATTGAACGACGTTGGGCGTAGCATGATATCACCGCCTTTGTACAGCACACACGGTTGAACGACGTCGGGCGTGGCATGACATCACCGCCCTTGGACTGCATGCATGGTCGGACAACATCGCGCATGGCATGACATCACCGCCCTTGGACGACAAACACGATCGAATCACGTCGGGCGTGGCATGCCATCATCACCTTTGGACTAGCTGACACAGTTGGACAGCGTCAGGCGTGGTATGCCATCATCACCCTTGGACGACAAACACGATCGAACGATGTCGGGCGTGGTATGCCAACTCCGCCTTTGGATAGCACACACGGTCGAATGACATCGGGTGTGGCATGCCATCATCGCCTTTGGGCAGCACACACGGTAGAACGACGTCGGGCGTGGCATGCCATCATAGCCCTTGAACGGCAAACAAGGTTGAACGCCGCCGGGCGTGGCATACCATCATCACCTTTGGACTAGCTGACACAGTCGGACGGTGTCAGGCGTGGCATGCCATCATCGCGCTTGGACGGGAAACACGGTCGAACGACGTAGAGCGTGGCATGCCATCACCGCCTTGGGACAGCACACACGGTCAGACGACGTTAGGCGTGGCATGCTATCATCGCCTTTGGGCAGCACAGACGGTCGGACGACGTCAGGCGTGGCATGCCATCACCGCCCTTGGACAACACACAAGGTCAGATGACGTCTGGCGTGTCACGACATCGCCGCCCTCAAACAGCACACACGGTAGGACGACGTGGGGCGTGGCATGAGATCACCGCTCTTGGACTACACGCATGGTCAGACGTGGCATGACATCACCACCCTTGGACAGCACACACGGTCGAACGACATCGGGCGTGGCATAACATCACAGCCATAGGAATACACGCATAGTCGGACGACGTCAAGCGTGGCATGACATCACCGCCCTTGGACAGCACACACGGTCGAAACGACGTCGGGCATGGCATGCTATCATTGCCTTTGGGCAGCACACACAGTCGAACGATGTTGGGCGTGGCATGCCATCATGGACCTTGGACAACATACACGGTTGAACGACGTCGGGCGTGGCATGCCATCATAGCCCTTGGACGGCAAACAGGGTCGAACGACGTGAGGCGTGGCATGCCATCATCTCTTTTAAACCAGCTGACACAGTCGGACGGCGTCGGGCGTGGCATGCCATCATCGCCCCAGGACGGCAAACACAGTCGAACGACGTCGAGGGTTGCATGCCATACCCGCCTTTGGAAAGCACACACAGTCGGACGACGTCGGGCGTGGCATGCCATCATCTGATTTCGGCAGCAAAGTCCGTCAGACGGCGTCAGGTGTGGCATGCCATCATCGCCGTTGGGCAGCACAAACGATCGATCGTCGTCGGGCGTGGCATGCCATCATAGCCCTTAGACAGCACACACGGTCGGCAATGTCGGGCAAGGCATTAAATCACCGCCCTTGGACAGTACACACGGTCAAATGACGTCCAGCATGGCATAACATCCCCACCCTTGGACTACACGCACGATCGGACGACGTCGGGCGTGGCATGACATCACCATCTTTGGACAGCACACACGGTAGAACAACGCGTGGCATGGCATGACATCATCACCCTTGAACTGCACGCACGGTTAGACGACATCAAGCGTGGCATGACATCACCGCCTTTGGACAGCACACTCAATCGGCAACGTCGGCATCGCCGCTATTGGACAGCACGCATGGTCCGACAACATCGGGTATGGCATGACATCACCGCCCTTGGGCAGCACACACGGTCGGACTACTTCGAGCATGGCATGACATCACCGCCTTTGGACAGCACACACGATCGGACGACGTCGGGCATGGCATGCCATCACCGCTCTTGGATTGCACGCATGGTCGGGCATGGCATGACATCACCGCCATAGGACAGCACACGATCGGATGACGTCGGGCACGGCATGACATCTCCGCCCTTGGGCAGCACACACGGTCAGACTAAGTCAGGCATGGCATGACATCACTGCCTTTGTACAGCACACCCGGTCGAACGACGTCGGGCGTGGCATGCCATTATCGCCTTTGGGCAGCACACACGATCGAACAACGTCGGGCAGGGCATGCCATAATAGCCCTTGGACGGCAAATACGATCGAACGACATCTGGCGTGACATGCTATCACCGCCTTTGGACAACACACACGGTCGAACGACGTCGGGCGTGGCATGCCATCTTGCCTTTGGGAAGCACATACGGTCGAAAGACGTCGGGCGTGGTATGACATCACCGCCTTTGGGCATCACACATGGTCAAACATCGTCGGGCGTGACATGCCATCATCGCCTTTAGACAGCACACACGATCGAACGAAGTCAGGCATGGCATGCCATCATAGCCCTTGAACGGCAAAAAAGGTTGAATGACGTTAGGCGTGGCATGCCATCATCGCCTTAGGACTAGTTGACACAGTCCGACGGCGTCGGGCGTGGCATGCCATCATCGGCCTTAGATGGGAAACACGGTCGAACGACGTAGAGCGTGGCATGCCATCAACGCCTAAGAACAAATCACAAAGAAGGATGACGTCGGGCGTGGCATGCTATCATCTCCTTTGGGTAGCACAGACGGTCAGACGACGTCGGGCGTTGCATGCCATCACCTACCTTGGACAGCACACTTGGTCGGATGACGTCGGGCGTGGCATGCCATCATCTTCTTTGGGAAGCACAAACGGTCGAACGACGCCGATGTGGCATGCAAACATCACCTTTGGGCAAGACACACGGTCGAACGACGTCAGGCGTGGGATGCCAGCATCGCCTTTGGGAAGCACACACGGTCGAAAGACGTCGAGCGTGGCATGACATCACCTCCTTTGGACAGCGCACACGGTCGAACAACGTCGGGCGCGACAAGCCATCACCGCCTGTGGAAAGCACACACGGTCGAACGACGTCAGGTGTGGCATGCGATCATCACCTTTGGGCAGCACAAACAGTCAGACCGGCAAACAAGGTTGAACGATGTTGGGCGTGGCATTCATTATCGCCTTTGGACTAGCTGACATAGTTGGTCGGTGTAAGGCGTGGCATGCCATCATCGCCCTTGGACGGGAAACACGATCGAACGACGTAGAGCGTGGCATGCCATCACCGCCTTGGGACAGCACACACGATAAGACGACGTCGGGCTTGGCATGCTATCATCGCGTTTGGGCAGCACAAACAGTCGGACGACATTGGGTGTGGCATCCAATCACCGCCCTTGGATAGCATACAAGGTCGGATGACGTCTGGCGTGGCATGCCATCGCCGCCCTTGGACTGCACCCACGGTAGGACGACGTGGGGCATGGCATGAGATCACCGCCCATGGGCAGCACACACGGTCAGACTACGTCAGGCGTGGCATGACATCACCACCTTTGTACAGCACACATGGTCGAACAACGTCAGGCGTGGCATGCCATCATCACCTTTGGGCAGCACAGACGATCGAACGACGTCGGGCAGGGCATGCCATAATAGCCCATGGATGGCAAACACGGTTGAACGACGTCAGGCTTGACATGCCATCACCGTCTTTGGACAGCACACATGGTCAAACGATGTCGGGCGTGTCATGCCATCTTGCATTTGGGAAGCACACACGGTCGAAATACGTCGGGCGTGGTATGACATCACCGCCTTTGGGCATCACACACGGTCAAACGTCGTCGGGCATAACATGCCATCATCGCCTTTGGACTAGCTAACACAGTCGGACGGCGTCGGGCGTGGCATGCCATCATCGCCCTTGGACGGGAAACACGGTTGAACAATATAGATCGTGGCATGCCATCAACGCCTAAGGACAGCACACAAAGAAGAATGACGTCGGGCGTGGCATGCTATCATCTCCTTTGGGCAGCACAGACGGTCAGACGACATCAGGCGTGGCATGCCATCACCGCTCTTGGACTGCACGCATGGTCAGACTACGACGGGCGTGGCATGACATCACCACCTTTGGACAGCACACACAGTAGAACGACGCGTGGCATGGCATGACATCATTGCCCTTGAACTGCACGCACAGTCAGACGACATTGGGCGTGGCATGAAATCATATCCCTTGGAGGGCAAACACGGTCGAACGACGTCAGGCATGACATGCCATCACCGCCTTTTTGCAGCACAAACAATCGAATGACGTCCGGCGTGGCATGCCATCATATCCCTTGGACGGCAAACATGGTCGAACGACGTCAGGCGTGACATGCCATCACCGCCTTTGGACAGCACACACGGTCGAACATCGTCGGGCGTGGCATGCTATCATCGCCTCAGGACAGCACACACGGTCGAACGAAGTCGGGCGTGGCATGACATCACTACCCTAGGACAGCACACACGGTTGAACGACGTCGAGCCTGGCATGACATCACCGCCCTTGGACGGCACGCACGGTTAAACGACGTCGGGAGTGGCATGACATCACAACCCTTGGACGTCACATACGGTCGAACGTCGTTGGGTGTGGCATGCCATCATCGCCTTTGGGCAGCACACACGATCGAATGACGTCGGGCGTGGCATGACTTCACCGCCTATGGGCAGCACACACGGTCAAACGACATCGGGCGTGACATGCCATCACCGCCTTTGGACAGCACACAAGGTCGAATGACGTCGTGCGTGGCATGCCATCATCACCTTTGGGCAGCGCACACGGTCGAACTACGTCGGGCATGGCATGCCATCATCGCCTTTGGGAAGCACAAACGGTCGAACCACGTCGGGCGTGGCATGCCAACATCACCTTTGGGCAGCACAGACGGTCGAACGACGTCGAGTGTGGCATGCCAGCAGCGCCTTTCGGCAACACACACGGTCGAAAGACGTCGAGCGTGGCATGACATCACCTCATTTGGACAGCGCACACGGTCGAACGACATCGGGCGCGACATGCCATCACCGCCTTTGGAAAGCACACACGGTCGAACGACGTCGGGCGTGGCATGCCATCTTGCATTTGGGAAGCACACACGGTCGAAATACGTCGGGTGTGGTATGACATCATCGCCTTTGGGCATCACACACGGTCAAACGTCGTCGGGCATGACATGCCATCATCGCCTTTGGACTAGCTAACACAGTCGGACGGCGTCGGGCGTGGCATGCCATCATCGACCTTGGACGGGAAACACGGTCGAACAATATAGATCGTGGCATGCCATCAACGCCTAAGGACAGCACACAAAGAAGGACGACGTCGGGCGTGGCATGCTATCATCTCCTTTGGACAGGACAGACGGTCAGACGACGTCAGGCGTGGCATGCCATCACTGCTCTTGGACTGCACGCATGGTCAGACTACGATGGGCGTGGCATGACATCACCACCTTTGGACAGCATACACAGTAGAACGACGCGTGGCATGGCATGACATCATTTCCCTTGAACTGCACGCACGGTCAGACGACATCGGGCGTGGCATGAAATCATATCCCTTGGAGGGCAAAGACGGTCGAACGACGTCAGGCATGACATGCCATCACCGCCTTTGTGCAGCACACACGATCGAATGACGTCCGGCGTGGCATTCCATCATATCCCTTGGACGGCAAACATGGTCGAACGACGTCAGGCTTGACATGCCATCACCGCCTTTGGACAGCACACACGGTCGAACATCGTCGGGCGTGGCATGCTATACTCGCCTTTGGGCAGCACACACGGTCGAACGAAGTCGGGCGTGGCATGACATCACTACCCTAGGACAGCACATACGGTCGAATGACGTCGACCCTGGCATGACATCATCGCCCTTGGACGGCACGCACGGTTAAACGACGTCGGGAGTGGAATGACATCACAACCCTTGGACGTCACATACGGTCGAATATCGTTGGGTGTGGTATGCCATCATCGCCTTTGGGCAGCACACACGATCGAATGACATCGGGCGTGGCATGACATCACCGCCTTTGGGCAGCACACACGGTCAAACGACGTCGGGCGTGACATGCCATCACCGCCTTCGGACAGCACACAAGGACGAATGACGTCGTGCGTGGCATGCCATCATCACCTTTGGGCACCACACACGGTCGAACTACATCGGGCATGGCATGCCATCATCACCTTTTGGGAAGCACAAACGGTCGAACCACGTCGGGCGTGGCATGCCAACATCACCTTTGGGCAGCACACACGGTCGAACGACGTCGATCGTGGCATGCCAGCAGCGCCTTTCGGCAACACACACGGTCGAAAGACGTCGAGCGTGGCATGACATCACCTCCTTTGGACAGCGCACACGGTCGAACGACGTCGGGCGCGACATGCCATCATAGCCTTTGGAAAGCACACACGGTCGAACGACGTCGGGCTTGGCATGCCATCATCACTTCTGGGCAGCACAAACAGTCGAACGGCGTCGGGCATGGCATGCCATCATCGCCCTTGTACGGTGAACACGGTCGAACGACGTCGGGTGTGGCATGCATCATCGCCTTTGGGCAGCATACACGGTCGAACGACGTCGGGCGTGGCATGCCATCATGGCCCTTGGATAGCACACACGGTCGAGCGACGTCGGGCATGGCATGCCATCATATCCCTTGAACAGCAAACAAGGTTGAACGACGTCGGGCGTGGCATACATTATCGCCTTTGGACTAGCTGACACAGTTGGACGGCGTAAGGCGTGGCATAACATCATCTCCCTTGGAAGGGAAACACGGTCGAACGACGTAGAGCGTGGCATGACATCACCGCCTTGGGACAGCACACACGGTCATACAACGTCGGGCGTGGCATGCCATCATCGCCTTTTGGCAGCACAAACGGTCATACGACGTCGACCGTGGCATGCAATCACCGCCCTTGGGCAGCACACACTGTCGGAAGACGTCGAACGTGGCATGACATCACCGCCATTGGACAGCACAGACGGTCAAACGACGTTAGGCGTGACATGCCATCACCGCCTTTGGACAACACACACCATCGAACGATGCTTGGCATGGCATGCCATCCTCACCTTTGGGCAGCACAAACGGTCGGACGGCGTCGGGCGTGGCATTCCATTGTCGCCCTTGGATGGCAAACACGATCGAACGATGTCGGGCGTGGAATGCCATCATCTCCTTTAGGCAGTACGCACGGTCGACATCGTCGGGCGTGGCATGCCATCATGGCCCTTGGACACCACACACGATCGAACGAAGTCGGTCGTCACATGCCATCATAGCCCTTGAACGGCAACCAAAGTTGAATGACGTCGGGCGTGGCATGCCATCATCGCCTTTGGACTAGCTGACACCATCGGACTGCATCGTGCGTGTCATGCCATCATCGCCCTTGGATGGGAAACACGGTAGAACGACGTAGAGCGTGGAATGCCATCAACGCCTTAGGACAACACAAACGAAAGGACGACGTCGGGCGTGGCATGCCATCACCGCCCTTGGAAAGCACACATGGTCGGATGACGTCGGGCGTGGCATGCCATCACTGCCCTTGGACAGCACACACGGTAGGACGACGTCGGGCGTGGCATGAGATCACCGATCTTGGACTGAACGCATGGTCAGACTACGTCGGGAGTGGCATGACATCACCACCTTTGGACAGCACACACGGTCGAACGACGCGTGGCATGGCATGACATCACCGCCCTTGAACTGCACGCACGGTCAGACGACATCGGGCGTGGCATGACATCACCGCCTTTAGACAGCACACACGGTCGGCAACTTCGGGCGTGGCATGACATCTCCGCTCTTGGACAGCACGCATGGTCGGACGACATCGGACATGGCATGACATCACCGCCCTTGGGCAGCACACACGGTCGGACTACGTCGGGTGTGGCATGACATCACCTCCTTTGAACAGCACACACGGTCGAACGACGTCGTGCGTGGCTTGCCATCATCACCTTTGGGCAGCACACACGGTCAAATGACGTCGAGCATGGCATACCATCGGGCGTGGCATGCCATCATTGCCTTTGGACTAGCTGACACAGTCGGACGGCGTCGGGCGTGGCATGACATCGTCGCCCTTGGAAGGGAAACAAGGTCGAACGACGTAGAGCGTGGCATGCCATCAATGCCTAGGGACAGCACACACGGAAGGACGAAGTCGGGCGTGTCATGCTATCATCGCCTTTGGGTAGCACAGACGGTCGGACAACGTTGTGCGTGGCATGCCATCACCGCCCTTGGACAGCACACATGGTCGAATGACGTTGGGCGTGGCATTCCATCACCGTCCTTGGACAGCACACACGGTAGAACTAGGTCGGGCGTGGCATGACATCACCGCCTTTTGATAGCACACACGGTCGAACGACGTCGGGCGTGGCATGCCATCATCGCCTTTGGGCAGCACACACGGTCAAACAACGTCGGGCGTGGCATGCCATCATAGCCTATTGTCACGACCCGCCTGATACCCAGGTAGATCGCGACCCGTCTAGGCAGCCAGCAGCCTGTGCAAGGGGACAGACAGCCCAAAACGGCTAGCAGGCAAAGGGGCATGCGTCCAAGTAGGCAGTAGACAAAGGGTCAGGCGTTTCAGCTGTTTCAAGCAGTTACAGCCGTTACAGGCAGTTACAGCCGTTGCAGGCAGGTTCAGCCATTACAGCCGTTTTTGCAGGTGAAGGGGCGGCAGTTTCAAGCCTTGGATGGGCTTGTTCAAGGCCTCTAGGCGTTGGGCAGACTAGGAGCAGCTAGGAGTTCCTTTTTGGAAGACTTAGAAGCATGTCTTGTGGGCATGGACTTAGGGGCTTGTATATAGTGTAGCATTTATTTACTCTTAGTGTTTAGAGTAGTATAAATAGCTAGTCATTGTATTTGTAATACATCAACCAACATTTGAATACAAGTCTTTCTTCCAAAATAGTCTTTTGTCTTTCCTTCAATTTCTCTTAGCGATCCGACTATTGAAAGGCTTACTTGAGTTTGCGAGATCGTGAAAGAATCGTGAGCAAACCGTCAAGTGTCGCACGGATTATTGTCTAGATCAAAAAGTTCGTGACACTATGGACGGTAAACACGGTCGAGTGACGTCAGGCGTGACATGCCATCACCGCCTTTGGACTGCAGACACGGTCGAACGACGTCAGGTAGGGCATGCTATCATCGTCTTTGGGCTGCACACACGATCGAAAGACGTCGGGTGTGGCATGACATCACCACCCTTAGACGTCACACACGGTCGAACGTCGCTGGGCGTGGCATGCCATCTTTGCCTTTGGGCAGCACACACGATCGAATGACGCCGGGCATGGCATGACATCACCACATTTGGGCAGCACACACGGTCAAACAATATCGGGCGTGACATGCCATCACCGCCTTTGGATAGCACACACGGTCGAATGACGCCGGGCGTGGCATGCCATCATCACCTTTGGAAAGCACACACGGTCAAACTACGTCGGGCGTGGTATGCCATCATCGCCTTTGGGAAGCACAAAAGGTCGATTGACGTAGGGCGTGGCATGCCAACATCACCTTTGGGCAGCACACACGATCGAACGACGTCGGGCGTGGCATGCCAGCATCGCCTTTGGGATGCACACATGGTCGAAAGACGTCAAGCGTGGCATGACATCACCTCCTTTGGACAGCGCACACAATCGAACAATGTGGGCGCGACATGCCATCATCGCCTTTGGAAAGCACACACGGTCGAACGACGTCGGGCGTGGCATGCCATCATCACTTTTGGGCAGCACAAACAGTCGGACGGCGTCGCGCGTGGCACGCCATTATCTCCTTTAGGCAGCACAAACGGTCAAACGACGTTGGGTGTGGCATGACATCACCGCCCTAGGACTGCACCCACGGTCGGACGATGTCGGGCATGACATGACATCACCGCCCTTGGACAACACACACGATCGAACGACGTCGGGTGTGGCATGACATCGCCGCCCTTTGATGGCACGCACGGTCTAACGACGTCGGGCGTGGCATGACATCACCACCCTTGGACACCACAGACAATCGGCAACATCGGGCGTGGCATGACATCACCGCCATAGGACAGCACACGATCGGACGACGTCAGGCATGACATGACATCCCCGCCCTAAGGCAGCACACACAGTCGGACTACGTCAAGCATGGCATGACATCACCGCCTTTGTACAGCACACACGGTCGAACGACGTCGGGCGTGGCATGCCATCATCGCCTTTGGGCAGCACACACGGTCGAACGACGTCGGGCGGGGCATATGCCATAATAGCCTATGGACGGCAAACACGGTCGAACGACGTCAGGCGTGACATGCCATCACCATCTTTGGACAGCACACACGGTCGGACGACGTCGGGCGTGGCATGCCATCTTGCCATTGGGAAGCACACACGGTCGAATGACGTCGGGCGTGGTATGGCATCACCGCCTTTGGAAAGCACGCACGGTCAAACACCATCGGGCGTGACATGCCATCACCGCCTTTAGACAACACACACGGTCGAATGAATTCGGGCGTGGCATGCCATCATAGCCCTTGAACGGCAAACAAGGTTGAATGACGTCAGGCTTGGCATGCCATCATCTCCTTTGGACTAGCTGACACAGTCGGACGGCGTCGGGCGTGGCATCCCATCATCTCCCTTGGACGGGAAACACGGTCGAACGACGTAGAGTGTGGCATGCCATCAACGGCTAAGGACAACACACAAGAAAGGATGACGTCGGGCGTGGCATGCTATCATCTCCTTTGGACAGCACTGACGGTCGGACGATGTCGGTCGTGGCATGCCATCACCGCCCTTGGACAGCACACATTGTCGGATGACGTCGGGTATGGCATGTCATCACCGCCCTTGGACAGCATACACGGTAGGACGACGTCGGGCGTGGTATGACAATGCTAAAAAGTTATAACATTTTTTAAAACACCTAATCAGCCTACTAAATTATTACGATTTGATTTTAACATTCAAAAATTAATGGAATCTAGTTTTTATTTTTTATTTTTTTAGACTTATTAACAAAAGTGTCAAGCAAATTGAAAATTGGTTAGATTATAACACCTACAAACAATGATTCTAGGTGGTTAAAGACAGACCTATAGGCACGATTTCTAAAAAAATTTACAATGAACAAGTAGGCATGTAAATCCCCCTCCCCTAGACGATCCCCCAAATAAATTTATATATGTGATCTTTAGAGTTACAAATGTTACAACATTCGAACAAATAAAATAAGAAGAAAAAAAAATAATATATATATATATATATATATATATATATATAGAGAGAGAGAGAGAGAGAGATTCAAATAAATAAATAAATATTTCTTAGTGGTTAATCTTCAACTTGAACTTCAAGTTTGAAACCTGTCAAAGCAATCAAATAACTACACAAGTAATCACATTTATTAGTCAAGGTGAGACAATATGCAATTGTTTAATGACGAATTCTACATATAAAAAAAACAGACAATAGCTTACACAAATGTGTGAATGTAAAGATAGTGTAAATGTTAAGAATATTAACCAGTCAAGTAAAACAAATTGATTAACTTTTACTCGAACAAAGTAGCAAAATAGCGAAGAAGAACACTTGAATAATTACCGGAATCTTAATGTATTGTTAGAGTAGCCAGAGAGCAATGAGAGAAGGAAGAGTGATGAGAGAACTTGTGATTGAGAGTGAATGAGTGTACCCGTTGATGAAGGGAGGGGGTCTTATTTATATAGCAAGGAGGAGGAAACAAATAAGGAAAAGAAATACTTAAAGGAATCAATTAAATATATTGTTTTCCTTATTATAACAGAGGACCAAATCTAAATATTTTAAAATAATTTATTACTATAATACAAACAAGTAAGGAATCAATATGTTTATTCATAAGGAAAAATAGATCAATTAAACTTATTTTCCTTAACTAGTAGAGAATAAAATCAGTACAATCCTTTTTACCTTAATTAAATATCACTTTTCTAAAAATATAACAACTAAGAATATATTTGAAGTCAATCAAGGTAAAATAAAATAGTCAATTAAAAATGACAATAATATTTTAAAAGATATAAGAAATCTGCAATTACTATTGAAAATTACAAGACTTATCATAACAAATAATAATCAAAGTGAAACCAATATATACTTAGCATGTCAATACCCAAATCACATTTAGCAGACTTAATGGGAGGCAGGAACTGATTATCGTACTATATTGTTTTCAACACGGCTAAAACACATGTATTTTGCGAATTTTCAAGAAAAAAATCAACAAGATTAGTCCATAGGATCAACCAAATCACAATATATTTTCATACTCATAGCAAAATATTTCTGAAAACATGCATAACATTAGGCGAATTAAACATCTAAATAAAAAAACTAAAACAGAAACTAACCCAGACGGATCTGTTGAAATTCATCTTAAAATCAGCCGCAATATATTGGGATATCAATAGAATCTACGCCGTTCATTAGCTGAACTTGCTGGCCGGAAACAAAGGAAAAAACAAGGCTCACCGGAGTCTGCTGTTGCTGCTGTCTCGTCGAGATGTTGCTGCTGCTGTCTCATCGAGATGCTGCTGCCGGTTTTTCCTGCAAAAGGAGGAGAGAAAGGGGAAGAGGAAGGGGAAAAGAAGAGACAGGAGGGGAGAGAGGAGAAGGGGAGAGAAAGAGGGAGAAGCGGGGCCGATGGGAGAGAAAGAGAAAGGGAGAAGAGGTGGCCAGCGGCTGACTTCGCCGGAGCTGCCACTGGTCGCCTGACTTCGTCGGAGAGGAGAAGGGGAGAGAAGGAAAGAGGGAAGAGAGGAGAGAAAGAAAAGATGGAGGCGGGGAGAGGAAGAAGGACGGGAAGGGAGGCGGCTGGAGAGGGGTGGCGACAGAGGGCATTGCCACCTCTGGATGATGGCCTCGCCGGCCGGAAAAAGGAAGAAGGAGGAGCGGCGATGGAGAGAGAGAGAGTGGCGGCTGCCAAGGAGAGGGGGAGAAGAATGGGTTAGAATTTTAGGTTTTGGGGTCTTTTGGTGTTGAGAAAATAATAGATTTAATCACAGCCGTTGATCTAATTTGAAATGAGGGTCTAGGATTCAATTAATAAAATAGAAGGATGATATTAAAAGTTGAGATGTATTGAAATCAGATTGGATTGCATATGGAATGGCTACAATTGCAATTAAAATGGCTAGAATTGAAATGTGAGAGATGCTATGATTGTAATAAAAACTTAATTGGAGTAGCTAGAATTGAAAGAAATTACGATAGAATAGGCTAGAATTTAAAATTTAAGGAAAGTGTAGGACTTACTATTTATTTAAAATACTACATATATTAAAATATTTTTATATAATTGAAAATCAATTAAATTTAAACATTTGAAATTCATTAATAATTTTAAAATATTTTAATGATATTTACGATAACTTTATAAAATAAAACATACTAAAACATATAATTTTCAAACAAAGTCGGCTAAAAAATTCTAAAATTTAAATACATATTTAATCGAATAGTATTCCTAAAATGGTCAAAGGTCGGTCAAAATTGGTGTCAACAGATAGCACACGGTCAGACGACACCAGGCATGACATGATATCACCGCCCTTGGGCAGCACACACGGTCGGATATGTCAGGCGTCGCATGACATCACCGCCTTTGTACAGCACACACGGTCGAACGACGTCGGGCATGGCATGCCATCATCGCCTTTGGATAGCACACTCGGTCGAACGACGTCGAGCGTGGCATTCCATTATCGCCTTAGGGCAGCACACACGGTCGAACTATGTCGGGCGTGGCATGCCATCATCTCCTTTGGGAAGCACAAACGGTCGAACGACGTGGGGCGTGGCATGCCAACATCACCTTTGGGCAGCACACACGGTCGAACGACGTCGGGCGTGGCATGCCAGCATCGCCTTGAGGCTGCACACACGGTCGAAAGATGTCGGGCGTGGCATGACATCACCTCCTTTGGACAGCGCACGCGGTAGAACGACGTCGGGTGTGGCATGCATTGGCAGCACACACGGTCGAACAACGTCGTGCATGACATGACATCACCGCCTTTGGACAGCACACACGCTCGAACGACGTCGAGCGTGGCATGCCATCATCGCCTTTGGGCAGCACATACGACCAAACGACGTCGGGCAAGGCATGCCATCAGAGCCCTTGGACAGCACACACGATCGAACGACGTCGGGTGTGGCATTCCATCATGGACCTTGGACAACACACAGGGTCAAACAACGTCGGGCGTGGCATGCCATCATAGCCCTTGGACGGCAAACAGGATCGAACGACGTTGGCCGTGGCATGCCATCATCGCTTTTAAACTAGCTGACACAGTCGGACGGCATCGAGCAAGGCATGCCATCATCTCCCTTGGACGGCAAACACAGTCGAACGACGTCGGGGGTGGCATGCCATCACCGCCTTTGGACAGCACATACAGTCGGACGACGTCGGGTGTGGCAAGCCATCATCTCCTTTGGGCAGCAAAGACAGTCGGACAGCTTCGGGTGTGGCATGCCATAATTGCCCTTGGACAGCACAAACTATCGGCCATCGTCGGGCGTGGCATTATATCACCGCCCTTGGACAGCACACACGGTCAAACGATGTCTGCCATGGCATGACATCACCGCCCTTGGACTGCACGCACGATCATACGAATTTAGGCATGGCATGACATCATCGCCCTTGGAAAGCACACAGCCGGCAACATCGAGCGTGGCATGACATCACTGCCCTTAGACAACACACATGATTGTTAACGTCAGGCGTGGCATGACATCACCCTTGGACAGCACACATGGTCGGACGACGTCGGGCGTGACTTGACATCACCGCCCTTGGACATAACACACGGGCGAACAATGTCGCGCGTGGCATGACATCACCGCCCTTAGACTGCACGTACGGTCGGACGATGTTGGGCGTGGCATGACATCACTACCCTTGGACAGCACACATGGTCGGATGACGTTGGGCGTGGAATGCCATCACCACCCTTAGACAGCACACACGATAGGACTACGTCGGGCGTGGCATGACATCACCGCCTTTGGACAGCACACACGGTCGAATTACGTCGGCCGTGGCATGCCATCATCGCCCTTGGACGGCAAACACGGTAGAACGATGTCGGGTGTGGCATGCATCGGCAGCACACACGGTCGAATGACGTCGTGCATGACATGACATCACCACCTTTGGAATGCACACACGCTCGAACGACATCGGGCGTGGCATGCCATCATCGCCTTTGGGCAGCACAAACGGTCGAACAACGTCGGGCAAGGCTTGCCATCAAAGCCCTTGGACAGCACACACGGTTGAACAACGTCGGGTGTGGCATTCTATCATGGACCTTGGACAACACACAGGGTCGAACAACGTCGGGCGTGGCATGCCATCATAGGCCTTGGACGGCAAAGAGGGTCGAACGACGTTGGGCGTGGCATGCCATCATCGCTTTTAAACTAGCTGACACAGTCGGACGGCGTCGAGCATGGCATGACATCACCGCCCTTGGATAGCACACGGTCAGACGACGCCGGGCATGACATGATATCACCGCCCTTGGGCAGCACACACGGTCGGATATGTCAGGCGTGGCATGACATCACCGCCCTTGGACAGCACACACGGTCGGACGACGTCAGGCGTGGCTTGAAATCACCGCCCTTGGACATAACACACGGGCAAACAATGTCGCACGTGGCATGACATCACCGCCCTTGGACTGCACGTACGGTCGGACGACGTCAGGCGTGGCATGACATCACTGCCCTTGGACAGCACACATGGTCGGATGACGTTGGGCGTGGAATGCCATCACCACCCTTAGACAGCACACACGATAGGACTACGTCGGGCGTGGCATGACATCACCGCCTATGGACAGCACACACGGTCAAATTACGTAGGCCATGGCATGCCATCATCGCCTTTCGGCAGCACAGACGGTCAGACGACGTCGGGCGTGGCATGCCATCACTGCCCTTGGACAGCACACATAGTCGAATGACGTCGGGCATGGCATAACATCACCGCCCTTGGGCAACACAGACGGTTGGACTACGTCAGGCGTGGCATGACATCACCGCCTTTGTACAGCACACACGGTCGAACGACGTTGGGCGTGGCATGCAATCATCGCCTTTGGGCAGCATACGATGTCGAACGACGTCGGGCGTGGCATGCCATTTTGCCTTTGGGCAACACACACGGTCGAACGACGTCAGGCGTGATATGCCATCACCGCCTTTAGATAGCACACACGGTCGAACGAAGTCGGGTGTGGCATGCCATCATAGCCCTTGAAAGGCAAACAAGGTTGAATGACGTAAGGCGTGGCATGCCATCATCGCCTTTGGACTAGCTGTCATAGTCGGACGGCGTCGGGCGTGGCATGCCATCATCGCCCTTGGACGAGAAACACGGTCGAACGACGTAGAGCGTGGCATGCCATCAATGCCTAAGGATAGCACACAAGGAAGGACGACGTCGGGCGTGGCATGCTATCATCTCCTTTGGGCAGCACAGACGGTCAGACGACATTTGGCGTGGCATGCCATCACCCCCGGACAGCACACATGGTCAGATGATATCGGGCGTGGCTTGCCATCACTGCCCTTGGACAGCACACACGGTAGGACAACGTCGGGCGTGGTATGAGATTACCGCTCTTGGACTGCACGCATGGTCGGACTACTTCGGGCGTGGCATGACATCTCCTTTGGACAGCACACACGGTAGAACGACGCGTGGCATGGCATGACATCATCGCCCTTGAACTGCACGCACGGTCAGATGACATCAAGTGTGGCATGACATCACCGCCTTTGGACAGCATACACGGTCGGCAACGTCGGGCGTGGCATGACATCGCCGCTATTGGACAGCACGCATGGTCGGACGACATCGGGCATGGCATGATATCACCGCCCTTGGGCAGCACACACGGTCGGACTACGTCGAGCATGGCATGACATCACCGCCTTTGGACAACACACACGGTTGAACGACGTCAGGCGTGGCATGCCATCATCACCTTTGGGCAGCACACACGGTCGAATGACGTCGGCATGGCATGCCATCATAGCCCATGGACGGCAAACACGATCGAACGACGTCGGACGTAAAATGCCATCATCGCCTTAAGGCAACACACACGATCGAACGACGTCGGGCGTGGCATGTCGTCATGGCCCTTAGACACCACACACGGTCGAACAAAGTCGGGCGTGGCGTGCCATCATAGCCCTTGAACGGCAAACAAGGTTGAACGACGTCAGGCGTGGCATGCCATCATCGCCTTTCGACTAGCTGACACAGTCGGACGGCATCAGGCGTGGCATGCCATCATCGGCCTTGGACGGGAAACACAGTCGAATGACGTAGAGAGTGACATGCAATCAATGCCTTGGGATAGCACACACGGAAGAACGATATTGGGCGTGGCATTCTATCATCGCCTTTAGGCAGCATAAACGGTCGGACGACGTCGGGCATGGCATGCCATCACCGCCCTTGGACATCACACACGGTCGGAAGACGTCGGGCGTGGCATGTCATCACCGCCCTTAGAAAACACACACGGTAGGATGACATCGGACGTGGAATGACCTCACCGCCCTTGGGTAGCACACGCGGTCAGACTACATCGGGCATGGCAAGACATCACCACCTTTGGATAGCACACACGGTCTAACGACGTCGGGTGTGGCATGCCATCATCGCCTTTGGGCAGCACACACGATCGAATGACGTCGGGCGTGGCATGCCATCAAATCCCTTGGACGACAAACACGGTCGAACGACGTCAGGCGTGACATGCCATCATTGCCTTTGGACAGCACACATGGTCGAACGTCGTCGGGCGTGGCATGCCATCATCGCCTTTGGGCAGCTCACACGGTCGAACGACGTTGGGCGTGGCATGACATCACCGCCTTTGGACAGCACACACGGTCGAACGACGTTGGGCATGACATGCCAACACCGCCTTTTGACAGCACACACGATCGAACGACGTCGAGCGTGACATTCCATTATCGCCTTTGGGCAGCACACACGGTCGAACGACGTCTGGCGTGGCATGCCATTATTGCCTTTGGGCAGCACAAACGGTCAAACGACGTTAGGCGTGGCATGACATCACCGCCCTAGAACTGCACGCACGGTTGGACGACGTCGGGCATTGAAGGACATCATCGCCCTTCGACAACACACACGATCGAACAACGTCGGGACTTGCATGACATCACCTTCCTTGGACGGCACGCACGGTTGAATGACGTCGGGCGTGGCATGACATCACCACCCTTGGACGTCACACACGGTCGAACGTCATTGGGCGTCGCATGCCATCATCCCCTTTGGGAAGCACACATGATCGAATGACGTCGGGCGTGGCATGACATCACCGCATTTGGGCAGCACACATGGTCAAACAACGTTGGGCTTGACATGCCATCACCGCCTTTGGACAGCACACACGGTCAAATGACGCGGGCGTGGCATGCCATCATCCCCTTTGGGCAGCACAGACGGTCGAACTACGTCGGGCGTGGCATGCCATCATCTCCTTTGGGAAGCACAAACGGTCGAACGACGTCGGGCGTGGCATGCCAACATAACCTTTGGGCTGCACACACCGTCGAACGACTTCAGGCGTGGCATGCTAGCATCGCCTTTGGGCAGCACACACGGTCGAAATACGTCGAGCGTGGCATGACATCACCTCCTTTGGACAGCGCATACGGTCGAACAACGTAGAGCGTGGCATGCCATCACCGCCTTGTGACATCACACACGGTCTGACGACGTCGGTCGTGGCATGCTATAATCGCCTTTGGGTTGAACAAACAGTCGGACGACATCGGGTGTGGCATGCCATCACCGCCCTTGGATAGCACACAAGGTCGAATAACGTCTGGCGTGGCATGCCATCGCCACCCTTGGACTACACTTACGGTAGGACGACGTGGGGCATGTCATGAGATCACCACTCTTGGACTGCACGCATGGTCGGGTATGGCATGACATCACCGCCATAGGACAACACACGATTGGACGATGTCAGGCATGGCAGGACATGACCGCCCTTGGGCAGCACACACGGTCGGACTACGTCAGGCGTGGCATGACATCACTGCCTTTGTACAGCACACACGATCGAACGACGTCGGGCATGGCATGCCATCATCGCCTTTGGGCAGCACACACGATCGAACGATGTCAGGCGGGGCATGCCATAATAGCCCATGGACGGCAAACACGGTCGAACGACGTCTGGCGTGACATGCCATTACCGCCTTTGGACAGCACACACGGTCGAACGACGTCGAGCATGGCATGCCACCTTGACTTTAGGAAGCACACACGGTCGAAAGACGTCGGGCGTGGTATGACATCACCGCCTTTGGGCATCACACACGGTCAAACGTCGTCGGGCGTGACATGCCATCATCGCCTTTAGACAGCACACACGGTCGAACGAAGTCAGGCGTGGCATGCCATCATAGCCCTTGAATGGCAAACAAGGTTGAATAACGTCAGGCGTGGCATGCCATTATCGCCTTTAGACTAGTTGACATAGTCGGACGGCATCAGGAGTGGCATGTCATCATCGCCCTTGGATGGGAAACACGGTCGAACAACGTAGAGCGTGGCATACCATCAACGCCTAAGGACAACACACAAAGAAGGACGACGTCGGGCGTGGCATGCTATCATCTCCTTTGGGCAGCACAGACGGTAAGACGACATCGGGCGTGGCATGCCATCACCTCCCTTGGACAGCACATATGGTTGGATGACGTCGGACGTGGCATGCCATCATCTCCTTTAGGAAGCACAAACGGTCGAACGACGCCGACGTGGCATGCCAACATCACCTTTGGTCAGCACACACGGTCGAACGACGTCGGGCGTGGCATGCCAGCATCGCCTTTGGGCAGCACACACGGTCGAAAGATGTCGAGCGTGGCATGACAGCACCTCCTTTGGACAGCGCACACCGTCGAACAACGTCGAGCGCGACATGCCATCACCGCTTTTGGAAAGCACACACGATCGAACGACGTCGGGCGTGGCATGCGATCATCACCTTTGGGCAGCACAAATAGTCAGACGGCGTCAGGCGTGGCATGCCATCATAGCCCTTGAACGGCAAACAAGGTTGAACGACGTCGAGTGTGGCATACATTATCGCCTTTGGACTAGCTGACACAGTTGGACGGCGTAAGGCGTGGCATGCCATCATCGCCCTTGGACGAGAAACACGGCCGAACGACGTAGAGTGTGGCATGCCATCACCGCCTTGGGACATCACACACGGTCAAATGATGTCGGGCGTGGCATGCTATCATCGCCTTTGGGCAGCACAAACTGTCGGACGACATCGGGTGTGGCATGCCATCACCGCCCTTGGATAGCACACAACGTCGGATGACGTCTGGTGTGGCATGCCATCGCCGCCCTTGGACTGCACCCACGGTAGGATGACGTGGGGCATGGCATGAGATCACTGCTCTAGGACATCACGCATGGTCAGGCATGGCATGACATCACCGCCATAGGACAGCACACGATCGGACGACGTCGGGCATGGCATGACATCACCGCCCTTGGGCAGCACACACGGTCGGACTACGTCAGGCGTGGCATGACATGACCGCCTTTGTACAGCACACACGGTCGAACGACGTCGGGCGTGGGATGCCATCATCGCCTTTGGGCAGCACAGACGATCGAACGTTGTCGGGCGGGGCATGCCACAATAGCCCATGGACGGCAAACACAATTGAACGACGTCAGGCGTGACATGCCATCACCGCCTTTGGACAGCACACACGGTCAAACGACGTCGGGCGTGGCATGCCATCTTGCCTTTGGGAAGCACACACGGTCGAAATACGTCGGGCGTGGTATGACATCACCGCCCTTGGGCATCACACACGGTCAAATGTCATCGGGCATGACATTTCATCACCGCCTTTAGACAGCACACTCGGTAGAATGAAGTCTGGCGTGGCATGCCATCATAGCCCTTGAACGACAAACAAGGTTGAATGACGTCAGGCGTGGCAAGCCATATCGCCTTTGGACTAGCTGACACAGTCGGACGTCGTCGGGCGTGGCATGCCATCATCGCCCTTGGACGGGAAACACAATCGAATGACGTAGATCGTGGCATGCCATCAACCCCTAAGGACAGCATACAAGGAAGGACGACATCGGGCGTGGCATTCTATCATCTCCTTTGGGCGGCACAGACGGTCAGACGACGTTGGGCGTGGCATGCCATCACCGCCCTTGGACAGCACACATGGTCGGATGACGGCGAGCGTGGCATGCCATAACCGCCCTTGGACAGCACATACGGTAGGATAACGTCGGGCGTGGTAGGAGATCACCGCTCTTGGACGGCACGCATGGTCAGACTACGGCGGGCGTGGCATGACATCACCACCTTTGGACAGCACACACGGTAAAATAACGCGTGGCATGGCATGACATTATCGCCCTTGACCTGCACGCACGGTCAGACGATATTGGGCGTGGTATGATATCATATCCCTTGGACGGCAAACACGATCGAACGGCTTCAAGCGTGACATGTCATCACCGACTTTAGGCAGCACACACGATGGAATGACGTTGGGCGTGGCATGCCATCATATCCCTTGGACGGCAAACACGATAGAACGACATCAGGCGTGATATGCCATCACCTCTTTTGGACAGCACACACGGTCAAACATCGTCGGGCGTGGCATGCTATCATCGCCTTTGGGCAGCACACACGGTCGAACGACGTTGGGCGTGACATGACAACACCGCCTTTGGACAGCACACACGGTCGAACGACGTCGGGCATGACATGTCATCACCGCCTTTGGGCAGCACACAAGATCGAATGACGTCAGGCGTGGCATGCCATCATATCCCTTGGACGGCAAACACGGTAGAACGACATCAGGCGTGACATGCCATCACCGCCTTTGGACAGCACACACGGTCGAACGTCGTCGGGCGTGGCAGGCTATCATCGCCTTTGGGCAGCACACACGGTCGAACGACGTTGGGCGTGGCATGACATCACCGCCTTTGGACAGCCCACACTGTCGAACGACGTCGAGCGTGGCATTCCATTATCGCCTTTCGGCAGCACTCACAGTCGAAAAACGTCTGGCGTGGCATGCCATTATTGCCTTTAGGCAGCACAAACGGTCGAACAATATCGGGCGTGGCATGACATCATTGCCCTAGGACTGCACACACGGTCGGACGATGTCGGGCGTGGCATGACATCACCGCCCTAGGATAGCACACACGGTCGAACGACGTCGAGCCTGGCATGACATCACCGCCCTTGGACGGCACGCACGGTTGAACAACGTCAGGAGTTGCATGTCATCACCACCCTTGGACCTCACACACGGTTGAACATCGTTGGGCGTGGCATGCCATCATCGCCTTTGGGCAGCACACACGATCGAATGACGTCGGGAATGGCATGACATCACCACCTTTGTGCAGCACACACGGTCAAACGATGTCGGGCGTGACATGCCATCACCGCCTTTGGACAGCACACAAGGTCGAACGACGTCGGGCGTGGCATGCCATCATCACCTTTGGGCAGCACAAACGGTTAAACAACCTCGGGCGTGGCATGCCATCATCGCCTTTGGGAAACACAAACGGTCAAACCACGTCGGGCGTGGCATGCCAACATCACCTTTGGGCAGCACACAGGGTCGAACGACGTCGGGCATGGCATGCCAGCATCGCCTTTGGGCAACACACACGGTCGAAAGACGTTGAGCGTGGCATGACATCACCTCCTTGGGACAGCGCACACAGTCGAACGACGTCGGGTGCGACATGCCATCACCGCCTTTGGAAAGCACACACGGTCGAACGACGTCGCGCGTGGCATGCCATCATCACCTTTGGGCAGCACAACCAGTAGAGCGGCATTGGGCGTTGCATGCCATCATAGCCCATGAACGGCGAACACGGTCGAACGACGTCGGGTGTGGCATGCATCATCGCCTTTGAGCAGCACACACGGTCGAACGACGTCGGGCATGGCATGCCATCATGGCCCTTGGGTAGCACACACGGTCGAACGACGTCCAGCGTGGCATGCCATCATAGCCCTTGAACGACAAACAAAGTTGAACGATGTCGGGCGTGGCATTCATTATCGCCTTTAGACTAGCTGACACAGTTGGACGGTGTAAGACGTGGCATGCCATCATTGCCCTTGGACGGGAAACACGGTCGAACGACGTAGAGCGTGGCATGCCATCACCGCCTTGGGACAACACACACGGTCAGACGACGTCGGGCGTGGCATGCTATCATCGCCTTTGGGCAGCACAAACGGTCATACGACGTCGACCTTGGCATGCCATCACCGCCCTTGGACAGCACACATGGTCGGATGACTTTGGGCGTGGCATGCTATCACCGCCCTTGGATAGCACACATGGTCGGACGACGTCAGGCGTGGCATGCCATCACCTTCCTTGGACAGCACATACGGTCGGACAACGTCAGGCGTGGCATGGCATCACCACCGTTGGACTACACGCAAGGTCAGGCGATGTTGGGCGTTGCATGACATCACCGCCCTTGGACAGCACACAAGGTTGAACGACGTCGGGCGTGGCATGACACCACCGCTTGGACTGCATGCACGGTCAGATGACGTCGGGTGTATCTACTACTCGGATAACCATACTAATTCTAGAGCTAATACGTGCAACAAACCCCGACTTCTGGAAGGGATGCATTTATTAGATAAAAGGTCGATGCGGGCTCTGCCAGTTGCTGCGATGATTCATGATAACTCGACGGATCGCACGACCATTGTGCCAGCGACGCATCATTCAAATTTATGCCCTATGAACTTTTGATGGTAGGACAGTGGCCTACCATGGTGGTGACGGGTGACGAAGAATTAGGTTTCGATTACGGAGAGGGAGCCTACGAAACGGCTACCACATCCAATGAAAGCAGCAGGCGCGCAAATTACCCAATCCTGACACGGGGAGGTAGTTACAATAAATAACAATACTGGGCTCCATGAGTCTGGTAATTGGAATGAGTACAATCTAAATCCTTTAACGAGGATCCATTGGAGGGAAAGTCTGGTGCCAGCAGTCACGGTAATTCCAGTTCCAATAGCGTATATTTAAGTTGTTGCAATTAAAAAGCTCGTAGTTGGACTTTGGGATGGTTCGGCCTGTCCGCCCTAGATGTACACCGGTCGTCTCGTCCCTTCTGTCGGGCGATTTGCTCATGGCGTTTAATGGCCGGGTCGTGCCTCCGACGCTGTTACTTTGAAGAATTAGAGTGCTCAAAGAAAGCCTACTGTCACGGAATTTTCAAATCGGACAATACTCCGTGTGGCACTTGAGGGTCTACTCACGATTCTTGCATGATCTTGTAGACTCAAGTAAGCCTTCCTCTACTTGGATCGCTAAGAGAACTTAGAAAGCGAAAACAAAGACAGATTTGGAAGAAAAGACTTGTATTGATATGTTGGTTAATAGATGTATTACAAATACAATGACTACCTATTTATACTACTCTAATGACTAAAAGTAAATAAATGCTACACTATATGCAAGCCCCTAAGTCCATGCCCACAAGATATGCTTCTAAGTCTTCCAAAAAAGGACTCCTAGCCTCAACTAGTCTGCCCCACGTTCTGCCAAGCCTCTCCAAGGCTTGAAACTGCCGCCCCATTGATTGTTGTAACAGCTGTAACGGCTGTAACTGCTGTAACAGCTGAAACTGCTGAAACGGTTGCCCCTCCAACTGCTGCCTACCCCTTTGCATACTGGCCTCCTTAGGCAGTCTGCCCCTTGCGCCTGTTGCTGGCTGCCTGGACGGGTCGCGATCTGCCGGGGTATCTGGCGGGTCGTGACAAACTCCCCCACCTGATGATGCGACATCCGCGTCGCATTGTGTCCGTAACGGCGTTGAGTTTTGCCGGGCGACCATCAACTCGCGTACTCGATCAATCCCTTCGAGCACCCTCTTCATCGATGTCCCGTCCTTTCTCGACCCGATCTTCCGAACTTCCTCCTTCAACGGAGACAAGTGCTCTGGCGGCTTCTTCATCATGTCAGCGTTCCTACTCGGAACCCTCTTACTGCGCGGTGGCATGGACTTTCAAGCACCATTGTCTTCTCTCGAACATGCAATGGTTGTTGTCGGTGTTAACCTTCTTTTCACGTCGCCCCTCTCGAGCTTCATGGCTGTCAGTCTAGCCTGTCCCTCCGTCGCTTGTGCCTTCACCATGGGAACTGTGTATTCCCTTCCTTTCTCCATGATTGTCAATTTTTGGAGATGAGGATCGATTACTGCATGGCACTGTTTGAAGAACTTCTGCCAAGAATAACATCAAACATGTTGATGGGGGGCGATGATGAATTTGGTTTTCCCTTGCCAATCGCCTACCATGATGTTCACACCGTGTGCTACTCCAACTATAGGAGTCGGTGATGCGTTGACAGACTTTATTTGGGCGTTGCTTGAAGTATATCGCAACCCCAACCTCTTTGCTGCCGTCTTGGTCATAACATTGACCTTAGCACCGGTGTCGACCAATGCACGAGCAGGTTTTCCATTAACCGTGATGTCGACTGTTTGAGCCCACGCCATAGACTTTGCAAGTCCCTTGTCAGCATGCTTCGGCTCCGCTTGCCTTGGCTTATCTTGCCTTGGCCTCGTCGATGGTTGCTCGATGAATGCCCTACATAGGCTTACCACGCCCAACTGCTTAGTCTCCCCGACTTCTTCTTGGGCCTTCTCTTCCTTCCGCTCACGGAGTATAAGCACCAAGATTTTTCAGTTCAGGGCATCTCTTGTAACCATGCGGCCCTTTGCATATGAGGAAACCATCCTTGGAATCCCTTACCGTGTTGCCACGATCTCCGGGCTTCTTGCCGCTAGAACCGTAGGTGTCACGCCTTTTGGGTTGTGGCGTTTGCTCCTCGCCTTCACCACTGTCGTCCCCACTATCATCATGACTGCCTATCTCGTCATCCTCCTTGGCACTAATAGACTTCTCTTGCCTGAAGTCTGTCAAGGCTTCAGCCTGCGTAATGGCGTCGTCTACAGTCCTGACTTGCCGCCGTTCCAACTCCGTTCTGGCCCAATTTTGCAGCCCATCCATGAAGTAGAACAATGCGTCGTCGTCCTTGAGGTCGGGAATCTGAAATCTAAGGGTGGTAAACTCCCGCACATACGCGCGTATGCTGCCCTTTTGTCTCAACTCCCGCATCTTGCGCTTTGCCTCATAGACAACGTTGCTAGGGAGGAACGCCTTCTTGAACTCCACACAGAACTGCTCCCATGTGTTCAACGCGCACGTCCCCTTTGCGATGTCAGACTCTTTACGCTTCCACCATAACATGGCCAACTCTGAAAGATACAACACAGCCGTGTTGATCTTGTTCACATCACTACGGACCCGCATACACTTGAAATAATTCTCCAAGTGCCAAAGGAAATTATCCACTGCTTGCGCGTCACGGACGCCTATGAAGACTAGTGGCTTGGGCGCCTCAACTCTGGCTTCCCATTCCCGGTCATGTGATGAGGATCCACCAACCTCTCTATCCTCCTCGAGTGCTGCCACCTTGGCCTTAAGCGACTCGATTTTGCCATGTGCTTCCCTAAATCTGATTTCTAAGGAAGTAATGGCCTCCTTTGTCTCGTACTCGGCTTGCTGGTGTACCACCAACTCCTTCCGGACGTTCTCAACTTCCTCAAGGGAGTACTCTTCAAGAGCTTTGAGATCTCTGCCTGTTCTATTCAAGCGCTGGCCTATGATCTCAATGGCTTGCATCGCCATTTCGACCCTTGCAATCCACTCCGGTCTGGCAGTAATGTCCATGGACTCCTCGTCGATGTCTACGTCGCTTCCATCGACAATCTGGGGAGGGAGAGATGTTTGCCCTTTGCTTAGTTTAGGAACACTAGGTGGAGGAACATTTTGGGGAAGTCCGGAAAGATTGGGTTCATTACCCGTCTGCTGCTTCTTCCCTTTCTTGTTCTTCTTGCCACCATCAGTGCGGACGTTGGGGGTGCTGCTAGCGCCGTCTCCTTCATTCGTCATTCTCTTACGATGAACCTGCTTTGATACCAATTGTCATGGACTTTTCGAATCGGACAATACTCCGTGCGGCACTTGATGGTCTACTCACGATTCTTGCACGATCTTGTAGACTCAAGTAAGCCTTCCTCTACTTGGATCGCTAAGAGAACTTAGAAAGAGAAAACAAAGACAAATTTGGAAGAGAAGACTTGTATTGATATGTTGGTTGATAGATGTATTACAAATACAATGACTACCTATTTATACTACTCTAATAACTAAGAGTAAATAAATTCTACACTATATGCAAGCCCCTAAGTCCATGCCCACAAGACATGCTTCTAAGTCTTCCAAAAAAGGACTCCTAGCCTCAACTAGTCTGCCCCACGTTCTGCCAAGCCTCTCCAAGGCTTGAAACTGCCGCCCCATTGATTGTTGTAACAGCTGTAATGGCTGTAACTGCTGTGACAGCTGAAACTGCTGAAACGGTTGCCCCTCCAACTGCTGCCTGCCCCTTTGCCTGCTGGCCTGCTTGGGCAGTCTGCCCCTTGCGCCTGCTGCTGGCTGCCTGGACGGGTCGCGATCTGCCGGGGTATCTGGCGGGTCGTGACACTACGCTCTGTATACATTAGCATGGGATAAGATTATAGGATTTCGGTCATATTACATTGGCCTTCAGGATCGGAGTAATGATTAACAGGGACAGTCGGGGGCATTCGTATTTCATAGTCAGAGGTAAAATTCTTGGATTTATGAAAGATGATCAACTGCGAAAGCATCTTCCAAGAATATTTTCATTAACCAAGAACGATATTTGGGGGCTCGAAGATGATTAGATATCGTCCTAGTCTCAACCATAAACAATGCTGACCAGGGATCAATGGATGTTGCTTTTAGGACTCTGCCGCCACCTTATGAGAAATCAAAGTTTTTGGGTTCTGGGGGGAGTATGGTTGCAAGGCTGAAACATAAAGGAATTTATGGAAGGGCACCACCAGGAGTGGAGCCTGCAGCCTTATTTGACTCAACACGGGGAAACATACAAGGTCCAAACATATTAAGGATTGACAAACTGAGAGATCTTTCTTGATTCTAATGGTGGTGGTGCATGGCCGTTCTTAGTTGGTGAAGCGATTTGTCTAGTTATTTCCGTTAATGAATGAAACCTCGTCCTGCAAACCAGCTATGCAGAGGTATCCCTTCGCGGCCAACTTCTTAGAGGGACTACGACCTTTTAGGCCGCGGATGTTTGAGGCAATAACAGGTCTGTGATGCCCTTAGATGTTATGGGCCGCACGCGCTCTACACTGATTATTCAACGAGCTTATAGCCTTGGCCAACAGGCCCGGGTAATCTTTGAAATTTCATCGTGATAGGGATACATCATTGCATTTATTGGTTTTCAACGAGGAATTCCTAGTAAGCGCGAGTCATCAGCTCGCGTTAACTATGTCCCTGCCCTTTGTACACACCGCCCATCGCTCTTACCGATTGAATGATTTAGTGAAATGTTCGGATCGCGGCGACATGGGCGGTTCGCTGCACGCGAAGTCATGAGAAGTCCATTGAACCTTATCATTTAGAGGAAGGAGAAGTCGTAACAAGGTTTCCATAGGTGAACCTGCGAAAAGATCATTGTCGAAACCTGTACAGCAGAATGACCTGCAAACTCGTTTTAAACACCTGGGGGCGGAGCTCACTCGTTGTGCGCCTCCCTCCTGTCGCCCGACGCGCGCAAGCTCTTCTGGCGACCACCGAACCTCAGCGTGGAAAGTGCCAATGAATACTACAATCGACAGCCCTCCCCTCGCGCCCTGTTCACGGATCATGGGGGGATGCGCGCTGCTCTGATAACACAAACGACTATCGACAACGAATATCTCGGATCTCGCATCGATGAAGAAGGTAGCGAAATGCGATGCTTGGTGTGAATATTAGAATCACATGAACCATCGAGTCTTTGAACGCAAGTTGTGCCCGAAGCCATTTGGCCGAGGGCATGTCTGCCTGGGCGTCACGCATCGCGTTGTCCTCAGGTGCACGTCGCAAGGCTGAACGCGGGCGCGAAAGCTGGCCTCCCGTGCGCCTGGCCTAAATGTGAGTCCACGTCGACGGACGTCGCGGCAAGGGGTTGTTGAAACTCAATTCTCTCTTGTTGTCGCGACTACGGCTTGTCACGCGTCCGGACTCCCCGACCCTCACTGCGCCTTACCAGGCGCTCTGACCGCGACCCCAGGTCAGGCGACATTACTCGCTGAGTTTAAGCATATCAATAAGCGGAGGAAAAGAAACTTACAAGGATTCCCCTAATAACGGCGAGCAAACTGGGAACAACCCAGCCTTAGAATCGGGCGTCTCTGTCGTCTGAATTGTTGTTTGGAGAAGCGTTATCAGCAGTGGATCGGGCACAAGTCCCCTGGAAGGGGGCGCCGGACAGGGTGAGATCCCTATCGTGACCGGACCATATCGCACCACGAGGCTCTGTCTACGAGTTGGGTTGTTTGGAAATGCAGCCCAAAACGGGGGGTAAATTCCGTCCAATACTAAATACTTGCGAGAGAACGATAGCGAACAACTACCGCAAGGCAAAGATGAAAAGGAATTTGAAAAGAGAGTCAAAGAGTGCTTGAAATTATCTGGAGAGAAGCGGATGGGGGCTGGCGATGCGCCTCGATCGAATGTGGAAAGGTGACGAGCTGGTCCGCCGATCGACTCGGGGCGTGGACAAACGTGGATTTGTGGGGAGGCCAAATCCCGGGCTCTCAATACGACCATGGAACCCCGTCTCCCCGATTGTGGAAGGAAGCGCCGCCTCCGGCGTGCTTCGGCATCTGCGCGCTCCAGACGTTTGCTTGTGGGCTCCCCATTCGACCCTTCTTGAAACACGGACCAAGGAATCTCACATGTGTGCGAGTCAATGGTCGATTAAACCCATAAGGCGTAAGGAAGCTGATTGGTGGGATCCCCCTGAGGGGTGCACCGCCGGCCGACCTTGATCTTCTGAGAAGGGTTCGAGTGTGAGCATACCTGTCGGGACCCGAAAGATGGTGAACTGTGCCTGAGCGGGGTGAAGCCAGAGGAAACTCTTGTGGAGGCCCGTAGTGATACTGACGTGCATATCGATCGTCTGACTTGGGTATTGGGGCGAAAGACTAATCGAACCGTCTAGTAGCTGGTTCCATCCGAAGTTTCCCTGAGTATAGCTGGAGCTCGCGTGCGAGTTCTATCGGATAAAGCCAATGATTAGAGGCCTCGGTGGCGCAACGCCCTCGACCTATTCTCAAACTTTGAATAGGTAGGACAGTGCGACTGCTTTGTTGAGCCACGCCACGGAATAGAGAGCTCCAAGTGGGCCATTTTTGGTAAGCAGAACTGGCGATGCAGGATGAATCGGAAGCCGGGTTACAGTGCCAAACTGCGCGCTAACCTAGATCCCACAAAGGGTGTTGGTCAATTAAGACAGGAGGACGGTGGTCATGGAAGTCGAAATGCGCTAAAGAGTGTGTAACAACTCGCCTGCCAAATCAACTAGCCCTGAAAATGGATGGATCTTAAGCGCGCGATC